>NC_092433.1:7224823-7530135 GCF_036169615.1 Heliangelus exortis
ACAGGGCATGCCCAGATTTTAGCGGGACATGGCTAGACACAGACAGGATACAGGCAAGGCACGGTCAGCCCAAGCCAGGGCACAGGCAAGGCTCAGGCAGATGCTGTGAGGACAGCCAAACCCAGGCTGGGCAGAAGCAGTACACAGCCAGAAGCAGATCCCCTGGCAAACCCGACACAGCTCAGCGCCTGCCCCCCGGCCCCAGAGTCCTTTTCTTAGCCCAGCCCAGCAGGAGGGGTCTCGGTCCCGATTCTGGTCCCAGTCCCAGCTCCAACTCCACAGCCACACCCTAGTGCCCCTGGTGCCTTTACCCCCCTGCCCCTTACAGCCCACCACCCAGCCTGACCCCTGGTCCCCAAGCCCCAAGGTGCACCCGGGACCCCGCTGACCCCTGCACTTGGTTCACCCCCTGGCACTCACCGTCAGCACAAGCACCAAGCTGGGGAAAGGCTTTGGCTGATGCCCTCTGAAGGCAGTGCCTGGATTTAGTGTTCCATGTCTCCACCATTTGCACAGACCAGGATCCTGCTGTGCTGTGTGCACATCAGTCCCACTGGCAGCCCAGCTGTCCTGGAGAGTTGTGACTTAGGGACAAGAATAGGAGAGGGGACCACATAGGACCTACATACAGGGATGGTCAGGGGCCTCTGGGGCACCACACTGAGTAATCACATCACTGCCCTGTGCCTCAGTTTCCCCACTGCCAGCTGCTGTGATTGCAGGCTGCAGGGTAGGGCATTGCAGCAAGAGTCAGAACCGCTCTGTCCCCCCTTGCCCTGGCACTCCTGATCTAGAGGTGGATAAGCCAGGACTTCATGGCAAGGTCCGCCTTGGGGTCCTGCAGCACCAGGACCCCTCCTTTCAACATCTCCTTTCAACACTGTTAGAACAGATGGAGTGAGACACTAGGGAGAGGAGGGTGCCAGGGCTGGGGGATCTGGGGGGGGACAGAGCTGGGGAGGGCTGGGGACACGCCACGCTGAAGGATGCTGGCACCACCAAGGTCCCACTTCCCCCTGGCAGAGCAGGACCTGGCACAAGCTTCACACCAACCTGGCACAGGCTGCATCCTCCTGGCTGCTGCTCCCTCTCCACTGACAGCAGGACGATGGTGAAGCCTCCCACAGCCCCCATCTTCCATGGGGTGAGAGGACAAGCAGAGTTAGGATCCACTGGCTGGATCCAACCCCCTTGGAGCCTCAGCAAGGCATAAATATTACAGGGGGCTTGGCAGTTTTGTAATAACTGGCAACAAAGATAAACACCAGGAAGAGCAATATTTTTCCATGTGGGCTGGAGGAGTTTAATATTTTATCACTCAGAGCACAAAATATTTATGAACAATCTCAGGTCAGTCACTGACTGAGGACTAATCGTGACCTTTCCAAGCCAGAGAGGACATGTCCCCACCATGGAGGGATGGCGAGGCCTACCCTGCCCTTTGCCCCCCCACCCCAAGCCCCTGTTTTTTGTCACCATGTCTGACTGCTGGGGAACAAGCCATGGGCTGAAGGAGGCAGCAGGACAGAGCAGATGCTGAGCTCTGCCAGCAGGGTGAGGTGCTCTGGCACCCAGCATTGCCCCAGGGCACAAGGGCAGTGATGTTCAGGCTGCTCCTTCGTCCCCAGCTGCGGGACAGGGAACTGGGACAGCACAGACAGCCCTCTCTGCCTGAACCCAAGGATGCTGAACCATGCACTGTGCAGGCAGGCTGGTGCCTCCTGCCACAGGAGAAGCACAGCAGTGCCAGCCCCACCAGCAGCCCAGGGACCTGGCTTTAGGGGTTTTACATTCACCAGGTTCCCAAGATGAGTGGAGATGCCACCTCCCTCCAGCCCAGCTGTGCTGATTGGTTGGGTCCCCTCCCCGCTGCCCCCATAACCTGCAGAAGCCACGGGTCATCCCCGTTGCCCCATAGGGTTGTCTGGGTAGGGAGTAAGTGGTGAGCAGAAGGGATGCAGAGCCCTCCAGCAGCTCCCTGGCACAGTCAGGGTGGGGGGGGAGCCCACCCACAGCCCCCACCCACAACCCACTCCCCACCATGGTGCAGGATGGTGCAGCTGGCCAAGAGGCCATCAACAATGCCACCGGCCACCAGTGAAGAAAAGCATCCACTTTATTAGAGACCCCAAGAGCACCTGTGGTAGTGCCAGGTGGAGCAAGTTTACACGGGACATTTCCATTTTTCAGCGAGGGGAAGAGAAGAGGGGAACAAACCCAACTGACCTTACTCATGGCTCTTTGGTGCTAGAAAACACGTGGTGGTGTAGCAGAGAGAAGCTATCGGTGAGAGGGGCACCAGCAGAGATGAGGGGGGACACCTCTGCCATCCACCACCACCACCACCACCACCACCCCCCCCCCCCAGGACCCCTGCAAGGAATTTGCAATGCATCTAGAGACACACATCAACAAAGGCATTTTGCTGCCCCCTCCCCAGCCTGCACCTACCCCACACCATTGAGTGCTTCAGGAGACCCCTCCCACCTCCCAGCAACCCCAAAACAGTCTAACACCCTTTCTGCAAAGAGGGACAGAGGGTCCCAAGGAGAATCAGCAACCAAAATCTCTTGGCTGGAGAGGAAGGAGGTGGGGAAGGAGACTGGTTGCCAGTAACTCAGACCCTGGAGAGAGGTGAAGTGGCCAGGTCCCCACTTCACTCTTCTCCTCTCTCAGCAGCAATGGGTTCCTTGGTCCACTTGTCTGTGACCTCTTGGTTGCCTGCGTATCCCATGTCGGGCAGCAGGCCTGGGGCTCCCTCCCCATCCCCGGTCACCTCCAGGTCCAGCTCCTCAAAGGAGGAGCCACTGGCTCCCGACTCACTGTAGCTGTGCTCGCTGCGGTTGTCTGCCTCCTCCCGGCCACGGCTGGCTGGGAAGGGCATCAGGATGGAGGTGGCCACCGAGGTGTCTCTGCTGTCAGTTGTTGCCTCTATGCTGATGGAGCTCGCCTCACTTGTGGTGTCAGCCCCTGAGATGGAGAGAGAAGGGGAGAGAGTGAAAGCTGTGGGAAGGAGGCAATGGGAATGGGGTCTTGGAAGCTACCTGAAATCTCAGAGACATCAGGCTACAATGAAGACCAGCTCCTGCCTCTTGTCACCTCCTGGGCCTTTGAGAAGTGACCAGGCCAAGACAAGCACAAGCAGTCCCCGACCTCCCAGCTACATCCTGGTCACAGAGCTGCTCTCCATGCACATGCCCAGGGCCTGGCAAGCCCTTCCTTAGGGAGTATGCCACCAGCTCCTCTCACAGCCAAGCCACCTGCCTGCCCAGGTGGAGCTCTGGGCCCATCATCCACTCCTTGTTAGCTCCCTTGCCTTGTTAGCTTGGTCAACAACACAATTAAGGAGTCAACAAGAAGAATGTGTCAGAGAGGGACCAGCAGCTTGGTGCTGTTGCTGGAGCAACCAGCTGGGAGACAAAACCCTCCCGTAAAACATTAATCATCATTAATTATGACATCACAGATACATGTGATTAATTATGACATCACAGATCCACATCACTGATTACAACATCATGGATCCACATTGTTAATTATGACAATGGCAGCAAACACTGGGTGGGCTCATCTATCACAGTCCTCCCTGCTCCACCCTCCTCCTGCCTGCCTTGAGCCAGCAGGAAGCACTTCTGCTCCAGGGGCCCCATCCATGCTGGGCTGGATACCCCTGCCAAGGATCGTGCTCCCTACCAGGAGGAGCTCTGTGGCTTGCCACCAGCAGGGCCAGGAAGTGGCAGAGGATGGTGACAACCACAGAAGGGCTGCCAGGAGAGAGAGGAGAGCTCCTGATGCCATCTCCAGTTTCCCTGGGTTCCCGCAGCTGGCGTGCCCAGGGCTGGGCTGCTCACCCTCCTCCAGCAGCATGGTACCCACCAATTTTCTGGAGGAGATTCGCCAGGGAGGGAACCTTCCTTCCAAACACCCTTAAAATTCCTTTTTTTGCTGTTTTTCTTCCCTGCCTGGGCAGCTGCCAGCAGAACTGCTTGTAAATGGCAGTCCTCTGCCTTCAGAGCGGCATCATCCCACGGTCCTGCCAGCTGAGTGACGGCTGTTTGGAGAGGACCGAGCAGAGGTAGCAGGATGAGGAGCAGCCAGGAAAGATCCACAGACACTGCTTCATCCCACCTGGATAGCTTATGGGCTTCAACCTGCCCGGCAGGTGCCCAGAGAGGACCCTGAGCCTCCACCCTCCAGCCTTGGCCATGTCATGCAACCCCTTCAGCAGCTGGCACAAACCAAGCCCTAGGCTGCCCAACCAAGCAATGCCTGGTGACCCCCCCACCATGAAAAGGAGGAAAGAACCATTGCCTGCTGACACGCACTGCCTTTGCTGCAGCATCAGGGAGCTCCTTGACAAGGAAACTACATTTACTCTAAGTTAAAAAGGATGTTCTGCATGCTGCCAGTGAGTCGCTTGCCAAAGGGGATGGAGGCCACCAAGTGGGCGGCAGAAAGGCAGGAGATGCTGTCCCACCTGGAAGGACCTCAGCAGGGCAGTGGGTCAGCAGAGAGCCTCCAGAAAGATGGAGAGCTGTGGGAGGTGTGCAGCCCCTGAGCCTTGAAGCCACCTAAGGGTTTGCAAGGACTCTAGTGGGGTTCTCAAAAAAAAAAAAAAAAAAAAAAAAAAAAAAAAAAAAAAGAAATCCAATTAGGCCAAATTGGTGACCTGAAGACACAGAGACTTTCCCACCATGGCTTTGTGACAGTTTGCGCCATTCAGGATCATCCTGCATCCCTCTGAAACTGGGAAAAAGTGATCCCATCCCCAAGGCCATGCCCTGCCTGCAGCACCCCTCTCTCCTGTGTCACTGTGTCTGGGAAGCCATCACACAACCTCATGCCCCAAAGCAAAGGAGCTCCTGAGGAGAGGAGCAGCAGCTCAAGAGGGGAAAGACGGGGATGAAACTTATCCAAGTGCAACTCTGATCTACCACTGCAAGGAAGCACCCCCAGCAGCCACCTCCCTCTCCCTCTCTCCAAGGGATGACAATAAACCAAACCCCATTTCCTTTAAGTCAGGCAATTTTTCACTGCCCTCTCACTTCTGGTCACATTGCAGAAGCCTCAGATGGCAAATTTGCCCATTCCAGCAGCCTTGCTCCCCTCTGTGCAGGACAAGGCTGGCTCTGGGAATGGCCACCCAGTCTGGCTGGGGATGGAGGGCCACACCAGGCAGGGTCAGGAGACAGAGCTGCTGCTGCTAGAGATGGTGTGGGATCAGGAGGACATGGCAGGAACCTCAAGGTGTCCCGGCATAGTCCTGAGAAGCCAGGCAGGGAGTGTGGCAGGGCTCCAAGAGGGCAACCAAAGCCTTGATGGAGGGCGCCTTGAGGGCAAGCTCTTCTCTCACATGGAGGTTTCCAGCAGCCTTCATACCCCATTCTCCATCCTGCCCCAGGCACCTTACTCAGCACCTTGCTGCTGCCCGTCCCCTGTATCCCACTTCCCAGGGTTGGCACCTGAACCAGGAGCTGCCCCTGCAGCGGGATCCAACACAGCTTTGCCCTCTGGACCGCAGTGAGGTGCACCCAGTGGCCAATCTGTGGAAACCCCACTCTCAACTATGCTCCCCCAAGGCCAGCATAACCATCCCACTGCATGTTCACTCAGCAGCAATATGGAAGCTGGGAACTTTTAATTTGGGAAAAAGAGGCACAGGTGAAGCCCTGCCGGGGTATTGAGGAACCCCTCCAAGAGGCCAGGGCCATCTAAGAAGAAGGGAAGCCAAGCAATCAAGACCAAGACACCCACCAGAGACAGGTGCAACAGGAACCCACACTGGTGATAAGCCAAGCAGGGAGCCAATCCCCCAGGCAGCTCAGCCCTGTACCACCTCAAGTATCAGCATCCCAAAAATCCCACAGGAAAGGGGGACATCTCCCCTCCCACATCACCCCAGTGGGGCACTGAGGCCCAAAAGCATTGTTCCCCTCTTAGTGCACCCAGGCCCTCTCTTTCCCCCCGTTTAATCAAATATTCATCACTTTTGCTACTAAATAATAGATCAATGGGCTGAGGGGGGGGCAGCTCGCACATAGCCATCAGGATAGGGGCTGGGGTAGGCAGGACAGCAGGGAGGCATGGCAGGAGCTGCTAGCTGAGACCCTTCTCAGGACTTACAGGCAGGGAGAACAGGCAGGGAGAACAGGCAGGGCTCTTCAGAGGATGAGGCAGAGCACAGCAGGGATGCTGCACCCCGTGGCAGAGGGGCTCGGCGGGGGATGCCATCAGTTACACCCGGGAGCTGCTGGACAAACTCAGCTCCACAAAAACGAGCACCTGAGACTCTGGGCAGAGCCACGTGCTTAGAAACCATCTGCGTTCCTGCCAGCAAGCCCGTGCCGAGAGGCTGCTTTTGTTTGCTTTCACCTTCCAGACGCTGCAGTGGGGTCACACTGGAGAGCAGGATGCTGAGAGCGAGCCGGGAGGGCCCGCTGAACACCACGCTGATGCCAAAGCCCCAGAAAATAATTAAGTACAAAACTACTAATTGTGATTGACACTGGCCCCCTGGAGACCCGTCAGTCGCCTTCCAAAAATGCTTTGTGTCTTTCTGATGACCCTGATGATGGTGAAGAGGGGAAGGAATTGGTGCGGAGGAATCTGCAGCCTCGGGTCCCTTCCCTCTGTGCCGAGTGTGTTTGTCCTCAGCAGAGCTGTCAGCACCCTGGCTCTGTGCAGGGCAGCAGCAGAAAGCAGAGATCCTGAACCATGTCCTGCAGCCTTTATGGCCATTCACTTAACTCAGAGCCACAGACTTCCAGTACCTTGCAGGGTGAGCTCAGAAGCAAGGAGAGCAGACAACAGCCTAAATGGAGAGATATGCTCCAAGGTCAGGAGGCTCAATAAAAAAAATCTAAACTTTTTGTGCACATTCAAGTCACTTCATACTGCTTGGCACCCATGACAACAGGCAAGGAGAAATGGAGGCACTTTCTGTCAGGACCTCCCAGAGTCTTTAATTCAAGGAAAGTTTAATACAGCTGCTGGCAGGAAGTTTCATGAGGTGAGATCAAAAGGTGCTGTGTCCACACAAAGCATTACCAACTATGATGCTCAGTCTGAAACCATAAGGCATCTCCCGTCTTTGGCTGGGCAGAGGGGAGATCCACTGGCTGCCCCTTCCAGCAGGATCTCCTCTTGCACTGGGGGATCAGAAAACCCATGCAGGACTTCAGGAGCAAGATGCAGAGCCCAACCAAAGCAGCTGTCCCCTCCCCTCACTTTGATCCTGCTGCTTAACCAGGGACAGCCCAACGGCCACTTGATGGCTATGGCTGAGGCAGCACCAGTGGCCAGTGATGGTGGGACAGGGATGCTCACCAGGCACTGTTTCCATCTGCACAAGCCCAGGACCCCTCCAAGCTGCATCCAGTATCCAGTATCTCCAGCCCCAGGCAATACCAGTTGTGCTGGTGAGGCACTGTGGCATCATGGGGACACAGGAGATCACAGGGACCTCTGAGACCCTCAGGCAGCAGCAGCACAAGCAGCCCAAAAGCTTGTCATGTCCTTGACCCTCTGTGGCATCCAAAGAAAAGATGTGACACCTACCAGACCTGGTTCTGCCACCATGGCCAATGCAGACCAGATGATGATCATCACAGTGCAACATCCAAGCACAACTCCTTAGTCTCAGAGGCAAGACCAGTCTCTCAGAGCTGTTATTATTTTAAGATGGCTTTGTGCAGAATCAGCAGATGAGACCACATCAGATTGCACTGAAAAAAGCTCATCTACATGACTGGAAGGGGAGGGGTGGTGGAGAAGCCAACCCAGAGCTGCTGCTGGGGAGCCTGGCCCAGGGTCTTCAATATGAAAAAGTCCAATATCATTTGCTGTCTGAAATTGGGAAAACCTTCTTAGCCCTTCTTCCAGCAGGGCAGGGGACTCCCCCACTGAGGGCACACTAGCAGTGGCATCCCAGGGGAAGCACTGAGACAGATGTGGTGTGGGGCAGTAGCTGCAGTGAGCATCCCCTGGCTGTGCTGCAGGACATGCACCTGAGTGTGGCAGAAAGGAGCACACGACTGCTGAAGCCAACCACCTGAAGCAGCTTCTCTTCACAAGGGTCCTGCTGTCCCTCTGTAAAACCACAGGGCAACCATGGGAAGGTGCTAGAGCAAGGGGGCTGCAGGGTGCTTTTGGCCAACCCGGGCCGGTGCCCAAAGCAGCCACCCCAACACAAAGCAGATGAAAAGAAGAGCTGAGTGAGCACCGTGAAAACACGGGACCTCGAAGCGCCAGGAAACTGCTCCGATTAAACTCTTCATTGCACTGCTAAATGGACAGAGCTCTCAGAAAGCAATTCCCAGGCTTGCTTTTACGCCTCACTCGATTAAGAATTAAAGCAACCCAAACCTGAAGTTGTGTTAAAACAAATGACCAAACTCCCTGGGAGGCGAGGAGAGCCATCATGGTTTTTTCATGCCTGTTACACAAGGAGGTGGCTGCCCCTGCCAGCACCCAGCTGGGCTGGGCTGTCCAGC
The DNA here is from genome assembly GCF_036169615.1 of Heliangelus exortis. Taxonomy (NCBI): domain Eukaryota; kingdom Metazoa; phylum Chordata; class Aves; order Apodiformes; family Trochilidae; genus Heliangelus; species Heliangelus exortis. The sequence continues at coordinate 7,233,316 of NC_092433.1, forward strand.
CCAGGAACTAGCCAGCTCCTGCATCTTGCAGACATGTGAGCATGTGGGCTGGTGACAGCAACTAACATTTTGGGTTACTATAGCACTGCTGTTCTGCGCCTACAGCCATTGTGGTCCCTTCCTGTATGAATACATCCAGCCTTCAACAGATCTTGCTGAGCAGATGCTATCGGGCAACTCCACCACCAGCTACAGCAACCTGGTATTTAAGCTCTTTGCAATCCCAATATGTAACAGATGAAGATGAGATCAAGGAAGATGTATATGACAAGGAGAAAAACAAGCCCAGCTGCAACCAAAAGCTGCAAGAGCCAACTCTGCTCTGACAGCAGCGGGCTGGCGGCTCGGTGGCAGCTTGGCCCTCGCCCCAATGCCACAGGGGTGCCTGGGTGCTCCTTGAGCACAGTGACATCTCAGGGTCAAGATCCTACCTCAGCTCGGGATAGGGAGAAAGGGCATGCTGAGAATCAGTGGTTGGGCACCAGGTGGGTGCAGGTCAGCACCAGGGACACGAGGACCCCACCTTTGGGAGGGCTGATGCTGATTGATAACAGAGCCCGTGCGCAAGCCACGGATACCTGTGATGTCTGTCTGGGCATCCTCGGCCTCAGCTGCAGCAGCCCTGCTCTTCCTCTCCAGTTCTTTCATTTCAGGCACATAGAAGTCCCCTTGGCGGGCGAGGGGACACACAAAGTAGATGCGGTCCTCCTTGTAGATCTCAATCCGGGGGTGGGCACACAGCTTCCTCTCCTGAAAGACAGCAGGAGAGAGTGGGTCAGGTGTCTGCCCTCACCTCCCACCCTCACAGCCCTGCTCCTTGTGGACCTACTGGCCTGGCAGCATCACAGCCCAAGCCCTTTACTCACAGACACAGGGTCCCAGGGAGGAGCAGTGGGTCCCATCCTGAATCCACAGTGCTGCTTTCCCTGACACTACAGCCCCCGTGTCCCAGGGCTGGGGGGGGTTCAGCCCTGGGGGGGAGCAGCCAGACAGGCTCAAGGAGGAGATGTCAGAGCCTCAGGGAGACTCGGCTCCACCAGTCCAGCCCTGCTTTTGGTAAGCTCGTTTTGGGCTGGAGCAAGGGGGTTCGGGAGCCCAGCAGCTGTTTCACACAGATCTGCCAACTCCCGGGCCCCTCCTGGCAGCACAGCCCCACGAGCAGGCATAGCACTTCTCTGCTAATTAATATAATCCAGAGCCGACAGCTCAAGCAGCTCCTTTCAGAACAGCGAGGGCAGGGGGAGTGGGAAATGAATCCCTGGCATTTCAGACAATTTCCCCCTCCTCCTCCTCCTCCTCTTTCTCCTCCTCTTCCTCACCCCACCTTCCCCTGGCAGCACACTTCAAGATCTCAGCCACCCTACCATGTCAGGGACCCCTGATGGGGACATGTCCCTCATGGCCGTGCCCTAGCCCACACCAAGTGGGGGCTGTGGGGACTCTCAGGGTGCCAGGCCTGGGCCAAGGAGCAGCTGGACCCCTCTTGCCACCCCCTCCTCACCCGCCTGCCCACCAGCTGCTTGCTGGCAGAGGGGGCGGCTGATTACAAGCCGGGTGAGAAGGGAGAGCATCTCTTTAGTGGGTTTTCTTTTTTTTTTTTCCTTCCCCTTTTCAGATCACTGACAGCTTTTATTTAACCCTGCAACCACCCCGGGATTATCCTCCTCCTCCTCCTTCCTGCCCCAACTAGACTCATCCTCCTCCTTGCACAGAATATCCTCTCCTTCCTCCTGCTCCAGCTAGCCTCATCTTCCTCCCTGTCACATCCCCCCTGGCATGTCTCACCCTGGATGTCTGCAACCAGGTGCAGGGTCCCTGTCCCTCCAGGACTCTCCAAAGCCAGGGCTGGACCCTCCCCAAGGATAAGCCCTATGGACTCATCAATCATGACCTTACAAAAGCCTGCTTGTTCCTGACCCCCCTTCTGCCCCTGGGGGTAGGGTCCAACTGGGACCTGGGGGATTGGTCCAAGCTGATTTTGAATCATTTATTTCCCAGCCAAATTCCAGCACTGCACAGAATCCATGACAGAGGGGAGCCAATGCCAAGCCTCCCCCTGGCAGCAAGGTCACCTGGAGACCCACCTCCATGCTGGCAAGATACTGGGGAAGCAAGATAGAGAAAACCCCACATAAGCCATTTTTAGGTTTGTTTTCCCAGGAAATCCCTCATGAGCTGGGTCTGTGGAGCCCCAGTCTGCCCAGCAGCAGCACCAAACCCTAACAGAAGCTTTTACCCATCCCATCCTGCTGCCTCCAAGCCTGACTTCCATCAGGGTCCCTCCTCCATCCAAGGAAGAGCCACATTCACAAGCCTGGTGCTGCAGAGACATGCAGGGATGCAGGAGGGCTTCCAAGGCACTTAGAGCTTGGAGTTCCCACTCACAGGCAGGTGAAACACTGACACAGGCAGATCAAAACTGTATCAAATAAAAACAAGCCAGGCTGTTTTTAGCAGCAGAGCAGAGGCGGCTCATATCACTTCTGCTTTTTCAGCAACAACTCAGACAAGAACCCTCCCCACCACTCTGCCCCTTGCTCTGCCAACCACAAGCCCATCAGCCAATCTTCAGCTCAGCTCATTATTTTAGGTTACATCAACACGTACCAGAGATGGGTACTTCCAAGGTTTGCAGGTTTTTTGGATGCATCTAGCTTGTCCTATACTGCTTAATGGAGATGGCGACAACTCCCAGGATCTTAGAGCAGAAAGATCTTCACTAATTTCATGAGGTCTTTAACATATCTAAAACCTCAGGATTCCAGTCCAGCCTCCAAAATATCCCAAGCTAACTTCCCAAAGCCCACCCTGGGATTCCTAAAGAGCAGATCTGGGACATACCCTCTCCCTACAATTTATCTGGGTTGCTACAACTCCCTTTTTCAATTACACAGCCACAGCAGTGACTCTCCCAAAGCACAAACAATGCCCTCTCCATGCACAAGAAACGTGGGGATCGTGGCTGTTTAAAGAATAAAAATGCACAGCTGTATGAAGAGCAAACCCACTCTTGAGCCCAAATGCTGCTTCACAGTCAAGGACTATCCTATAAGAGAGATGAGGATGCTCCACCATGCCAAGGTGGGAAGCAGCTTTGTCTCCCCAATGCCAGAAGAGCCCAGGTCCCTGCAGCCACAGCCCATGGTCATGGACCAGGTTAGAGGGACGATGCTGAAGTGACTACCAATGCCAACATCATCTCCTTACAGACAGCTGTAAGAATGCTTAATACTTGACTTCTTCTCAATTCATCCAGAGGTTTCATCAAAAGGAAATGGAGCAAAGCCAGAGCTGGTGGTCCTAATTCACACCCGTACAAATTAAGTTGGAAGCCAGGCCTGCAAGCTGGCCTCTGCTTCTATGCTTCTTCCCAAAGCAACCCAGTTCCTAGCAAGGCTGCTGTAGAGCTCAGCACCAGCAGCTGGGCTTTGGAGAGGACAACATCCCCAAGAAGGAGCAGCGAGGCAGCAGCCAGGAATGCTGTCCCATCTGGGCTGGGACCAAAGGGATGAAGCTGCATAAAGAGGAAAGGGTGGGGGCTGAGAATTGAGGAGCCAGGACCCCAGAAATGGACAAGGGGATCATCCAAAGGGGATGCAATGGAGATGACCCTTGAGACCATCCCAAAGGAGATCAGGAGGCAGGCAGAGGCCAGGGAAGAACAGGAAGAGATGCAGCAAAGTGCAATGAAAAGGACAGAGTGGGTTTAGGACTATCCCAGAGGAGAGGAAGGTTGTGAGACTGCAGCAAGGAAAAGAAACAACCCAGAGAGACTGGAGAGCAGAGTTCAAAGGCAAAGGTGTAAGCAGAGAGCAAAGCAGGGAAGGCTTAACAAAATGGCAAAACAACTGAGACACTCAACAGGCAATAAAGGACTCTGCAACTGAGGAGGAAGCCCCTGGCTAACTGTGCAGCTAAGCCAACAGATGGAGCAGCAAGGTGAATGTGGAGTCTGCAAGGCAGAGCCCTCGAGTCAAATCAAACAGAGTGCAACATGGGTGGAGGAGCTCAGCAAGAGGTGAACAATGGGATGGCACTGGGGCCAGGCTTCTGGCTAGGACAGCAGGACCCAGTAAGTAGGGCAGGGAAGAGGACTCATCCCTTTGCAAGGTTGTGCCATGCTACCTCCTTTCTCAACCTCTGCTGGGAGCTTGCCCTTGCTATGTCCAGCAGAGATGGAAGTAGCAGTGCTTGTTTCTGTGCAGCACAAGGCTTTTTTCGGTGCAGGACCCTCCAACAGGCACCTGAAGCATTGGATTTATTGCACATAATAAATACAGTCAAGTTACCCATGCACAGCAAAGGCAGATGCATCCAGAGCCTGCCACTTTAGTCCTGGTATGCACAGCAGCTCCAGCATATGCCTGCTACATCAGACTCCTTGCTTCCTATGAAGCCAACTCCTTCTTGGCCCATCTGAGGTGGGGTGCTTCTCACCATCATTTAATGAACAAGCTTTTACATACAGGAAGACTTTTGCACTTCTGTTTCCCTGGTAAGATAACACCCTCCATTCAAAATCTTTACCCTTGGTTGTTTCCAAATCACCTGTCTCCTTGTGGGACTTTCTCCAGGTTGGCCTCATCCCTATAGGAATGAAGTATCCCTTGCTCTCATGCATCAGAGAGGACAGCAAGGTTATGAACCAAACCAGCATTTCAGGAGACCTTCCCCAGCAGCAGGAGGTGACAGCTCCCAAGCAGCACACATCTTCCTCCTCTCCACTCATCCATTAAGTGATAAACCCCAACACCTACCCATGGAACAGCTTGTGCAGGGCCTCCTGCCCCATCCCCAGGCAGGCAGGAGAGCAGTCCCAGAGTTATGAGAACACAACAAGGTGGCTGATACATGACCTGCAGTCACTAAAATCCAAGCTGAATCATGCCAAAAATTGAAGGAGGTGGTGGGTTGCTCACACTGCACCATGCCCCGTGGTGCCTGCTGGGAAGCAGAAGGTAAGCTAGGGCATTGCAGGGACTGGCTTTGTCACTCTGTCAGGCTCATCTGCTCAGGAATTCAAATGCCACCAACTGGATCTGCTTCATCTCCCACTGCTGGAAAAATTCAGCTTGTTAGGAGACCAGTTAACAAGCCTCATGGCTGTTCTTGGGATCCTTGCCATGCCTGGCTATGCCAGTGCTGAGGCTCCAGTGACTGTCCCAAAATGTTCCTAGGGTCACTGGGAAGGTGGTGGGAAGGCAGCTGCTGTCCTCACCCTGCTCCTGGCCATGAGCCCTGTGGCCCTCCCCAACTCATCACCTGGACATGGAGCCATGGCTTATGTGGGATGATTAAGCCACACTATCACAGAGTCACTATTTTGGGGGCTGATGGCTGGGAAGAGGCTTTCATAGAATCACAGAATGTTTAGGTTGGAAGAGACCTCCAAGATCACCCAGTTTCACCTTTGACTAACACCACAGTCAACTACTAAACCACATCCTTAAGACCAGGTCCAAATGCCTTTTAAATGCCTCCAGGGATGGTGACTCCACCACTGCCCTGGGCCATTCCAAAGACTGACAACCCTCTCAGTGAAAAAATGTTTCCTAATATCCAGCCTAATCCTCCCCTGGTGCAGCTTCCATCCATTTCCTCTGGTCCTTTCACTGTTTACTAAGGAGAAGAGGCTTTTCCCCTCCTTGCTCCAACCTCCCTTGAGGTAGTTGAAGAGAGGGATAAGGTCTCCTCTCAGCCTCCTCTTCTCCAGACTAAACACTTCCAGCTCCCTCAGCTGCTCCTCATAGGACTGGCCCAGATTGAGGGATGCTAAGGGACACCTCTCCACGCCCCCACTGCACCAGGGCTTCCCTCCCTTCATGTATTTCACCACTGTACCTGGAAGAGGGGCAGACAGTGGCTGCAAACAAATGGGGGGCTTGTGCCCATCGCTGAGCATCCCCCTGCCTGGCCAGTTGGCTGGAGTATCATCCCACCCTCACTGCCACAAGTGTCCCCTCACCTATGCCACTGGGGTCTGGGCTGCTCCAGTTGGTGCCAGCAACTTGGCTGGCACCCAGCAGTGTGGGGGGACCCCCAGGGGACCCATCAGTCCCTGCAAGCCAGCACCTCCTGCCTGCTCAGGCAACACGACTCACTCAGGTCCTGCTTCCAGCCAGAGGCATCCATCCTCTCCTCCTCCTGGGGTCAGATGATTTGGCCCCAGGGATTTAAAAAACTGTGTGGAGCTGAAGGACCCTAAAATCAGTTGCTAAAATTAGAGCTGAAACTGAGCCACTAGCTAGGAGTGGAGGGAACGTGCCGCGTGCCACATCCTCCTCACTTCCTCACAGGCTCCACACTTGGTGTGTCATCTCTGCTTATCTTAGAGCATGGGCACTAGGGAGTGCAGAGAGGCTTTGCAATTCAGTTTGCACAGCACCCAGTGCCTTTCAGCACTCTTCCACTTCAGCCATTCCTTGCTGGGCCATCTCCCCATCCAAGACCCAGACTATTGATGTCCCTGTTTCTGTTTCTCCTTCCCCAGGCAGCAGCTCGAGGTTAGAAACCACTTCGGTCCCAAATCTGAGCTGATGAAAGCAAAGGAGTTGGGCAGGGGCTGGGGAGGAACCATCTGCCCAAGAGATGGGCAGGGCAGGAAGAAGAACGAACTACTGCCAGGCGGATGTGCTTTCTACCAGTAACACACCACATGTCAAGGAAACCCCAACATCACAGCTTCCAGGGTGCATGTGGAGCTGGCAGGCTCTGCCTCCTGGCACAGCCAGCACTCAAGAGCCAGCTCCAGCACATGGCACAGCCCCCAACACCAGGCTGTGAAACAGCTGCTGCTTCCCAGCCTGGAGAAACTCACATTTCAGAGGTGGCGAGACTGCTCCCATGCACGTGCACTTTACTTACAAATCCTCTGGGGTGCAAGGTGTTTCTCAAACAGAAGGTGATATTATTGCAGTCAGGAAAAGGCCACTTCCATCAGTCAGCAGGAAGATCAGGAGGCACCGAAGGACAGCAAATTCTCCAGGTAGCAAAAGACAGCGCATGGCAATTAGCACCTCCCACACACATCAGCACCCTTCCCTGCCCTCAGCACTACTTTCCCCCTTCCCATGGCAGGCCCCATCCATGCCTGCAGCCTGGACACTGCCCTGCCCATGTGGCAGTTCTGTGGCTTCAGGTCAAGCAGGTGAAAATCAACCCCCAAGATCCTCGGAGGAAGGGAGCACATGGGGACCGTGGGAGCTGTGAAACACCAGGCTGGATAGCTGGGTGAGTTTTTCATTTTCACCTTGGTGAAGGCAGCTCGCCATGCAATTTACACCTTCCCTGCTTGCCTGCCTCTGCTTCCCGGGGCCGAATCATCAGCTGCTCCCATCCCAGCAGAGCTGCAGAGAGGCAGCTGCCAAGCATGGCCAAACCAAGGCAAAGGAATGAGCTGGGGGGGTTGGTGGGCACAGGAGGTCCCAGAGCCCTTAGCAGGCTGATGAGGACCAGACACAGGCTCTCAGGGCAGTGCTGGAAGCTGCTGTGAAAGTTGTCAACACTTTTCTTCTCCCTGGGCTGGAGATGGAGATTCTTTCCCATCCTCCAGGAAAAGGGAAGAAGCTCCAGCCCCACCTTGCTGCAGGCTCTGTACCTCTTCCCCTTCCAGCGCCCAGTTGAGCTACAAGAGAAATCCTGCAGCATATTCAGGAGCATTCTGGGATGGGATGAGCTGGGCACCAAGTCTCAGAGAGACAAAACCTTTCAGAAAATAGCCATGGGCAGCCAGAGCCCCCAGCATGGAGGAAGGACAAGGCTGCCAGCCTGGACACGCTCAGGTACATCAGTCCACATGCTTCCAGGGAGATATTCAACTGCCCTGACTACAGGAATGTCACCTGCAAACTAAGGAGCAGATGGTGCAAAAACACACAATTCACAGGGCTTGGGTACCCCCTGGTGTCATGGTTATTTGGTAGTAATTAGTCCTGGAGGAGAGAGTTTCAGAAGTGAAGAAAACTTTTGCATAAAAAAAATTGATTTTGATAAAGGCTCAGTGCTTCTCAGGTCCCCAAGTTCTGCTTTGCTCCTCTATTCACCATAGGTAAGCAAAGTCAGCTGGGGAGATGGTTCTCACCAGCTTCTCAGAGCTCCACTCTATGTCCTCACATTCTTCCTACTACTCAACCTCAACTGCATCCCTTCCTGTCCTTCCCCATCAGTACCACACACTCTCCAAAAGGGACTTTGGCTTTAACTACTCTGAAAGCTCAAACACTGGATTCCATTATAAGACATGAAATCCACATAAATCCACAAATCTCCTCCCCTGAGGAACCAGTCCTGGGTTCCTGTCCCTAGGAACTGCATCACTACATGAGTGTGCGAGTCAGCAGCCACATGTGAAAGGTGGTTGAGAGTGTAGGAGAGGAGGGCCACAGCTGGAGAGGACTGCTTCTGCTCTGGAGCATGGGTCTCCAGGGGCTGATGCTCTCCTTCCAGCCCTCAGAGGATGGTTTTTCAGCATTAATTGCAGAGATGAAGAGGCTAACACAATGACCTCTGCCATCACGGATGACTGGCGCAATGCTAAATCGCTTTGCCTGCTCCATTGCCTCAGTAAGGCTGCCAGGAGCAGCAGCTGTGGCAGCTTCTCTGCCTCTTGTCAGGAAAGGGCCTTGCAGGAAAGGAACTGTTGTGCAAGATGTTCTCATGCCCATCTCACCTCTTCCCCAACCCCCACACAGAGTATCACACAGGTAAAGAGCTTCTTTGAAACCTGGGTCTTTGTTAGGCTGCTGGCAGTAAGCCCTAACCTAGATCCCTGCCTACCCTGAGGTTGTTTCTTGCAGTGACAGATCTTCTACCATGGCTAACTCACAGGTCCTCATCTAGATGGACATTCCCAACCCACCTGGATGGCTTTATCTGCTGGGAGACCACTCATGTGAGCAGTTGCCCTTCTGCAGGTAGGACATCCAGTAGAGGTTTGCCTTTCCCAACCTTCTCACACACATCCTCACCCACAACGAGTCCTGTGATGAAATCCTTGTGTCAAAAAACCAAAACAACAGAAATAAATCAGGAGCTCCCAAACTCTGCTGTGACAGCCAGTGCCCACAGCATGTGGGAGCTCACAGTCTACCAAGCCAAGGTCCAGGTCACCCTCACCCCAAATCTTAGCCCTTTCCTCTTGTTCTTCAGTTCCACAAGCCTTTCTCCCAGCATCACAGACATCTTCACCTGCTCTTCAACAGCTTGCTTGCCACCAGGACAAACTTAGGACACGTGTCACATTAATGCCTCTGGGAAGAAAATGGTGCACTGGAGTAAATACCCCCCATCCCTTCCTGCCTCCTTGAGCAACCTTCTCTCTCTGCAACGCCCCCAGCTCCCAAGATTCACAGAATATATTTCATGATGAGCTAAGCTCAGCCTCACACCACCCCTTCTCAGCTGAGAAAGCTGAAAAGGGAAGCTGAAGAATCTAACCTTGCTGAACTCACACAGATAAAGCCACCAACAGCCTGGAGCAGAGCTGGAATGCAACCACCCTATTCCCAAACAAAATAGTCCTTCCCTCCACACCAATGAGGAGCCAATGTCAGGCTTATCAGCCTCATTTGGAAGGCAAGAAAGGCCATCAAGGAGGAAGATCAAGTGAGTTTCAGCCTGGCTTGCTGAGGAGGAACAGGTAACACGCTTGTGATGTCCATCAGCATGTTGCCAGTACACCATGCCAGCAAATCTGATGGCAGGAAGCAAGTTTTCAGAACAGAAGCATCTTCCAAACTATGAGCCAAGTGCAGCCAACAGTGGAGAAAGGCTGAAACCCTGCTCAGGGATGCCTCAGGTTGCTCCGAGTGCCTGGGACCCCTCCTGGGCTCTCTGCTGCAGGACACTCACTCACAGGCCACCACTCACCCTCAGTTCACTACTCCTGATTGTCCTTCCCTTGCCCCAGGGACAGGTGCCCCCATGTTTTAAAAGCAAGCCAGAGACCAGGACAGAGGTCTCTCCACAGGCTCCCAACAAAGCCTCCTTCAAACCCCCCCACCCAAGAGCTTGCACCTCTAACCCACAAAGCCAGCAATCCCACGACACAGAGAGCAAGCACCCCCAGTGAGCTGGCTGGAAAGGCAGGCAGATGCCAGGGGAAAGTAGGGAAAGTGAATGATTGGCACCAGGAAAATTCACCAGGGACCTCAGGGACAGCCAGGACACACTGCACATGCTGACCAACCCCTTCAGCTGCCCTGCTGGGTGCCTGCCTCCCCTTTGCAGCCCTCATCCCCTCCTCCTCCTCAGCCAGCCAGGGACCCCAACACAGGGTGCCAGGGGCTCATTCCCTTGGTCTGGAGAGGAGAACACCTGCCAAGCATGCTGGGGGGGCAGTGGCTGGTGGTGCCACACACACTGAGTGCCTCCAAACCAGGTTCTTCTGCTGGCAACACAGCAGCAGGGGAGGGGAGCAGCTGCTTCCAGTGACCTCTGCAGTCTGGAGACTACTCCTCTGCCTGCACAAGATTGTGAGTTTGACTGTGCAGATCAATCAGGAGATAAATTCAAAGCAAGTTAGGTGATGACAGAACCCAGCCTGGCTCTGCTTTTCCACAAGTCTGGGGCTTTCAAGGTCCCATAAGAGATGCTGCATGAGCCAGGAAAGCTTCAGATATGCACCATGCCACTAAGCTTTCCAGATCTTTCCCTGCCAGGGAGCTACCTCCCAATCACTGCTCTCCTGGGTACCCCAAACCTGGTGCAACCCTGTGAAACATCATTAATGGCAGCACATCACCCAATGCTGCAGCCACCAGAGCTTTCCCTGATCCTCACCAGTGCCCCCTGAGACCCAGAGGACACTGTGGTGCCCTCCCTTAAGCTCTTGGTACTTGGAGGATGAGTGGACTTCGGGAAGGCGTCTCTGTACCTCATCCCACCCTTCCCCAGGCAGCTGCAGCTCATTGTGGACTGTATGATCTTAGAGGTCTTTTCCAACCTCAATGATTCTATGTAGGCAGGAGCAGACTCTGCCTCACACTGCTGCAGCCCTGACCGAAGGCTGCTGGGTCTAGGCCAGCAAGAGAGAAGGGTGCTGGTCCTGTGCCCCATGGCACAGCATACAGTGAGATATGATCCAATGCCACAGGTCCTACAGTAGCTCTCGACAGGAGACAGCTTTGCAGGGAACTGGTGGAAAATGCAGGCAAGGTCTTCTCAGGGAGGCAGGAACTGAGGGAGGTACAAGTGAGCACTGCACCTGGAGATGCACATGAGAGGAGGAGGATGCAAGAGCAGAGAGAAGCCAGTGCCCCTCCCCTGTGGGCCCCGGGGAATCAGGCAGCTCCTGCAGCTCCTACAGCTGCTCCCACTTTGCTCCTCTCCTGAACCACTCGGCACAGAAGTACCAAAGCAAGTCTCTCCCTGACACTGACCTCCTGATAAGCTTTTGCTAACTCATGGTCTGGTTACTGTACTGCTGGGCAGACGTTACCCCAAGCTGTGAATCCGCACAGCGTGAAAAGAAGAGCAGCTGGCCACAGCAGATGATAGATATCTACCTTTCTGCATGTCAAGGAGCTGCCATCAGCTCCCAGCAGAAATAAAACCCAGAGGAGCAGCTGGGAGTTAACAGGCTCTCCACTGGCAGGGAGAAAACACTGGTGTCCACAGTGGGAAGGAGGCCATGGTTTCCCTCCCTGCAGCCTTCCCAGGGTGCTTCACAACCCCCACAGAGTGGAAACAGAGACTGTCAGCAAAAGCACAAAGCCAGCAGATGGCTGTGAACAGCCATAGCACATCATCTTCATCCCCATGGGGCCAGGACACTCCTTTGGGTTTCATCTGAAAGGCAGCAGCCCCCAGCACTGCACTGGGACAGGGACTTACAAACCAACCACTCTCCCAGCTGCCTTGACAGTCTGTCCTTGACCTTCAAGCAGCATTTTGGTCTCAGGATCCACCCCACAGAGCTGCAAAGATAAAGAAAATTGACACTGTAACAGCTTTAAATATACCAAGAGATCTTCTGGCTTGTGTATGGGAAGGGAGCAGAAGCAGAAATTTCCAGGGGTCCTGCGATGCAAGCATATGCCCATTCTCAAGTTATCCCTATGATAAGCATCCAGAGTCAGGGATGCAGAGCAGCTACCAACCTGCCTGCACTGCTGGATTTGGCTCCATCATCCCCCTTCATACCTGCAGAGAGTTCTAAACCCCCACATTAGCAGAAGATGAACAGGTAGACCCATAAGTGTCTGGAACAAGCACCTGGTGCATATCGTATAATCCGCCAAAAAAACCCTAAGTCACCCCAATTACTCCATCACACCAGAAACTTCCAGGCTTCCTTCCGCTCCCTAGGGACCTTTGAAATGTAAAGCCACACTGTTCAGTGTCTTTTAATTTGGAGCTCAGCCTCAGACTGGCACAGCTTCCCTGAGCTTTAGGAGGAACACAGCCAGGCAAAATGTAGATGTGCAAAATCCGGTTGCCAGTGGCCTGGAGGACAAGCGCACCCCAGTTCCCACTGGTGACTCCATTTTGTGGCCGCAGTGTCTCTGTTTCACCATCCCAGTGCCAGAGGAGGCTAACTGAGAGTCCTGCCCCTCTCCCTGCCAGCTCAGGACTCAGGCTCTCTTGGAGCAGCTGGCAGCCAGCACCCCTCAGATGCTGCCTTAGTGTAAGCTATGGCAGAGCTCAGGCTCTCTGATGCAGCTCCAAAAGCCTGCAAAACCTCCCTCAGCTCCCCTGCTGCACACAGATCTATATTTTGAAACCTCCAAGAGGTAAGCTTAGAAGAAAGTGGACATGGTGGCCAAGGAAATCTGTTCCTCCCCCAAAAGCTGTACCTAGTCTCTGCTCCACAGCAGCACAGAAACCTTCCTAGTTTCACTCTGCTACCCAGGAGAGATGATTCTCCATTGCCACCTCCCTTCTAGGAAGGTTTGCTCCTCTCATCTGTGCTGGAGACACATCCTTTGTCACACTAGAGCCCCAGCCCTCCCACCAGCCCTGGCAGGGCAGAGGCATCCTACTTCAGGGAGAATATCCCTCCAGCAAAGCCAGCAGGAATGCCTCCTGAGGCATGAGCCTCCACCTCCTCATGCTCAGCAAGAGCACTGAGTAGCCCAGGAAAGGCAAACACTGGATGGGGACAAAGAGCAGGATGTTGCCTTGGCACACCCTGAGGCTCTGGTCCATCAGCTGCTGACCCACTAGAGAAAGTAACAGATACCTTCAGCCTCTTATCAACACAGGAGAGAACCTGAGAGAAATCAGCTCAAGGGTGACAGAGGACAAGCACTGACTCATTCCTGAGCCTGTCCACAGGGAGTCTCTGCCTGCTCTGCCCACTGTGGTCTGACAGCAGGAGAACAAAAGCAGCTGCTCACTCCTATGTGACCAGGTGAAGAGAAATGCCAGGTGCTTGTCCACCCAGCACACTGGCCATGAAGGCAAAGAGGCTCACCCCAGCTTGCTGCTCACCCTGGGAAGCAGCACAGGAAGCCTGGACACCCTCACCAGGCTGAGGACCTCCCCATCACCTCCCTCAGGGAAGTTCTAACCTGAAGCCATCTCTGCCAGCTCCAGGCACAGGTGTTGGAGTTACAAACTGCCAACATTTCTATTAAAGATTCATAATTTTCTCTAAGCTGGCTGAAACACAGAGGCTGAAATAAGCTTCCACATGCTGGAAAAGAAATGGGAAAAAAGGAGTCTCAGATCTGAGGGCTCCCAGACACTCTCCAAAAGCCTGCAAGCCAAGAATTAAGCACACCTCAACCTTCTTCTTTCAAGGAGCTCACAAACCAGGGCTGCAAGCTGCTCCAGAGCCCTGCAACAGCAGAGCCAGCTGGAGGCCACAAAGATAAACCTGGTCCTCACAAATCTGGAGGGGTTCAAGAGGGCCAGTATTTGGCAGCATGATTTTCCATAGCCTGTCAGGACAATCTGAGTTCAGCAGCAGGTGTTTGCTCCTCAAAGCTGGATAGGAGGTACTGGGTGCACGTGGGTCTACGCTGAACCACCACATCCCTCTGTATCCTGCACTCGCTCTGCAAAGGCTGCGAGTCCCTACAGGTGCAGGCAGAGTGACACCCACCAAGCAACAGCATAAACAAAGGAAAAGCACACAGTGAGCCTGTGAAAGCCTTCCCAAGATGTGAATGACAACAGAAGCCACTGAACTTGCCATGGTCATGACAACTGGCAGGTCAGGACACCTCCAGCCCTCTGCTTCCACTCGAGGCCACCAGTGCCCAGTGGCATCAAGTTGAATGGCAACCGAAGGGCAGCAGCTGCTGCAGGAAGAGGCAGGAGGGGTTTATATACATACATACATACATATATATATATATATATATCCCAGCCAAAAGAAGAAACCCTGAGGGACTTCCAGAGTGACCCCCTGCTTTAGAGCAAACAGCTGGGCTCAGCTGCCTCGCTGGTGCTGTAGCCACGGATGCAGCCCCAAAGCCAGCGCTTTGCCTTTGGCCCATAAGCTCACAGCACGGGAAGGAACAAGAACTGATTTTGTTCTTTCATCCCTGTGATCTGATGACCACCCAGCCTCACGACTCATCCATCCATGTTTTGACTCAGTGCAGAAGAGAAATGTTTTCATGCTCCTGCCCTCCCCAAAGCGGGGCCTTTCCTAGCATTTTATTCCTAACTAGAATCGAAAAAGTGCAAGATAGTCACAGCACAATGGTCTCTTTTCTGAAGGTAAAAAGGCTTTCAACTGTATTATCTCCCTGTCCACAGGTTTCAAAGTGGAAGCTTCACAGTCAGGGAAACTGGGCCAGCAGCATTTGCTGGAAAAGAAGAGTATTTCTAAGGAGCTGTTTCGCATTTGATCAGGTTCATTTTGCTGTTTCTGAAGCCTGGCACAGCTGGCAAGGTCTGGCTTGGAAGGCTACAGGGAAGAACCAGCCCAGACAAAAAACTCATTAGGACCCTAGTAAAATAACTGCAGAGTCAAAGATCAATCTTATCCTCAAATTAATTGACTGGCTGGCAAGGAGGGAAGACCTCAAGGTTTGGGACAGTGTCGCTGCTTGAGAGAGCTGGACCTGTCTCCAATGCCTGACAAAGAAAATCTCTTGAGCCAACTGCATCCTCCGGGATTCTCTATAAATACATCTGGGGAGAGCACACATACAGATTGAGTCGATAAAAAGATCTGACAGAAAAGCACTGTAGAATTTTACTATCCCTCCTTGCCCAAGGCAAACCATTTCAGTTCTTTCTCTCCCTTGGATGGGCACATGAAGCATCCTCAGCTTCCTCCATGATCATTAATCCTCACTGCAAAGGCAAGGGGGGAGCAAATCTCTGTGTCTGAGTGGATACACCTCTTGTGACAATTTTGCAAGGCTAGGTAAGTCATTATGAGGCTGCAAGCCCCAGCTTTCCAAAGCAGTAGCTGGGAGAATGAGGTGGCTTCTCTTTCCCTCATGGGATGAAAATGTCCTCAGCAGGACCATCAGCTGGGCAGGCAGCCCTGGGCTGGGCTTTAGGTCACCGGGCCACCATGGATGCCCACATGGTTTAGCTTGCATAGGAAGGCAGGTTACTGAAGTTTGCTCTACTTCCAGAAGCTGCCTTTGGAAACGCTGCTGGAAAAGGATTTAGGCCAGTAATAAGATCAAAATGCTGGACACCATGGGAAAGCATCCACAGTACCAGGGACCCAGGGTGATTCCCCAGCTGGTACAGCCTCCTCAGGGAGATGGTGGAAGCTTTCAAGATGCCAGATAAATCTCATCCATGATCCCTTTCACATAAAAGGTTGGACCAGATGATCTTTCCAGGTCCCTTCCAACCTGGGCTGTTCCCATTCTATCATCCATTAGAACAGGGGAGGCCACAGTGGCTGGGAGCCTGCTTTCCACACCAGCCACTTCCCCCAGACCAGGACTCCTCTGCATGCTGCTGGGGCAGATGCTTGCACAAAGCCAACAAGATGGGGAAAAAACAGGTGATTTCACACATGAGACAAGCTGCAGAGGCAGGAAAGGAGCCTTTGTAACTACCAGAGCTCAAAGCTGGCCAGAAAACCTCTTTTCTGCTCAAAGCAGCGACGCTGACAGAGCTGCAGTTTTACACCTGCCCCCGTGCAACCCAAGAGCAGAGCTGGAAAAGAAGCCACGTGCTTGAGAGAGGAAAAGTGCTTGCAAGCACGAGGTGGCAGAGCAGGACGTACAGTGCTGGCACATGCAGGGCAGCTGGCACACCAGCGTGCCTGGCACAAGTCAGCCATGCCAGCTCACCAGGGCAGTGCCCAGCACAGGCAGCACTAAGGCACCCGCTCGCAAAGATCAGGGAAATACTGACAGCAAATGAGTAGTGGCCTGGGGCTGCCAAATTCCTCCTGGAGAAGTGGGAAAGAAGGGATGCCTGCTGTGAGTGGCAGGAGACATGACGCAGAGCCCCAGATGCCCATATGTTCCATTAGTGGCACAGGAGGAGTGTGTTTCCCTGCAGACACAGGTTAAATGGACACCACTCTGCTCCACAAGCCCGCCCCGAGCCAGGTCCAAAGGCCCCTACAGTGTTAAACTACATTGCCCACCAGAAATCCTTTCCACCTGGCTCTGCTCCCAGCCTGACCTCATGGGCATCCCGCTCTCTCCTGCCCGCTCCCCCTTGCAGCACAGAAGTGAGGTCTGTAGTGCTCAAAGGACTGAAACTTCTTCAGAAGGTTTTGATGCTAAAAATACTTAGTAAATAAAAGTTGCCCTGAACACACAAACTGATAGGATGTGACATGCAGCTGGGGGTTGCCAACCAGCACGAGCGGGCAGCCGCGCTGGAGAGAAACCACTGAAAACCAGCTGTCAGGGCAGGTCAGCAGGAGATGGACGTGCCTCCAAAGGCATCCAGCCCATGCAGGGACACCTCAAGGGCCCTCTCCAGTTCCTGCTGTTGCACATCAGCCTCCAGAAGGGCTGGGATTGACCCAACCCTCACCAACCCTCCTTCCCAGCCTGAGACCAAGAGCTTCGCTGGCACACACCAGCCAAGGGTGCCCTCCAGCCCTGCCAGCCAACCTGCACCAGTGCTCATCCTCGACATCAACCAGGCTGTTGGGGAACCTGGGATTGGTAGGGAGAGGCTAGTAGCTTGCTGGGAACCCCATCCTTAAAATGTGTTTCCCTAAAACAAGGTAAGGCCAAAACCTCATCTACTTATATCATCTCTTTTACTGGCAGTAGAAACAGGGTGTGTAAAGATTTGGTGAAAGAAGGGAGGCTTCTGGACTCAACGTGCACCACCCCACACCCCAGCATCCACCAGCCCCTAGGTGACCAAAAATACTCACCAAGGGTTCCTAAAGGAGGAGACTCAACCCACAATGCAGCACTTACAGATATGATAGACAGGTGACAAAGACAACATCACTGTTGAGGACTTCCTTGGTCATAGGATAAACCAAGCCAGCGTAGTATTTGAGCTGGATTTTGTTTCCAAGAAGTAAAAATGTGTAGTATGGGTCTTTTGTCTTCCCCCTCATTTCCAAACCCTGCTGCTGAGTGATTATCACCAGTGGGGCAAACCAGGGAGGTGGTTTGTCATTAATCCCTCACTGTGAGTCACACCATAATGCTGAAGTCAAAAAAAATGACAAAAGCAAAAAAAAAAATCCAGAAGGGAAAAAATTCACCCCCTCTACCAGAAGCCTGCTTGCATTATCCACACCAAGCATCCACATCTCCACAGGGTTTCCCAACATCTACCTTCTTCTCACTATCACCCACTGGAGATGTTATGAAGTGGTTGGTAACACCAACAGCAGAGGTGACTGAGAGACAAGCACCAGGGACACCCCCAGCCTGCTGCTGCTGCTGCAGCCCCTGGGTACATAACTGGTTAGCACTGGGAGCTAGGCAGGTTCATGGCAGTGCAGAAGCTACACGTGACCCAATCTAAAGCTTAGGACCCATGCAGACACAAGCACAGGCTCCCAAAACACTTCCCCCAGAGTCTGTACCCTTAATCCAAGCCTCTGCCAGCCCAGGGCCCAGCAGCCTGTCACACTGTCAGCTCTGGTCTTGTCTCTGCCATCCATACGAGTTAGACATGTCAAATCCTCTATGACTCTCAACAGCTTCCCCCCCCCCCCGACATCCTGTTTTTATTTGATGCATGACAATTACTTCCCAGCAGCTTCAGATACCCTCCTGTCTTCCTGGAAATTCTACAGATGTATATTCTGGTGCACACCAACTTAAATGGAAGGTCATCCCACCTAGCCAGGCAGCTGGGGCACCAACTCTTCCTACAGCACCCATGAGCCCTCAAGGCATCTGGGCACAGGAAAAGGGAAGGAGGGGGATGGCGACCTCCATCTCCCAGAGAGAACCTAGGCTGCTCACACACAACAAACTGGTGTTTAAAAAGGCTTCATTCACAGAGACCATGAATAAACTAAATCAGTCAGGAGAAGGAAGCTAAGTGGAAAAACATCCCAATAATTGAGTCCTCTTTGCAAATGTTTTACCAGCTGCCAACCCTTGACCCCAGCCCCCTGACACAAACAAAAAGATTGCTCCACGGTTTTGCTTGTAAAACACAAACTGTCTGGGACAGGAGCACAGTTCTGCAGACCTGCACTTACAGCAACTGAGAGAAAAGCAACATCAGCAGATCTGAGCAAAGCCACCAGCCATGGCAGTGCAGCCAGGAGGGCAGGAGGCAGAAGACAAGATGCAGCCATACTCAAAGAGTATGTGGCACCAAGGCTTGGCTGCATAAAGGACCAGGTGTAGGGTCCCAGTCCCTGCAGACAGAAAGCCATTCAGGTTAAGAAGCTGTTCAGGGCACTGGGTAGGGGAGGAGAGCCAGAGGGATGGCACAGATCCCGGACACGTCAGCTGGAGGAAACCTCGGTGGTGCTGCCGAGAAGGGTGGAGCATTCAGTGACTGTTTCTGCACTGGATTTAGGACAAAGCCAGACAACACGGGCAGAGGGTGCAGATGAGGTGTTTGCTCTTCCACAGGAAGGTATAACACACAGCTCACAGATCCAGACAACATACATTTAAAACATGCCGAGGTCCCAGCTGACAAGCTGTCCACATCTCAACGGGTGATCTCTGGCCAGCCAGAGATGCTACAAAGTCCCAGGAGAGACAGCAGCCTGTACCTGCCAATATTCACACAGGTGAGTAGCTGACTCGGGTAAGTGTGGGACAGCCAGGCAAAGACAGAGCCAAGGTAAACTAAATGGATGGCTGCAACTGGACCAGAACACCAGGAAACAAAGGAGACCAGCATAATTAATGCCAACTGACACACTTTTACAGCTGTCAGATCCCGCTGGCAAACATGATTTATTTTTGTACAGATTGCAGGATTGACTGATAAATGAACCTGCACCCGTGCCATTCATTCAAACTTGGAGAAGACTTTTTTAAATCAAGAAACTACAACTCCATTAAAGGACAGTGTGACTGTTAGCTGGCTCAGAATAAACCCATGACTGAAGGGTCCGCAGCAGGAGACAAGATCTCCACAAGAGATCTCTGCACCACAGCAGTAAGACCATTGCTGAAACAAACACCCATTTGAGCTACAAGTCAGAGAACTTTCTATGCTGAAAACAAGTCCAAAAAAAGGACCCAGGAATTAAGATTGGAAATATGGAAAATACTGGAAAATTTACCAATGGAAGAATTTACAAGCTCTGTATATTTAGCTTATCAAAGAAAGAGGCGAGAGGTGATTGCAACTCGAGCTGTCACAGCCAACAAAGGGAGCAAAGATCACTCCAGGCTGGTGGCCAAGGGAATAACATATTTCCCTGGCTGTAAAGGGAAGCAAGCCATGTCTCTCCATGCTCTTATGGAGCACCCTGCCTCAGCTCCCCATTGACAGAGGCCAAGGTGCAGAGGAGCATGGCAACGCATGCCAGGCTAGAGTAAACCTGATAGCCTCCCAAAACCTGTCTGGTATCATGGAGCCTCTGCTCCTTGAGATGTGCACTGTAAAGCAGTGGTTCACAAGCCCATGGAGGTGGGGAACTTCCTAGTACAGAACCCAGAGGAATGGAAAGACCAGAGTTTTTTTGCTGAAAGTTGGAGGATGCCTTTGCAAGACCAGCGTTAGAGATTAAATCCCAGTTTCCCAGGTTAGGCAGTGCTGAAATTTGGAGCCAGCCAGCCAGTGGTTCTGGTTCAGAGCAGGGTGCAAGACAGCCAGGATGGTGCTGGTATCCCTCTTCTCCTTCATTCTTCCCCCTTGCACATGTCTTTGGCTAGACAGCATAAAACTGACCCAAACCCCATGGAAAGAGTCCAGTCTGAGCCAGTCACATCTAGGACTGCAGTGGAAGACTCCTGCCAGCTCCTCCTTGGATGCAATTAGCCACCTCTCTGGCTGCCAGACAAGACCCAGAGTTGGGAAATCCAAGCCCACCTGCCTGCTGGAAGCCTGCACGGGTGCAGGAACTGCCTGCCATGGAGAGCATTACAACCAAGGCAGAATAAACACTCCTTGAAATGGCAGAAGGTTGCAGGGGAACAACCTGCTTCCAGAGCTGTCAGAAAGGGTCTCCACTGGGGAAGAGCTTTGCAGGAGCTCTCCTTTGCACCTAGAAGCAGGGACTGCCAGGTCTGATTGGCAGCTCTGGGACAGCAGTACATACCTGCCTGGCAGCAAGAAGCATCAGCAGGAGCTATTGGGGAAGAAATGCTTTCAAAGGACACTAAATAACCCCAGCCCATGCCTTAAATAACCCACTCACAGAGCAACGAGCCAGTAGGCTCTCCTGGGCTTCTCCAAAGGCAATTCTAGCCAGCAAGCCACTGCTGCTGCCAGCCTGTCATCCCAGGGGAAGGCTATCATCTTACCTGCCAGGGACAGCTGCAGCCATTTCCCTGCAGTTCCCAAAAGCTATGGCTGCACCCAAAGAGTCACAGAAATGCCAGCTCCTAAGCCCCAAGAGAGACAGGGGGATGAGGATGCACAGCACCAGCCTGTCTCCCTTTCATCCTCAAGGAAAGAAGACTCCACCATCCTGTTGTTTTTGGTTTTTTTTTATTATCACTTTTAATTTTCCCTGTCCCTCCAAAGCAGCAGCAGACTGGGACAGCAGAAGCCCAGGCTACTGAAAGCTGGCACCACTGCACCTGCAGTGCTAAGGAAACCTGAGCCACAGGCATCCCTGGCAACTTCAGCATTCCACCAGTGAGTCCAGAGGGAGCCACACTGCCCCTCCACATCCAGCATCCTTGGGGGCTCGAATGTTCCCAACAGTTAACCTCAGGGAAAACCACAGGAAGGATTCTGGAGGGCCACCCATGGTGGGGCTTCCCCCAGCTCTGCCCCAGACCTTCCCATCACCTCTTGCAGTCCTGCTCCCTCAGCTGGTCCCCAAACTCTCATCTCATATGCCCCCTCCAGTCCCCTTCTCCTCCCCTATTTTTCAGCATCTCCAAAGCTTTCTCCACCCTCCCTTCACCCCTCTTCCTGCCTCCTCCACCTCCCTTTCTCCATCCCTTGCTCTCCCACAGCTCCTACCTACGACTAGGCAGCCACGCCATTCTCCCTCCGCTTCAGCTAATTCCCTCTCTCCAAGGGAGCTGGCATTTCATCTCTGCTGCTGACCCCCTTTTCATGCCTCCTGGCTTTTGCCATCCCACTCCTTTCTTCCCTGCTACCACAGGGACTGGGAAGGCAGGGGGGGGGACTCGGCAGGCCTGACCCCCGGCTCTCATTAGCAGCGCCCTTCTCAGAGCAGGCACAGCGGGAAATAAATAAAGAAAGCAAATCTCAGTCTCACTGCTGTCTCGGGTTGCTTAAGGGAGCCGGGCACCGGGGGTGGGATGAAGGATGCTATTTGGAGAAGCTGTCTCCATGGCAACCCCCATTCCCACCACTGAGCGGGCACAGGTCACCTGTTTCATCAAAGTTTCCCTCCCCATCCCTCCACCCGGGGAAGTGCCAGCACAGCCCCAGGGGTGCAGCCATGTGAGAGGCAACAGGGATGCTGCTGGTGGAGCTGTAATACTCTCCAAAGCCCCTCATGCCACGTCAGAGGAAGCCAGGGCATCCCCATGGTGCAGGACACCAGCAGCACCCAATCCTCTCAGTCTCACACCAGAAAGGCATCCCTGTTGTCTCCCTGCCTGCATCCCCAGGGTCAGTCTAACATAGGCAGGGAAGCTGTGCTCAGCTGCAGAAGTCAGGGACAGAGGCAGGCACACATCCTGATGCCCACATGAGCTGTTGGGACTGGGGCAGAGATCAAAATAAGTCCTCTCACTCTGCACATGGCCCTCGGTGCTGCATTTCCATCTGATTTCAGTTATTCACTTGAATTTTCAATCGGCCACTCCCATGCTGCCAGGTGCTCCCAGAACAACTCGTGGATCCCTTTTTAGCTCTGACCACTCCATCCCTCATGTGACACGTGCTGGCCAGGACCCTTCCCCATGCAAGGCAGCATCAGCTCCGTCACTGAGCGCTCCTGCAGCCAACCTGATGCTCCCTCCTGCTCCAGCCCCATCCCTGCACACCCACGCCTCCGCCGCAGGGCTGGCAGCAGCATCCAACACCCCCCGCACCAACACAGCCGGCAGAACTCCAGCAAGAAACAAGAGAAGAGGAGAACAAGGAACTGGTTCTGCTCTGCCCCAGCTCTCCCGCACGGTGGGGTCACGCACGCTGTGGGCGCCGAGGCATCTTCTGCCGGTACCAGCAGGCAGCTGCCCGCAGACGGGGTGGACAGGAGGGTGGGCAAAAAGCCCCCGGCTGAAGTTCTGGGGTTGGCAGCCAGGCAGCCATCCCGTGGCACTGCGCGGGCTGGAGGGATTCACACAGTTCCCCCACAGGGCTGGGAGTTTCGCCAGGAAAAGCAAGTTTATAAATAGTGCATTTCAACACGAACAAACGAAAGCGGCAGAACCCGACAGTCAGATAAGGCAGAGGCTGAGTGGCAGCCCCTCCCCAGCATCCTCCCCCACCCCCAGGAAGGACGGTCCTTTTCCTCCACCCACTACCATCCTCACCCTCCAGAAAGCCTGGATCTGGTGTCTGTCAGCTGTGCTGTTTGGGAACACCATTGCTGCAGCTGGTCTGGCAGCCGGAGCAAGGCAGCAGAGCTGGCTTTGGGAAGACCAAAAACAGGGGGGATGGCCACCTGCTCTGCCTGGGGGCAAGCACATACACACACACAGAGGCACTCTGTGGGATGGAGACCAGAGGGCTAACAAGAGGATGGAGGCACCCACAGCTGGCTGCCCACCAAGATCAAAGGCCCCAGATTCCAACACATTACTTGAAACTAAGTTTTCAACAGCCCATGGACCAGAAAGTTTCTAGCTTCTCCCCCCACCCCTGCAGAAGACAGCAGCCCCATGGGTGAGGCTGGCACTTGAAACAGAAGTTTCATGGCATGATGCATTACACTGAAGGGGCACATACCTGCCAGAGCCTGACAACAAGCAAGGCACTCAAGGGGAAAACCATCTTTTATCTCTGTGTTAAGGAGAAAAGCAGCCAGTCGTTAGACAAGAACTTGCTTCTCATAAACACAAAACAGCAGAAAAAACACCCCTGCACCTGCAGAGTGAATGGAAGGACATCCCTGCCAGGGAACTACCTGACAGATTGCAAAAGGAGGAGATCTTGGTAGTGAAGCCCAAGGGAAGACATCAAGTTATGACATGTCAGAGCAGCCCTCTCAGCTGTCAGCAAGTGAAGTCCCTGATGGTTCACCAAACACGTGAAATGCTCTTCACACCACGCTTGCTTACCTTGATGTAGGTGTCAAGGGCTGGGTGGACACGGTTGATTGCTAGATGGATGGACAACGGTGTGGTGAACGGGAAGGTCGCCATGACTACATGGCTGGGAGCAGGGAAGGAGAAGATCTTGAAGCCATACTTCTGGAACCGCTTGACCTGCTCTTCCGACGGCTTTGCGTCCCCCTCGCTCAGAATTCGGCCAATGGCAAAGCGGCACTTCTCTGGAGACACCTGGTTGAGGGGGACAGACCAACAGGATCAGAAGAAGAGAAAGGCTTAAGACCACCCAAAACCTCAACTTGCTGAGCATGGAGGCAGGAGACTACAATGAATCAGGTTATGTGCAATGGCCCAGCATGATTGGGCACATCAAGCCAGGTCCCTACCCTAACTAAGACTGATCCAGCCTCAAACCATCCATGTTCCCTCCCAGCCTAAGCTCACAGTCTGCTGGGGAAGGTACTGCTCCCCTTACTGAAAGGAAGAGAAGAACTAAACCCCACCAGCCTGCTCACATAATTTGCCCCAGGTAACAGCCACTACAGAAAGTGTCTCTCCTGACCCTGCCCATCAGAGACCCAACTGCTGAGATGTGCTCACCACTGTCCCCATCTACAGGACATTCTTGTGAATCCAGGGAGGTTGAAAAGAGACACTAAAGAGACACTACTACAATCTGCCTGGTTTGCCTCCATCCCACCCCCAAGGAGGTCACCCTGAAGGAGTGCCTGACCCCAACATCCACCTGAACACATGTCCCACCAGCATGAGCCACTAGGACTGAGCTGGGAAAGCCAGAGGCTGCTGGGTCAGTCCTAAGTGGGTACAGTTTTAAGGGTGGGAAAACCGAGGCATGTAAGCAAGCAGAGACAAAGCTCCTTCCCCCAAGGCAGACTGGCTTAAAAAAGGAGCCCAGGAAGTAAAGGGGGCAAAACAAGGAAAGGGGAACCATCTGAGCGCCCATGCTTCCCTGTCACCTGTTCTCAAGCCTGCTGGATAACAAGATGATGTGGCAGACAGCAAACAAAAGTAGCAGATGCACAAGTCCAGCCATCTTCTGCCAATCATCCCTCTCCTGGTGAGGGCTGGAGAACCAGTCTCCAAACACCCTCCACACAAGGCAGCAAAACTCACCAAGACCTGCCAGGACAACCAACAGAGGGACAGACAGACATGCTGCAGGCATTGGCATCACAAAACTCTGGTGGCAAAGCTGGGAGGCAGAGAGGGTGCAGACAAGGCCAGAATGTTACCACTCTCCTGATTTCCATCCCCATCTGCCCACCAAGAGAATCTAAGGGGATCCCATCTGAGTGGTCCTGTTTCATCCCTAAATTTCCCTGTGCTACAGCTCACCATCTCCTCCTGCAGCATAACTACACCACACAGCCATCCCTGCCCACCCTTTCCCTTAAACACCTTTTGATGTTGCATGGCAGGACCATCCCGGGGGTGAAACGCAGGCAGCTATAAGTAGGAAGGAAGAAACCCCCGTCAGCAGGAGGCATGGGGCCGGGGCTTGGCTGCCTGACGGCTCTCTCTTGCCCTCCTGTGCTTCAAGATGGAGCTGCAGATGGGGCTGTGCCCAGCAGCTTGGGAGCAGGGAAGGCCTACCCCAAGGAGAGTTAAGAGGCACCAGTAAAAGGCACCCATGGGGAAAGGCCCAGATGAAGCAAGGAGATAAGGGAAATCTAGATAAAATGCCTTTTAACACACAGCCTCCATTTATGTCCTGAGCAAAGGTAGATCACCCCCATCCTGAGAGACACTGTCAAAAGCACCTGAGCTGTCAGAGCCAGCAGCACCACTCAGCCCAGGCAGTTCCTTCTTCCCTTATGCTTAAAACTTTCTTTTTGTAGCATACAGCCCTACGGGCACTCTCTCAAGGGCTGCAGCAAGGCAGATTTGCCTCATTCCCTGCCTGACAAAGCCCATCTCAAGGGAGGCAAGGAAACACTCTGTTTAAAACCAGCCTTTCCCTAACAAAATCATTCTTTCAGGGTGGCCAGGTGCTGATCAAAGCCTCTGCTCCCTCAAGTGCCCCAAAGAGAAGTTTGAGAAATAATGAGTTAACTTGTTCATCTACAGCTTTGCCTATGGGAGCAAAACCTATTCCTGTATTCAGAAAGCATTTTGGCCTTATCCATCCCACACCCAGGCACGGGCTGGTGGCTCAGAACGCAGCCATGTGAACTGCAGGAGAAAGGTCCTACACGTGCCTACAGCTGAATGTGAGCAGAAGTGCTTGGCTGGAGCTGAGCACAAACCCGCCTGCCACATCCAGTCCTTGCTGAGGAGTTATTTTTGTTCCTGCCAGAGGTGGGAGAAGGAGGGAGAAATCCTCTGGGCTGCTAAATATTAAATAAAAAGGAAAAAGGAAAAAAAAAAGTGCAAATTAATATTAATCTTGTCCATTAAAACACATAAAACATTACTGGCAGGGGTTCAGGAGCACTCGTGGAGCATCCTTGTGTGAATGCTGCAGAGCCAGGAGCCAGCAGGGAGCCCTGGGGATGCTGGCGATGGTGGCTGCCCTGAGGCCTGGTGTGACCCCAGGACAGCCCACATGCTCCAGACCATGGGGCTCCCCCCGGGCCCACTCCTGGCCAAAAGCTGGCTCATGGCTGCTGCTCTCCATCTCTGGCAATCTCTGGCATCCCCATCCTCTCTCCTCACACGAGCCTCCTTTGGCCATGAGCATGCCATGAGCACAGCAAACACCGCACTGGCACCTGCTGATCATCAGCCCCTTCCTGCCACAGCACTGGGGACACCGAAGCCCCCAGGAGCTGGCAGCCAGGAGCCAGTCTGGAGGGGGCTGTCTGGCCAGAGACAGTCAGCACTCAGCCAGGGACGCTGCGGGACACGGCGGGCAGCAAGCACGTTCTGCTGCCTGATGACAAAAGGTCTATTTTTGGTGACAAGTCAACACCCACAGTGGGTGGCCAGCTCTGGGAGGAGCAGCCTCTCCACAGGGTGCTTCACTGAGGTTAGACTACTGAGGAGGAAGACGAGGAGGTCATCTCTTCCGGGCAGCATCCTCCCAGGGGAAAGGCAGCCTAGGAGACTGATCCCACCCTGCTGAACCTCTAGGAACAAGGAACCTGCAGCACACATCATCTCCTGCTTTTTTACCACTACAAGCATACAGAGGCATCCCATGGGACACCAGGGTACTCAGCACCTGAAGCAGCTCACCAGGTATGAGCACTGCTACCCCCAGCCGGGTGATCCACCCAAAACTGGCCCCTTCTTCAGCAGCCCAGAGGCAAAGCAGTGCTCTGCCCATTCTGCCCCAGGGTATCCTCACTCCTAGCACCCTGCCTGGCTTGGTCTGCACACCAGTGAGACATGGATCTCTCCACATCATGTCTCCAGAGTACAGCAGCACCAAGCACAGCCACTGAGCCCTTCTGATGGCATCAACTGCCCTGATCTGCCCTCAGACACCAAGGGAAGAAGCAGTGGCACCAGAGTTCTCAATTCCAGAAGACCTCAACACAAGGACACAAATTATGGTCACTCTGGCCACATGGGCCCTAGGATACCAGGCACTTCCCATGGCTCCCTTCTCTCACCTCCTCCAAACACAACAGTGACAGAGGACACAAGTTTTCAAGGGTTAATTGAACCCTGGCTCTGCCCAGCTCATCCTAGGAGACACATCCTCCTCTCCATCCCCCCTGCCAGGTCAGAAGTGGCACTGCAGGGTCTACTCTCTGCCTCCCATAATCCAGAAGCAAAAACTGGAAAGTAAAGATAGGTCAGCTCATCACAGGATACAATGATACAAGGTGGTTGAGTACACCAGGCTCCACTGGGCAGAGTCAGCTTCAGTGTTTTCTTCTCTGGTATCTTCCTGCCACAAAACTCCAAGGGGCCACTCAGCACTACATGGAAATGTTCCTTTTTAGTAGGTCCAACCCTTGGTAGCACCATCTCGTGGAGGCAGGTATTTCATGGACCATGGGGGTTCCTAAAGCAGGGCTGGTCACCTCCAGAGCAGAAGCACTGGCCAAGAGCTACCAGCCTTCCCATTGTGCCCCTTGCCAGCCCCCAGCACATGTGCCCAAGCACATGGCTGTTGGCCACCTCACCATCCCTCCCCCACGGCATTCCTCCACGGTCACACTCACTACTGCAGAATTACAGGGGAGCCAGGCTGTCTGCCACAGACAAATGCCCACATGCTGGTATCTGGAGAGCTCAGCACCATGGAGCATCAGCAGCCAAACTCCTGATTCCACAGAAAGTTCTGATGCACTTCTGTTTGCTCCTTGTCCCAAAGGATACCCACCGGAGTGCTCAGCTCTGGCTAGCAGCCATCAGGCAGTGGACTTTCTGCTCACCTCACAGCCTGATGAGAGTCATGGAGTAACTGTTTCATCAGACAGGAGCCCTCAGCATGCACCGCC
This sequence comes from Heliangelus exortis, assembly GCF_036169615.1. Classification (NCBI taxonomy): domain Eukaryota; kingdom Metazoa; phylum Chordata; class Aves; order Apodiformes; family Trochilidae; genus Heliangelus; species Heliangelus exortis. Next base: position 7,261,427 of record NC_092433.1, read on the forward strand.
TGAGGTTTCAGTAAGAACTCTCGTGGGATGCAAGGACTACAGGGAAGCTCAGAAATACATGAGAGTGCTAGAGACAAGAGGAGCATGGATGAGAACACAGCAAGCTGAAAAGACCGTCTCTTTTCAACCAGACAGCTGCAAGTCCAGAAGGAGGCTCAGTTGCACTTCATGTAGCCAGGAGATCTACTAAGGATTGCCTCACCTGCTAACTTGCTCAGCAGGAGCTATCAGAACATAGCAAGCTTTGCTCACCCAATGCCTTCCAGTTAGGGCTGTCCAAAACCTCATCTGCTTTCAAGTGCCTTTCCCCACAAAGCATGCTCTGAAGATCTGGGAGATCTTGTGAGCTGCCCCCAGTGCTCATCTACAGAATATGAGATGGAAGTGCATGAAAACAGTCAGGGAGCACCTTGAGCTGTAAACCTGTGTGCTGACCACAAGAGCTTGCTGGCCCCACCAGGCAGACCTTACCGTGTGAGGGTTGTCATAGTAGACCCCGATGGAGTAGAGCTTTGAAGAGATGCTGCAGCCATCCGTGAAGAGCTGCCCGGATTCACCATACGGGCCCACCCTGAACTTGTAGGCCAGCGTGATGTTGCTGACAGGTGGGGAGCCAGCACTCACAACAACCTCCGTGAAGAGCCCCGAGTAGACAACGAAACCAAAGATGGTCAGCAGCAGCAGCATGACCAGCGCCGCAATCAGCCCGAGGAGCACCCAGTCAGACATGATGGACACCTGGTGCTCCACGCTGCCTGATGCACTGGTGGCAAGAGAAGAAAAAGGAGGGGAGTTAAGCTAAGTACTCGGACAAGCAAAAGCTCTCTGATGCTATTTATCTGCAGCAAAACACACCCACTTCCAATTCCTCTTAAAGACAGTGGAACCCCCCTGAAACCTGCTGTATCTTAGCTTCATGTTGCATCAGCCCATTTCAATTGGCCACCAGGTACAAATTATACTGCATCAGCGCCACTTGGGATTTAGGTGCTTATGGAAGAGGGATGGGGAGGCTCTGTCCCCATCTTCCCAGAACCAGAGACACCACTCACATCCAGAAGAAACTGAAAACCACACCAAGACCTGCACCACCCAACAGATACACAGCACTGGGCTAAGGAGCAGGGGACCACAATCAAATAACTTCTTATTTATAGATACCAGAGACAACACTGTGACCAAGACAGCCCATTTGTCAAAAAGTCTTTAAGCCCAGGCCTTCAACAACCTGAATGAGGATGATGCTGGTTCAGAGCTGAGCCCTACATCTGGATGCAGGCAGACAGAGGCTTGGAGAAAGCTGAGAAATCTGTCTAGAAAAAGCATCCACAACACGCTCATGTGCAATGAATTACTGCTATTCCCTTCAGAAGGCTTTTTTTTTAACCTAGAAGAGTTTTTATAACCCCAACAAATGCTTCCTGTTTTGTTTGCTGTCCTTTCTCTCACAGGCTGACTGCAGGACACAGCAGCCTGGCGAACACCTCCTGCTCATTTTCACCCACCAAGCACAACTGCTCTGGGGAGCCACAACCCAGCAACTCCCAGAGCAAGAGACTTGTTTGTGTTTGATTGTCCCTTTGAAACACAAGGACTGGCAGCAATGCTCTCCTGGGACATTCACAGGAGCTGTGTTTGAAAGCAAAGGTTGAAGTAAACAATTCACCTTTACCTCTGTGTTATAAACACACTCTGTCCAAAAATAAAAAAGACACCCAAAAACTGTTCATGGAAGCCGCTGCTTGCTGAGCTCTAGAGCACGAGAAAAGCCACATCCTGGTAGGAACTGTGGGCTGCCCCACTCTGCTCGACCCCAGGAGAGCTGGGGTGCAGTAAAACCGGGCCCTGCAGAGCCGGCACAGCGGCAGCCCCAGGCCAGGCACCATCTCACGCCACGGCCATACTCACCTGAAAAAACAGCTCAGGCCAGAAACGCTTCACGACATCCGACCCACAGGGGTGCGGGATCCGCCGCGCTGCAGCAGGAAAAAATAAGTATCATTGCTTCCTTTCGTACTCAGGAGGCCAAAAGCAAAACGGCGTCACGGCGGAGCACCCGAAAGGCGTCCGGTCACCTCCGACCTGCTCCCCAGGGGATGGGAGCCCCCAGCAGCACCTTCTGCTGGACCCCGAAGGCCGAGATTTCCTCCCACAACTCGGCAGCCGAACGCGGGGGCCCCGAGAAACACGGGCACTGGAAGGCGAGGGTGAAGCAGGACATCACCCACAGCCACCTCTGCTGGCGCGTCCTGCCCTGGGACACCCCTCGCTCCCCGGGACACCTGAGCGGCAGCCGGTGCTGCTCCGGGCTGACCTCTCGAACCTGCAGCCCGGCCGGGGCTCTGCATCTGCCCCGGTTCCGGAGCACCTCGCCTCCTCCCTGCAACCGACACAGATTTATTACTCCCAGTCAGGGTTTCCGTGGTGCTCCGTGAGCTGCCGGTCCACCCCCAGCTCCAGGGCCTGCGACGGACGGCCCCGGAGGAGAAGAGGGGGTTCGCGTCTATGCCCCCCGGTTCCCGTGGCTCCTCTCTTCCCACCGGCTCTCCTCACGGGCAGCGGGAGGGAAGCCGGCCCGACCCCTGCCCGCCCCAGAGGCCGTGCCACTCCCGGTGCCGGTACCCGAGTGGAGGGGAGGGTTTCACCGGGCGGCCCCGGCTCTCGGCCCCGACCGGCGGCAGGCATCTCTCTCGGCACCGGCTGCAACCGATCGCCGGAGCGGGGAAGGACCCTCCGAGCCGCCGCCGGGCCCAGCCGGCTCCCCCCCGGCTCCCAGCAGGCCGCGGCCCGGGTGGCCGGGAGCGGAGCGGCGCCAGCCTTCCCGGCCTCGCCGCCCCCACGCGGCGATCCCCCGCCCCGGCAGCGGCCGGAGGGAAGCCGGGGGTCCCCTGCCCTCCTCACCCGGGGCTCGCCGGTGACGCGCGGACCGCACCGATCCCGGCGCCGCGCTCGCCCCGCCCCGCCCGGCTCGCGCGGGGCCACCGCGCCCGCCCCACCGCCGGCAGGAGGCGCCTGCGCGCGGGCGGAGCACGGGATGCGCGCGGCCGCCGGCGAAGGGGCGGTGCCCACGGGCGGTGCCCACGGGGCCGCGGCACCGGCGGAGGGAGGGGGCGGAGCTACCGGCGGGCACAGAGCAGCCCCGGCGCTTCCCAAAGGAGGCGGGAGCGACCCGACCAGGAGAGCGCCCCCTCCCGAGCGGGCGAGCGGATTATGGGGCCCTTCCCTGCAGCCGGGTCCCGTAGCCGCGGCTCTGCCGGGCGGTACCGCGGGACCCGGTACAGCTCCCGACCGCCTCCCGGAGCTGCTGCCGGCCGGGAACCCTCCCTCCGGGCTTCCCTGACACCAGCACCCCCTGCCCTGTGCACTGCAGCCGCGCAGAATCGCCGTGGGTGCCGGGCCTAAGGGCGGACGGCTCCGCCCTGACAGCTCCCGGCCTGACTGCTGCTGGGTGCGAGGGATAAAACCACGAGATTGTGTCTCCCACCTTCCCCTGTGCTGGAGCTGTGGTGCCGAATGCCCAGGCCCGGAGCCTGCCCCTCAGCTGCTGGGGCCTGCGATCGATGGGCTCGTTCCTTGGGTGCTGGACAAGCAGGTGCCACCGTGACGCCAGAGGACACACCAGCCACATCGCAGCCCTGACCAGGCTGGCCTGGCCGGTCAGGGCAGTGGGCAGAGCGGCTCCTCCGCACCCGGGCCCTCCACACCAAACCCAGAGCAAGCTTTGAGCAGCTCCTCGCAGGTTCTCACAGGCCAATTGCTGGGGCTGTTGCAATCCGGCAGACCAGGGGCTCGGCTTCTGCCCCTGTTGGGACTTCCCCACTGCCCAGCTGGAAGGAAAACCAGCCAGATATCAGCTCAGCACCACTAGCCAACGAGAGAGAGCACCAGGAGAGTTAAGAAACCATTAGACTTCGTTTCATTCAAAGGTCTGGGGACAGAGGTTCTCTGTTCATTTGTCCTTGCCTCACCCTGGTGCAGGCACGGGACACTCTCCATCACCTTATTTTCCATTACCTGTGCTTTATCACCCAGAGGGGAACTGCATTAGCTAATTGCTTAAGACCCACAAAAGTTCAGACAGCACAGGAACTGGTCAGCACTATCACCTTGCACACACTTCACTGCCCCAAGCTCTGATGTGCTCAGACAACCTTTGTTGCAAGGCAGCTCTGCAGCCTTCTCCCACCACATGCCACCTTAGAGAGTGGGCCCATGCAGCACTGGTGCTCAGCCTGCAGCCTTCCCTGCTTCACAGGCAGCTCCTCAGGTCCCAGTTTCTTTTCAAGGAGTGGGACCTAGCACAGTACCCAAGAGGAATATGCAGTTTTCCCCACTTCTTGCTCCTCTTTCAAGACAGACATGCTAAAAGGGCCCATACATAATTCCCATCCTCCTTTTCTTCCTCCTGTACAAAAGCAACCATCACACCTCTGTCTCTACACCAAGCTTTCTCCAGCTTCTTCAACCCTCGTAACAGGGAAATTTGCTCTCCACTGGTACACCAGTAACCACCTGCCCAAGCCACCTTCAGACGCAGCAACAAAGAGCAATGGAATTTTGCTGCCATGTCCTGATGTGATTTCACATCCATTACCCACACATCCCAACCCCCTTCATTGGGGCTGTTTGCAGAGGCAGTTCCAGGCTCCGCTTGTCACTGCTGTGAAGCTGAAGAGCTCATTCATGAACAGTAGTGTGAAATACTGTAATACTTGCTTTTCTCCAGCAGCTCTTTAGCGAGGATCTTGAGGCTTTCTGTAAACTGGAATTAGTTCAACCTCAGAGGCCCTCCCTGTGTTTGGCATTACAGCTCTTTTGCAGCTGGAAGAAAACATTTTAGCTTGGTTACGTGTCTCGCCTGGAGCCATTCAATGAATCACTGGCAGGAAGAGGAACAGAACTCAAACGCCCTTCAAGTGCCAGCTCTGGCCATCAGACACTTCTCTTTCCTCCAGCCTTGGAGTTATTTTAACTCAGCACACATTTAATACTTAACACAAGCTTTCCCATTAAAACAGCAAACACTAAAATTTGGGTCTCATTTTAACAGCTTACTGCTATCACCCTGAAACATCACATGGAGAGGCAGAAGGATGTAGAGCATGTGCTCTTTGGTGGGCTCCCTGGTTGTCCTCAGCTGCTCAGCACTCCTCAGCCCCATCCCATACTCTGACAGTGTCAGCCAGCCCAGTCCTGCATGTCTGGTCATGGTGGACTCATGGTCTTGACAGACTTGTTAGGGCCATGCTGGACCCCATACATCTCTGGCAGGGTACGTAGATCAGCCCATCCTCATTTAGCCAGTTTTGTCTTTGTGGAAGACAGAAAGAGAAGTGGGTTGTGAGCAGGAGCAGACGTTCCACTTGTTAGGCTCTGGGCAACATTTCTTCACTTGCCTTAGCCACTGAATGGAGGGACTCTGGCTTCATCCCAGCAGCAGCAATGCTGAGTGACGCTCAACAGCGCGGTCACCGTACCCCATTCCTCCAGTGCTTTGCATCAGCTCAGCAGGCATCTGGTACCTGTGCTGGGGCACTCAGCTCTGCCTCTGGCAGTCCCTGGCTTCCAGTTCTGCTCTCATCTGCTGGACCTTCAACCCCCTGCTCCTCTGACCCAACAAGATGTGCCCCTGTTCTTCCTCTCTCATTTGCCCTGGGTGCCTTTGTGGAGAAGTTCATGAAGTTCACTTTGGATGCCCAAGAAGCAAACAGATGTGGTTAGGATGCTTATCACCTTGGAAACAATAGGCTCCCAATCCACTTTTATTTAGAATTAGCGTGTACCTGTCTTTTCTTGTGTGCATAGTGACTTCTGCCTGGTGAGTCTTATTACTTTAGTGGAACACATCTCATTATGGCTTTCATTTTTCTGGGAAACATAAATAAATAAACGTTCTTACAGATCACCCTTCAGTCACCTTTTTTTCCCCTATTGACTAAGTATTTTAGAACAGGAATGCATAGAATTACACAGATTACTCCAGGTATTTTGCCAGACCCTTCATCTTAATCCTGGCTTCCGACATCTTGACTTTCCATGGATACTACAAGCAAGCTTTCATGAAGTTGTGGAAGAAAAACTTTTGTAGGTTGTAGCCTAGGAGCTCCTCCTTTTGCTATCAAAACGCTGAACAGCAGATTGGAATTCTGCACCTCTGATTATCAGCTATTTAGTGAAATACTAAGGTGTGTTTATTTAACAAATTCTGATGGAGTTTTCATCTCTTCCTTTCAGATGTCACATCACCTCTGGTAGCTACTGTGAATGACAAGCAGTCATTCAGACTCCCCTCCCAAGGCCAGCGATCACATTTGTATATCACTTTGATTTTCTGTGAATAAAAGATCACTTAGGAGTCTGGAGGGATGCATTATTCATCAATGAACTCCCCTGAAAATAATTTTAAACCACATATAGCTGCAGTCATTTGGAAGTTGGATGCACAACTTTGACTCATGACCAAACAGGTCTGGTCAAATTCCTCCTGCAATGCCAGGCAGGGCCAGTGCTCAGAATGGCTCTAGGGCACTCTTCTGGGCCACTGTGGTCTGTTCTCCTCAAATCAGTAGTGATGCTCCTCACAGATGTTTATGTTTGGCACAGAGGGGAGTCACCTGCACTGCGAATATTTTTACCTCCTATTGTATCACACACACAGGGAGAACAGGGCTATACACATCTTTTCTTGATGAAAAATGTATTGTAGGGACATTTGCTGTGAAATATTCTCAATTTCTACTCCTGGGGCATGCCTTCAACTTCCATTGTCTTAGCAAGAAATCATGTACTTCCTCCTTTGTCCTGAAGATGATCATACATTGTCTCTGAGCTACATAAGAATGCACAGCTACAAACCAGCTTTTCTGTCTTTTTGCTTTTCTAGCCTCCTGTCTTCTACATAAAGTCTAGATTAATTTTAGACTTCTTTCTTGTTGAAAACAGATACTTTACTGAGAGTGCTACTCCATTTTCAGTACAGACAGAAACAAGGAGGAAAGGACAAAACACACTACACTGTCTCTCTGGGTTTGCAAACTGCTTGCAAAAACTGCTGGGTTTAATGCAGTCTTGTCAGCAAGCTCATTCTTGACAGCAAGTGACACTTCAGATTGTCATCCTGCACCTTTAATGAGGGATCCCCTAACAGGCTTCAAGGATTTCAGCTGGATTGAGAGCCTTACACAACTGCACTCCAACCAGAGAGGAGCTGATGTTCCACCAAGCAAAGCAGCCCAGCAGCAGCAGCACCAACAGAGCTTTCATTTCAGTGGTTCTCCCTTAGCTTTACAAGAGTGACTGCAGAAACAACAACAAACATGAACATTTGTCCCAGCCTTAATTGCCAGCTTCAAAGACTGAAAATTAATTTCTTATAGCCATGCTGTGCTCCTGTTTTTAATGCACATGGATAAATAGGGCTTTTGAAAAGCTCTCTGGCAGCTTTGTAAAGAATTACATTACAATGACAACTCTAAATTTAAAGCTGAAAGATTTTTGGTTGAAGATTTTAATCTCCTTCCTGGCAAAAAGCTGTCTTGAAAAAATACTTCACCAGCCTTCTCCAACTAAAGATCATCTATGGGGAGATGCTGTATATCCAAGCAGGGGCAGCTTTTCCAAAAGGACTTTCAGAAACCTGGGTTATTTATATTCTCATCTTTCCTTTCCTTTTCCTGCTACCTCATGTTGTAGAGGACAAACTTTTCATAATAAAAACTATTAAACACAGGTGATTTCTGACACTATTCCACCTCAACATGACCCCCCCTTCCGTCCTACAAGCATCACTGCCTGCTGGTGCACTACCACCCAGCATGAGTGCACTTCTCCCCTGTTACTGACTTGCAGGGGTGATAGAAACATTTCCCACTGCACTCAAACCTCCACATTTTAAGCCCAACTGGGTTCCTCAACTTACAGCCAGGCCAGGCCACCTGTGAGCAGGTGAATCCATCATTGCAAGGATGGCTTTGTTTCAAAACAGACCACAGCTAAGCCCACCACTGCAGCTCTGCCAGACAAGCACATGTATGAGTGCCCCCATAGAAGAGGTGGTCTCAGCTGACTTGATTTCTTCTGGAGGCTTGAGCTGGCTCCCATGGCTGCTCTTCTCCTTCCCTTGACTAGACAGCTTGAACTTCTAACACTGACATGGGCTTAACTGCAGCAACAGAGGCACAGAAATGCAAATCCCACCCCCAGTGATCCCAAGTATGCCACAGCAAGAAGGAAAACCATTTATAAGGAGACTCATGAATATTTTGAATCCTATCTTTTACTCAGCTGTAATGCCAAATGTGATCCACATCTGAATTTTTAGTTCAGGCACCTATTCCTATTTTAGGTTAAGATCCATGCCTCTGTTTCTACACTAAGAATTTAGACAACCATCTGAGGCACAGATATCTAAGGAAAATGTAGAGAAATCTGCCCATTTTGGTAACTGCCGGACAAAGTTCCAGATCATGGGCTGCAGATCATGGCCCAGAATCACTCAGTTTTGTTGCAGTCCCAATAGACAAAGCCAGAAAAGGGTAAGGACTAAGATGTAGCCCAGAGGAAAGAGAGAGGAGCAATGGTGAACAAATGTGTCAGTGGTTGTCACAAGTATTTTGTAACACTTGAGTGCAAAAAAGCCCAAGCATAAGAGCCCAATTGAGCAGAAAGCATGTAAACTGCTAAAGCACATTTTCTGTTGAAAGTTGGCAGCTTTTCTGACCAGGCTGTTTTTCAGAAACTGCTGGTTTCATCTGTGAAGTAAGAAATAGAGTTGAGGCGAATTTCACAATCATAAAAGGATTTAGTTCAACATTGTATATTTTGCCTTGGCTTTCAGCTCAATCAATTACTCAAGATTTTAGAAGTTTCTGAGGTGGTTCTGAGACTCATCTGGTCCTTGCTGCCATTTAGGGGTCAGCCTAGCCAAGTCTGAGGTAGCCTTACAGAGTCCTTCTGAAGTCCTGAGGCAGCAGAGAGGTCTTCAGCCCTGGGACACAGCCTTACTAAGCACAGCAAACTGACAGAGGTACACAGTGGTGTGAATCAGAGTGGCTAACGCAGGGCCACTCACCACATGTGATACTCAGTTTGCTTTCCCTTGTCCAAGGCACATCTCCTACATTTTTCTGTTTTCTCCAGTACCAGCAAAAGTCCTATCTTTGTGAAGTAATGCACACTGTTCAGAGGCTGGGGAGGGCCAGTGACACACAGACCACAGAGACCTCTGCCAAAATTCAGAAGCCTAAAACCAAGCCTTTCTCCTACTAACTGTGAAACCTTTGCTCCTCCCATACATGAAGAGAAGGCTTATGCCTCTGCACCTTTTGCCTCTTGTCAAAGAAAAAAAAAAAACAAAAAAAGAGCACAGATGGATTACTTTAAGCCCATCCCTGGGAAAAGACATTTTTTCCAAAGAGACGCAGCCCTCTCCTGAGTTACTGAAACTAAATTATTTTTTTAAAAACTCAACACAAAACGAACAGATTAAGTCCCAAGCTTATGCTTTGATTTTTCTTAGGGAAGTCTATGTGCCACTCTAAATTAGTCTGAGCTGAGCTGCTTGAAACAAAGACTGCTGTGGGTCCAAGAGATCAATCGTACACTTTTCTCAAATTGAAGAGCTGAGCAAGGCTCTTTGTTCAAACATTTCAGTTTTTACAATTTTAGAGGAAAATCTCCAGAAACTGCCATTTTGAGTTGCAAAACCTTTGAATTCACAGATTTCTCAGCATGACAGGGACATCTCTACGGCACATTTGAGTGTTATTTTCCTGGAATGAGTGATCAAATGAGCTGATGTGAGTCAGGCACTGCTGTACAAGACACACAAGATTTACCATTGATTCAGCCCAGCTCAGAATCATTAGCACTAAACTGGTGCTGGTGCAGTCACTGAGGTGGATGAGGACTGACTGGGGCTGAAAAGAGATTGTTCCATATAGCATTTGGTATTACCTCCTCATTTAGCCTTTGCCAAGTAACAATCCATCTTCCTTGGGCACAAAACAAAAAATCAACACCAGAACCACAACAAAGACAGCATGTGCTCCTAAATCATGAGTTCAGGGTCTCAATACTATTTAAAATGAAGGCATCTAACATAGGGATTATCTCAGTGGCTGGAGAAATAAAGCACAATATCCTGGCAGGAAGACAGCCTGCCGTGACTTTCAGTCTTTGTCACCTAATTACAAGTAAGGTGGAAACCAGTTCACAAACATGCAGAACATCCACCACTTTTTCTTACTTCCCTTTTTCCAATGGGCAACGAATAAATGCGTATGACTCGCAAGAACTGGGTCTGAGCCACATTTCTGAAGGCAGAAAGACCACATAAAGACAGCACCAGTACGAAGTAGAAAAAGACCTTTGTGGTAAAATGAATGTAGCGACGTCACCAGGAGCTTCTGACTCAGAGCCCCACTCTGCCCAGCCACAGGCTCAAACCCCAGCCCCTCACCCCCCACATACCTGCCAAACCAGCAGGATTCAGCCCCCTTGGAGCTCTGCCATGAGCAGCTGGACAGAAGAGGATCGAGGCAGCTGTAGAGCAACATCTAATGAAGAACTTGTTTTTATTTCAGGGTTGTAATTAAGGCATACTTTGTCACACTGCTACTGGCGAGGGCAGGAAGGCTACCAATGAGTTGTACCAGGGGAAAGAGCAAATGGCATCAGGTTGCTATTCCACTTCAGACCAGTCCACGTAGGCTTAAGTCAACTTCAGACCAGTCTAACCTAGCTTTTTCCTTGCCTGCTTCTGCTGCCTGGCAGGTACCCCAGAGCAACAGGCTGCCTGCATTGCCTGGACACAGAGCAGGGTGCCCTGTCTCCAGCTGTTAACAGGAGGGCATTGCACAGGCTGCATTGCTACACCAACAAAAACTGCAAGACCCCACTGACAAACACTCCACCTCCAAACAGCTTCTCAAGCCTGCTGCTCCCATCCCCTGCAGACTAGTTACTGGGGGGTTCATTAAACAGGGAACACAAAACACTTCCTACATACACTTAAAGCAGATGATTTAAACATTTCCAGGGTAGCGTTCACCTCCTGCAGGTCAGGCTTCATACATTGCTTCCCCTGGCCACCCAGACAGCTCAACGGGTTCCCAGGTGGTCATCGCTGAGCAACGCTATGATGAGCTGACAGCTCCCTCCTCTGGCGGAAAGTACTAAAAGCAGCTTAAAAATCCTTCCTAACGTCACTTGGAACTCAGGACCTGAGTAACAGAGGATAGTATGCATTTTCTCGCCCTGTTTTTTTTGTTTGATTTTTTTTTTCTTCCTTTTGCAGTGGTTCCATTGAGCAACTAATGGCAGACTGGAATCGCATTTGAAAATTTAGTCCCAGTAAAATGATAACACTGAGATGTTCCCTCTGCTGATGACATAAGTAAAACTTAGTATGTGTCATAATATTTGTGTCTCATGGAGAGTTTAAGGCTAGGGGCTTGTTTGCTGGTTCTTGAAAAAAACCCAGAATTAGGAAGGGAGTAGGGTGGTGGCACTTAACAGAAAACAGGTTTTGAAATAGTAGTAAAATGGTGGGGATACCTAATTATTTCAAGGTTGAATTGCATCAATGTATTCTGTTCTGCTTACTCTCTAAGGGGAAACAGGTTTTGTTTCACTGTTAACAGTATAATTAATTAGAGCTCTCCCAATTATTTCTAAATTCAGAAACAGAAGAAAAATTATCAGATCTTATCATAAACTGCAAAAAAAAAGTTAATATTAAATACCTTACTGAACAACTGAAATCTTTCATTCTCTTTCTAAAGTCTTGCAAAGCATTAACTATTTCTGAATAGTGGAGTTATTGCTGTATCCTACTAATCACCTCTGTATTTTATTAGTTCTGCTCCACTTTAAAAATTAGTTCTGGATAAACTTGATCTTTGACCATAAACTGAACTTCACAGGTTTTAGTTGCTGCCAGCAAATCAAACTGATGTTTTTTATTCAATTAAGTGTGTCCATGCATGCAAGGGAAACTTACTTTTGATGCATTTTCCTAGCGGAATGCCATGTACAAGCTTTAAGAAAAGGTGCTAAACAATTGTGAATTGAAATTCAAGGCAGCTTCCAACAGAGCTTTCAGCCAGTAAAAAAGAACTATGCAGAAAAAAAAATTACTTGCAACAAAATTGTAGTGAAATGCAATGATTCTCAGAACTGCCTGAGGAGCTGCTCGTACACTGTTTGTGGGAGAGAGGAAAGTGGGGTCACACCAGGATCAAGGGATGAGCTTGGGAAAGTTACTGCTGTCTGGAGCTGTCATGTCCAAGAGCCAGCCCAGGTCTCCAAGAGGTTCAGACTTCTTGACACACAATCCCAGGTAGAGATGTGAGATAAACTTTGGGTTTAGGAACTAAATCTCATTCATGTGAAGAAACCAGGGGGATCTCACACTTGGACAGAGAATACAGAACACAAAAATCTCTGATCACTTAATTGTAGGACTTTAAAGATTGATTTCTTCATCTGGGGAGGCAGGGGGTCAGCTCTGAGACCCAAGCTGCTAGAAAGCCTGTGTTCCTCTGAACCCCAACAGTTTCTGCATCAGGGTTTCTCAACATGAGAATCCAGAGCTGGGTCCTCCTCCTGCAGCAGAGCTCACTGCTCCTTGGGTCAGGGAAGCCAGACCAATTATGTCCAGAGGGTGCCTGTGCCACAGGCAGACCTGTACCAGTGTCACACACTTCAGCTGCTGAGCTGGAGCTCGTAGGCTTTGCTTCTTCAAAGCAAAGCTAAGAGGCTGCTGGCCCTAGAGGCCACCAACTTTCTGGAGCTCCAGCTCCCCCTCCGCAAAGCAGAGGCTTTGGATTTCCCTCTCTCTGAGGAAGGGCTGTTACCTGTTCTGTGAAAATCCTCAATCCAGAGCACTGGAGTTCTCCCCTTATGGTTATCCTGACAGCAGTGCTGATCACCCACAGCATCCATGGGTCCGTCTGCAAACTGATGCCTGTGGAGAGACACAGGTGAGTTAATTGCTACAGCAACAGGTAAGGAGGATGCTAAAGGCTTTTGAGGTGGCCACTTCCTTTAGGACTTCAGAAAAGCAATTTGCCCTTCACCCATCTATGAGATGTGTCAACAAATAACTTCATCAAGGCCTGCACTTGGCCTAAGTGCTGTGTAGACTGTGGAGAGAGTGAGAATGATGTCCTAAATGGAAGAAACAGATCTCCTTTTGGTTTGGACTCTGCTGCTTTTACGTTTTTTTTTTATATTTCTAGCATTGGGAGAATTCCTATTTGCTTAATTAAGCCACATATGAGGAACCTGTGAAGACACCTGACATGTCTGGAGTCGCTTGACCTGCTAATTTTGATCTTTTATCAATCTGTGCAGCCTGGGTTCAGATCAAAGTTCCTGACTTTAAGAGGAGCTGGATACCCTAATTAGCTTGGACAGACAAGTTTTTGTGGCATTTTTACTGGGGCAGGCAAATGCTTGACACTGTTCAGCTTCCAGTTCCAAAGCAAAGACAACATTCATGTCGAGAAACTCAGAATGCTATCCAGAAAAAAACACAGAAAAGCAACTTATGATACAATAACAGAAAACATTTGAGCCTGGCTGTAACATGGAAGTCAGAATGAAAACTTGACTTCAAACCATGACACACATGAGACAAAGATGGCAAGTTCACACTATGAACACCTTCAACAGGCATGGTTTACAGAAAGAGTTAAGACTGAGGATCCTCATGGCTTGTCCTCAGACCTTGTTTGCCATCATTTGCATTAAAACCAAAGCTTTTGACCCATTAAAAGCTATTTATAAACATGGAAAAAAGTGGCCCCCGAAGCACTTTAACATGTGGGACATTTGAACAGTGCTTCCCTGAAAGAGGACCTCAGGTCACAGGCCCCTTCAAATCCAAAAAGCTCTCAGCCTTGGAAAAGGTGATGCTGCTCCAGGAGAAAGGAACACACACACACTGATAAAACACCCAAGAGTGGTTTGTAAGCAAAGGACAAACTTCCAGTGGACCATGAAAGAAAGTAGTAGGCCATACGGATCTCTATCAGAGACTAAGAAAAGAAGTAGGAAAAGAACCTGTGACCCAGGAATGATTTATTTGTAGTCAAGAGTCCCAAACTGGTGTTCAAACCACACAGGTAATTCCTCTACTGAATTTAGACTGATTAACTTATATTTTGATGTTTCTATAATGTCAGAGTTAGAGGACCATGGGGCCTCATGGCAATGCATGCTGCCAACTGTCCATTTAGAACCATTTCCCAAGCTGTAAGCATTAAAATATTTATCAGTTTGTATCACATTCTTGCTTGATTCAAGTTTCCAGCTTCCTGGAAACTCTTCTGGTCCCCGAGACATGCTTACTGACAGGGGTTAAGCAGCTCCTTCCTCTAGACACGATAGTCCATAAAAAGGTCAGTCTAAAGTTAGCTGGCAACACAAACGCTGTCAAATGAGAAAGGAATGGGGATTGGAAGAGGCACCTATTAACAGGATCACGTACCAGGATTGGCACAGCACCCAGTTTCCCTTAGGGGAACCTGGATTAAACAGACAATCCCCAAATGCCAGGTAAAGGCTACTGTCCCTGTTCCACAAGGGGACCTTGAGACACGTACAGAGGCTGACTGTCCTCAACCCCATCATTAGATAACAATTCCCTTTCCAGCAAAGCAATGCTCTAGTCCCCCTAAGCCAGCTCCACCTGTTGAATCTTCTCAGGGAGGATGAGGGGAACAAGGCAACAGATGAAGCAGTACTCTTCCTCTAGGACACAAAGGATTCATTGCCTCAGCCACAGGGGTTCTGCACCCCAAAGGGAGGGCAATCCCCACCATCAGGCATGCCAGTTATGCTTAGGAGCTCCTGGCATCGAGAAGTTGCAGAGACCAACCCTCTCAGCTCTCCTGCCAGCTCCTCACCTTCCTCCAGCTCTGCTCCGTTGGTACCAGCAGAACCGAATCTCTCGAACGTACAGGGAGCACAACACCAGCCTCCAGAGCCTCATCTGAAAGGCCTGCAGGCAAACGGGGCACCCCTGTAACACAGCCGCCTCCTCTGGCCTAGAAAGGCCCGGGTGCCCCTGGGCCGGTGCCCAGCAGCCAGGCTCCCAACACAAGCTCCCAACACCGGCAGACCCCACGGGGCACACACCGCTGGGCCGAGGGGGGGCCCCGCGGCTCTAGGCCGCCAGACAGGGGAAAGGCAGACACCTTCCCCCAGGCCGCTGGGCCATAAATGGGGCGCGGAGGGGGATACAGATTCGGCGAAGCACCGGGGCCCTTCCCGGGGCCCTTCCCGGGGCCCTTCCCGGGGCCCTCACAGCGCAAGCGTAACCGCCCGACCCGCGCGGCGTAAATAGCACCCGGGCTTTTATAGCGCCCCTTCCCGGCAGCCCCCGCGCTGGGCCGCGCCGATTGGCTGGCAGGCGGGCGGGGGCGCGCGCGCGCGCGGGCGCGGCCCGTGGGCGGGCGGGGCCGGTCCGGGCGGGGCCGGGCTGAGGGAGCGCAGCGCCGCGCAGCGCCGGCCCGGTGAGCGCGCACGCCCCCGCCCCGCCCGTTTCCGTTCGCCGCTGCTCGAGCTCGGGCCTGTGGAGCAGGAAGCGGCGGGAGCCAGACCCAGCGCAGGCCGCAGGTACCGGGGGAGGGGGGGAAAGAGGGGGTTCTCCGCCGCTTGGGGAGGGGGGGACTGCTCGCCGGCTTTCCCACCCTCTCCCGCTTCGCCGCCGGGTGGGGCCCGCCCGCCCCCGCCGGGGGAGCCCGCGCCGCGGCCTGCGGGCGGGGGCGGACGGGCCCGGCCGAGCTTCTCGCCGCCGCGTCCCGGCGGTATCGCGCGCACAAAAGGGGAAAGCGTGTGCGGCGGCCCGGCCGCCCCTCCGGGAGCCCCCAAGTTTCCGGGGCCGGTAACGGGGCCTTTTCCGGGCGGCGGGAGCGGGGGAGGGGCGGGCTGGGGCGCGGCCCCGGGGGCTGCCCCGCGGCGGGGACTCCGCTACCATCGGCTCCCCCGGGGGAGGCGCGGGGGCGGCAGTCTTTCCCCCCCCCCCCCCCCCCCTCCCCGCTCCTCCTCCCTCTCTCCCCTTCCTGCCCTCGCCCGCGGGGTGTGACACGAGTGGGCACCGGGCGGTGGGGGTGACCCGGCTGAGTGGCAGCTTGTTGTGGTGACGTCACCCGGGCGCGCGGGAGGCGCCGCCACGCCGGAGCGCGGGGCCGGGCCCGGGGGTGAGCTGGGACCGAGGGGGTGGGGGGGAGACGGCGGTGGGCCGGGACCGGGACCGGGCGGTGGTGGCCGCGGAAGCTCCCCCCGGGTGTGTCGCGACTCCGTGTGGGACGGGGATCGCCTCCCCGAGTGCGGCTGCAAACTTTTGGTTCGGTTTATTCGTACCGCAGCCGGTGCAGCCTCGGCGGACCCCGGGCAAGCGGACGAGCGTGTAAGCAAAGAGCTCAGTTTGGGGTTAAAACGAATTATTTATTGACGCGATCGGGTTCCCGCGGCCCAACAGCCCGAGCAGCACTGGGAGTCACCCAGCTTAAAGTGATCCGCTACCTAAAGCTTCTTTGCCAGTTCCTCCAGGGGTGAGAGGAGCCTCGGGATGATGCTTCAGTTGTGTGAGGATCTGAAAAAAAAAAAAACAAACCAAAAACTTGTTATAAAGGTTTACAGAGTTAAAGTTATTGCAGAGACTCAGGACGAAGCATTCTTCCCCAGTCAGGTGATAACTCCCTTTTAGTCTGTCTCTGCGAGGTGTCTGGGCCAGGGGTTTGTTTGTTGTTAGTTGCTGCCTCATATCCAGCTTTTGTTCCTCTCCCGGTACTGTTCACCTGTTTGGGGCAGGGAACCCCTCACCAACTGTGGTTCCCACCCATGCTCTCTGTATCTGATACAGAATCCAAAGAAAACGAGATCCTGGGAGTTATCTAGGGAATGTTTGGCTTGTTGTTGCTTTTCTCTTCCCCAGAGCTTGGGCCGGGTACCAGTTCTGGTGCTTTTGTGATTTAAAATGGGTACGCTGCTTCTAAAAGCAAACTTTTATAAACCTCCTTTTATCTCAAAAATCTCAAAAATTAGTTTTACTTCTAAATGTTGCTTGTGACTCAAAATACTAGATTCTCCAATGGTTTTCTTTTGAGATTTTTTTTTTTTTTTCCATCAGAGAAATATGAAAATAGTGTTTGTGAAAACATTTACTTTCTGCTGAAGGCTCTGCTAATGCAGCCTCCTGTCCTGTTGTGGCCTCACCCAGGCCTTCAACCACACAGCTCTATCATTTCTGTTTCAAATGTGTAGACTAATTCTGGCTCTGATTTGGACCAAGGTGCATGTTTAAAAAAAGAAAAAATGCTATTAGCCTTATTGCATTCTAATTAGTTCACTGGAATGCTTAACAGCATATTCAGCATAAATGCTCTACATAAATTACTTTTATTGGGCGATTTGTATCATTTGACACTAGAATACACGTGTTGTTTTTTTTTTTTAATAATTCCTCAAGTCGTAAATGTACCTTCACACAAGGGGCAAAAGAAATTCAGTCACAGAGCTAAGCTGAGCCACTCTTGTGCTGTCCCTCCTAGCTCACCAAACTCTCTCTCTCTCTCTCTCTCTCTGGCTGAGTGCCACAGCAATTGAGCGCCAGAGGCGGGGAGTTCTCCGAGCCAGGAATTGACAGTAAAAACATCCTAAATGATCTTAACTGCCACCAGGATGTAGGACTAACGATGGCTCTTCAGATAAGCAAATTCCAAAATAAAAACCACTTGATAGTTTGGAGGGGCTTGGAAATACCATTGTCTTGTTTTTTTCATGGTAACTTAATTTTTCCCTACATTTTACACTTCATCTTATTCTCTCAACATATTTAAGTTGCCCCAAACTCTCTTGGCTTATCTTAACCATGCTTCTGTGGTCCACTCAGCCCTAGAAATTCGACCTTGACTGCTACCTTCACACTAGCCTATGTGTCTTCTTCAGTCTCTCTGTAGCATTTAATTCCCTGCTGCTGTGAAATCGTTAGTGTCTTTCCAAGTGTCCACTCAGACACTATCTTTTACATGATAATCTGGCTCGTGGGTTGTTCCACATCCATTTGAACTCTCACATAACACTCTCTTGTCTTACAACTTGTCTTCAAGTGAAATTTTCCTGATGTGTAGGAAAAGTTAATCAGTGAGTTTGAGGAAGATAGTGTGTTAATAAAGGCTCCTCAGTGTGTTCTTTAAATCTTAAATTGATCCTTGATGAGTCTGTAAACAAGGGGAAAGCCCATAATACAGAATAGCACTGTGCAAAATAAAAGCCCCTAATGGCAGCTTACCTTCATGCTATGCAAATCCACACACCTGAATGCAGGATGAAAATCCTCTGTTCCTTGCCTGTTGGTGTGATTCCTCTTCTCCAACACTGGACACTGTATTAATAGCTAAGCAGCTATGTAGAAAGAAATAGTTGCTAACTGTTCTTGGGCTCATCTCAGAAATAAACACAAATATCCCAAAAGACTCTTTTCCATACACCTGTTAAGTTATCGTTGCTTTAAGCCATTTTACACCTTTGTTGTTATTCAGGTGCCTCCTGACCTTGATGGGATCTCTGTTCTCTCCTCATTCTGAGCTGTGAACCTACCAAAAGTATAACTGGAGCTGGCAGAGCAACTCTAATCTGTCCACCCTCTCTTCTGTCCTGTTCCTATCACCATGTTTTCACTTGAGAAGGGTATTTGAGTCAGTAAAATAACTGATATCTCCATTGACCACTTTTGAATTAAGGTATTTGCCATCCCCTGTTGGATGCATACAACTAGCAGCAGCAGCCAGTCCTTCCTAGCTGAATCATTTAATTAAACTAATCAGAAGAAGGCTCGCTGTCTTTTCTCTGACCAGCCTTCATGACCGAGGACCTTAGTAGAAGGAACAGATGGAGAGATGCTTGTATACCCAGTAAAATTGTGCAGCACACCCACAGTGAATATGAGATCTTTCCTTCCTCAAACTCTTGACAGTTGTGAGGTTTTTGTTTGCTCTTTTTAATTGTTTTAATCAGAAACAGGGCTGAGTTTAATCTCTTTGCCCAGTTAATTAGCAGTGTTTTGCAATAATAAATAGTTCTGTCTCACCTGACCGTGTTCTGACTGATTGAACTGTGACATTTGGGACAGGTCTCTGGTGTGCATGTGTACAAAGGGATTTCTTCATCTTCACAGGTTTAAGGAAAGTTGTCTTTGCATGTGTCAGTGGTTTGGGAGAACTAGCAGCTCACCAAGTACCAGTTATCTCTGTTTGCATTCTTTCCTAACATTTCATTTTTCTTATATTTTACACCTGGAGGCTCTTTGTTCTTCATCTTCTCTGCTCTGTTGAAATTGTGTGAGATGAGAAGGCTGTCTCACAGTTGGATCTTGGCTTGGTATTGACAAAGTGAATTTGCTGATTTTTTTTTTTTTTTTTTTTTTTTTTTTTTTTTTTTAACATCAGTCCAAAAGCTGTTTGGAAAGGCTGGGTTCCACATAAACCACAGCAGAACTAGGCTTCTGCGCTTGAAATCGAAAATGTTGTTGGGAAGAGTTTAAATTATACTCTGGAATGTTGACAGATGAGACTGAGCACACAGTTCGGGATAAAGAAAGTATTAGAAATAAGAATACAGCCTTCAGAATGTTCAAGTCATGAAGCTGACCAGAAAAGTAAATAAGAATGTGAACTCTGGCAAGTCAAATGAAAAATATAAGGACCCGCCAGAAGTACTCTGAGCAGCATCATACTTATAATAAAACAAAACAAAAACATTTATTTTCCACATACATCAGAAGCAAGGAAGTTGCTGAAGTCTGGAGGGCCAATCAGTGATGAAGAAGTGAAAGAAATATTTGATGATGAAGCCCTCAAAAGAAAGTTATATTACTTACCTGCATTCCAGTTTCCTATGCCAGAAATCCTTTTTGTGGGGAACAGGACTTATTGGAAGATCTGTCTCTGCTTCACCCATCAGGAAATAAGTTTTTAGAGCGAAACAATAAACATAGTTACAAAATGCCAAGACCCCAGGGGTTTCAAATGAAAATAAGGGGTGGAATGACCAACTTGCTAATTGTGCTGTGTAACTTGTCACTTAATATCTTTCAGACAGAGAAGTAGAAGATGGCTTGTAAGGTAGCAGTGCTTAAAGACCATTCAGCAGGGTATCACAAAGTTCAATGCCTTTTCAAAAAAGCAAACAGTAAACAGAGGGACTAATAACTTCTAGTGGGGGAAAGTCAACCTGGCTTTTGCAAAGGAGGTGGTGCTCCTTAAATCTGGAGGTTTTTAACTACTTGACAAGCACAGAGAATGGGACAAAAGAAGAATAAGAATAAGAATCTGTGTTACACCTATACTGTTCAGCATACTCATAAATTATCTGATCAGTAAGGGAAGAAAAGACAAGCTGACTAGGAAGAATTGCAACTCAGCCTTCTGATGTTGAATTACAGGCAGTAAAATTTCAAGTTAAATTTGTTCCAGATAAATACAAAGTTGGGAAAAAAACACAACTTGCGCTGATGGGATAAAATTCAATTATTGCCACTTAGGAGGAAGAACTTGTCATATTTATGTCAAAATGTGAGTTTAATGTTCAACAGTGATCGTATGAGCATGTGGGGAGGGGTTGGGGAAGGGAATAAATAAGAAAGCACATTAGTATCATGGCTCTCAGCTCTTGGCACACGAATTACTGTGGTTTTGTGGTTTTGCGAAGAAAGGTGGACTTTGAGATATGAGATACAGTGCAACTGGAAGAGCAAAGAAGAGGCTGAGGAGATTGATCAGGGATGAGGAGTGGATTTCCATACAAGGGATGCTTAAGAAGATTTGAACCCTTCAGCTTGAGAAAGACATGAGTAAGCACAGTCTGGTCTAGGTCAAAACCCACGGTGCCTCTCCTGCAGTCTGTACTGACGCCACAGAGTGCTGTGCCACAAAGTGCTTTGAATGGCAGTGATTTACGTGGCTTCAGAATCAAACAGATGAAATCACAGGAGAAAATGTTATCACGTGGGCTTTGAGCACAAAGATTAAAAAAACCCTAAGAATAGTCCCCCATCTGGAAACAGAAGAAATCCAGTTGCAGAGTTATCAATGTGTTTGCCCCTTCTTTTACTCTGAGATACCCACATGTGTCAGGCAGGGCGCTGGAGGCTTAATGGGTGTTTGATCTGAACCAGTGCAATCTCAGCAAGTGTCTTGTGGTAGGAGGAAGGACACAGGTGAGCGTGTCAGCTGTGGGTACGAAAGGATGGTTGTCTGGAAGAGTTGGTGTTAGTTTCCCTTGTCTGTGTGTGCTTCTGTTGCCAGCTGTGAGGCAGTGGTGGGTGCCTAAGACACATCTCACCCAAGCAGAACCTGCTTTGTTCAGCATGTGGTCACCGTGCATCCTGTTTGACATGCTGGAGGTGTCTGGGCAGAGAGGATACTGAGAAAAAAACCTGGCACAAGTGGAAAGCATTTTGCAGGTAGCACACGAGTGGAAATCCACAGATCTACTATATTTACCTCAATATTAAGCCCTAATCTCATTTTGTGCAAAGTAATCTTGGTGCTGAGTATTGCATAAGAGAAGTGCTCTTGTAAGTCATCATACCCACAGATAACAAAGCTCTTGTCAGTCAGGGCAAAGTATGAGGAATGTTAAGTGAGGGTGGAAGGACAGCAATGGCAGCCACAGGTCCTGGGGACAAAATACTGCTTTCTGCCCCTGGAGTCCCAGCTTTGCCTTCAGCCTTGGAGAGGAACTTGTGGTAGAGTAAGACCGGAGAAATGCTGGAATTAGTCATCTTGCATGGGCTCTAAAATGGTGTTAATTCAGCAATTACATAGAAAAAGGGAGGCGAACAGCATAGGGGTGAAGTTTGCAGGTAGTTGAGAACAAAGAAAACTTGCACTAGACCAGAAGGACCTTGCTGAGTTTGGTGTTTGCAAAACAGGATATGTGGTGACAGTGTTCTGTTTGCACATATTGCTGTTTTAGTTCCTAACAATTTTGGCTTAAACAGGCTTAAAGATGTTTCAGGAACCTCCTTTTTTTTTTTTCCCCAATCAAGGAGAATTAAATATACTGACTTGGAAAGGAAATGAGGGCATCTGTTTTGTTTGCACTTAAAAACAATACAAGAAAACCCTACACATGAAAAGGGAGAAAAGTAGAAACTGAAAGTAGAAAACACAAACCAGAATCTCAAAAACATGAAAGTAACTGGGAGAAAAAGGGCGCCCAAAGAGAAACCTATGACTGAGAAATTACGGATCTAAGAAGTTGAGATGTGGTAGAAACAGCAAAGCCTTGCAACATGCCCTCCTGCCTGCTTTGCTTTGAACCTGGCTCAGCCCATCTGCCCTTGTCTTTTGTTTTAAAAGCTACACGCTCAGGCCCCAGCTTTTCTCACCACTGCTTTGGATCTTGGAGAAATGTAGGCAGTTGTTTTCTTCCTTGGTCACGTCTCCTCCAGACTGTCTTTTTTCCAGTTCTGCCATTGTTGTTCTTTGTGTGGACACGGTTCTATAGTTTAATCATCCGTGTTGCCCTGCTCTGACTCATTTCCAGTTCCTTTGCAGCCTTTTCAGACAGGGATGATCAGAGCTGCACACACAGAGTCAAAAGGTGCAGGTGTGCTTGTGGATTCCCACAGCAGCTTAATGATTTGTGTATTTTTAATTTCTTTCTTTGAGTTGTTAATACTGTAATTTTAAAATTATTTTTAGCTGTTCATAGCGCTGAGCTTGTATCTTAAAGGAGCCAACTGTATAACCCTGAAGTGTTGCCCTTGAGTAGCTCCAAGTCCATCTCGTAGGAAGTTGGATCTGTTTTTTACCTTATGTATAATTTCACGTTTAACTATTTCATATTTCATTGCTCAGGCACAGAGTCTTTTAAAGCTTTGAAATTCATCACAGTGAGCCTTTGCCTTTATTACCCAAATGTATTAGCATCATCAGTAAATGTAGTTGTATTGCTATTGTTCCTCACTTTTTTAGGTGATTGAGGGATGTCAAACTGTGCAGGTTCCAGTTGCTGGTGTTTTTTTGAGGCACTAGAGCATTTCTTTCATCTGGTTTCTATCTTTTGCCAGTTATTTATCTATCCGCAGGGATCTTCCCTGTAATTAGGTATTTTGATTATCTGTGTAAATACTTGGGTTTTTTTTAGAAGTCTTGAATGGTGTTGCATACTCAATCTTACCAGACTTAGCAGTTGACACCTGTTTTGATCTGTATCTTAGCTCTGAAGCTTCCTGGCCTGAGAATGAAGGAGGTTTATATAATTTTTTTTCCAGAAAACTCTTTGCATATTGCAGCAGTTTAAGGAGTTTGAAAGAATGTTAATATGCAGTAATAATGAAGAGAAATAGGACAACCTTAATGATTATAATCCCATCAGACTAACACATCAATCCCTGTACAATAATGGAATAAGTAACAAAGAGTTCAGGAAAGATTTAAAGCAATGTCACTCAGCCTGGGCTGGGGGAAGTAGAAACAATTAGTGTTAATTGTTTCAGTTTGGTTCTTAAGTAAAGGTGTTCATCTTAGCCTTTGGTTAGCACTTGACAGTAATTGCATGTCATTTTCAGTAAGAAACTAGACCAGTGCAAAATCAATACAGTTCATATTAAATTTAGTAGAATAAGGACAGCTTTAAAAGGCAAGTGGAGACCCATGCGAGTCTGTGTCTGGTGAGGACATGGAGGAGTTGGCTCTTGGGCTGGGGTTCTTACCAGACACCTGGAAGAAACAAAATACCAGTATGGAGAAAGTTGCAGAAGCCAAATAAGTGAAGAAGTGACAAAACCTCATCACTAGCTGGAGCAGGAAGCATGGTAGGGGATTCTCTCTTAAAAGAATTGAAATCAAGATGGGCCACGCTTGAGAATAGTGCAAGGAGTGGAACCTGTGCCAGGAGTGACCGAGCTGCGGCGTCTGCGCTTGAAACGCGGCCCAGGGTGTGGTGCTCTGGTGTGTTACAGATACAGCAGATACTGCAGCACACCCTGGGCAGATGGGGTGGCTCTGGGGCCTGTACTGCACTGGCTTTGGGGCTGTGATGGATGATGTGGGATAGGAAGGCATGTGGTGCTGTGCTGCTGGGCATTCCCAGGGGCCCTCCTTGGCTGAAGGACTTCACCACGACACTTCCATCGCTTTGGTAGTCCACGTGCAAGGAGCAACCAGTTGATAGGTCAGCCAGGTGCTGTTGTCAAAGGTGTAAAGGTATTAAAAAAAGCCAAACTGCCACTAAACTCTGTGCCAGGATGCTTCGATCTGGAAGGTCTGCTACAAGAACAGCAGAAAGTGGGTGAGTGGGGTAAACTGTTCACTGTCTTTCCATTTTGGAGTAAGGAGGCAGTAAAAGAAACTAGTAGGGACAATTTTGAATTTGAAGGAAGTGGCTTTACACACAATGTGTAATTAAGCTGTTGGAGCTCCTTCCAACAGGATGTTGTGAGTTCTGGAAGTTTACATGGGTTCAAAGGGAGTCTGGACAAGCTCATGGAAGAGAAATCTGTTTGAGGTTACCAAATTCATGGGAACCACATCTGACCCAAGAAGCTCCTGAGCTGAAAATGGTTTGAGACTGGAGAGTATGGAGGGGGAAGCTTTCCATTAATTTTTCTTCTGCTTTTCTGTAGAAATCTACCCCTAAGCTGATCCTGAACATCAGGTGCTGAGGTGGAGAGATCAATGCATTTTCATGTGTTCAGACTTGTAATGAAGGACATTCTGGGAGTCTCCAGATGCACAAAGTGTAGGTTTAGAATGTGGGACACAGTGCTGGGTGTAGATGGTTGCTCAGGTCATGGCTTTGGCATTTTAAGAAGATGGTCTGTGTTTTCCTGGGAGTGTTTGGTCATGCTCAGAGGCATCATTCCAGTAAAGCACCAGTGGGTGGTCTGTACAGGATTTGCTCTTTCCTCTGGTGGTGGGAAATCAAGAACATGTATCAGAGCCCAATTTTTGTCTCTGAGAGTCAGACAAATTGTATGTTGTCATACAGGATTTATCCTGAAGAGGAAAGCAAGGGCAAAAGCTGTAATTCAATAGGATGAATCCAGCTTGGAGACTTCACATGATATCTCAGATTAGACGTGCTGTGTCCTCATGACACACAACACCATCGAGCACTGACTGCCGATTCGGGTTTCCTCAAAAACTTGGCACTGGCAGACTTGGTGCTGGATAAGGGATCTCCTGAGGTGTTTCAGCCCCTCTAAAGGCAGCATGAACAGCACACTGTGTTTAACTGAAATGCCTTGTGTGCCCTTGTCTATTAAACACCGATTTTGTGCTTTTGGAAAGCTCTTAATGACTATATAAAATTCATCAGTCATTAAGGCTGGCACTGAACCAGTGAATATGTTGCTAGGGCTTAATGCAGTTAAGCTGACCCAGCTCCCAGTTCTGGTGATGTGGTACAAAGAGGCTTGAGCTGGTTATTTGTGGAGTTAGCTGAGACCTGGTGAGGTTTATTGGCTGGGGTTGTAACACAGCTATACCCTGCTGCTGATTTAAAGCTGGCTCTGGAAAGGTACAGCTACATTTGCAGAGCACTTTTCCCAAGCTAGTAAAACTTGCCAGACTTGAGTATGGTTAACACACAGCCTGAGTGTGAACTGCTAGCAGAAAGCTCAGCTCACCCTGTCCAAGGACCGGTGCCCAATATTTAGTCCTGTAGGATACTACGCTGACTTTGTGTTAGTTTTTAAAATGTACTTCAATCTTATAACAGAAAAATCCTGTTTGTGGATTACATTGAATTTGCAGCATCAGTAGCCGGCCCTGTTTTGCCAGCTCTGAGACTTTTTTCAAGTGTTAAATTGCATCTGTAACCCTGCAAAAAAACCCAGCAGATATCTTTTTCTTACCAACTGCTCCCACATAGCATTGTAGTTAGAAATAGGTCTGTTTGGCTGTATTGCCAAACTGCTCTTTATGCTGAATTCTGTAAGGAATATATAAGTATATTTAAGTGATGCTGGGGAGGCCTATGGGAAATAACTAATGTGACCTATCAGTTTATGAAGGCAAGTGTCCCCAGGCAAATTTGCACAGATTTAAGTACATTTCAATTATTGAAATAAACTATGTTGGCTGTCTCGTTTTATGACTGCATTCATGTTTTTATTGTTTGTATACCTGTAGCTTGTAATTGAACTGTATCTTCACCACAGTGATGTTTGATTTTAGGTTGTACATGGTACCAAATGAGAATGATGACTCTGAGCATAGAGTTTGTCTGGCTTTACTTTCAGTGCAGCTGTACAGATTAGTTCTGTGTCCTCGGAAATAAAGACAATAAGTGGTCGCTTGCAGCATGTTCTGGTGTATGTAGTTCATCCAGGAACTTTTAGGAACCCTGTAGCAGAAGCATGGTTTATATCTAATGCCTTAATGTGATTGAATCATCTTTTTTCTTTTTTAATTTTTTCTTACTCTAATTGCAGTCCCAAGGCTTTTTGCTACCCATTTTACAACTTCAGTAAGAGGTGAATTGGGGTCATAGCTTCCTTTACTTCACAGCTGTTGCTATTTAAGACCGTGGCCATCCTGTATGGGTTTTGTGGAAAAAAATAGCATGATAGCGCACATAGGCTTGTGTATGCTCAAGGGAGCTGATTTAAAGTAGCAGGAGTAGCATTTAAACAGCAAACTGCCATGTTTCTGACATTTGTTTGTACATCCTTTCATTAATTAAAAGCTTAGTGGAGAACAAAATGCATAAAATAAATAGTTGCTGACATTTTTCATTTCATTCTCCTTTGTCTTCTGTGCTAGGGAAGCCTGGATTTGAGTACCAGTTACGTCCTCCTGGCCTGTTTCTGCCCCCTCCCCATTCTCTCTTCTTGATCTTTGGACTATTTACCCCACCCAAATGTTCTATATTCAGTAACAGTTTCTTCACTGTCTCTGTACAGCTGCCCTACAAGTAGACCTGTTTGCTTTTGGGCTGATCTGCTTTCTGCTCCAAACTGCTTTTGGGTTTTAGATCTCAGTTTTGATACTAGACCTTGCTAAACAGACAGAAGGAAACGGTGGGAAAAGCCTGCTCATTCATGGCCTCTTATCAGTGGAGCCTTTGGTGTGAAACCCATTCCTCTTCCCCCTCAAACCTGAGGAAAAGTGAATAATATATTTTGAGGGCAACTTCTAAGTCCTGATGCAGAGGCAGTTCTCCCCTGTGGTAGGTAGAGGGCAGGGCTTGACTGGTCGGGGTGGGGGTGAGAAAGGTTTCATCTTCTGGTCCCTCAGCCTTGCTCTGGTTCCTCCTGCAGGCCCAGGGCAGGGCTGACTGGATGAAGGTGGAAATGAAGCAAGTGAGAAGAGTTCCAGGCTGCAGTGTGCTCAGTAGCAAACTGTTTAAATGCTTGGTGTGGAGAAGTCAGCAGCAAAGCAGTCTTTTTAAAGTATTTCAAAATTCTTGCTTTCCAACATTTTTATTTTAAGGAACTCAGCAAGGTTAGGTGGGTAATAATTAAAAGATTGTTTTCCCCTCAGCATCAGGTATATCTTTAATGATCCTGCTGTATTGCTTCTGCTGAGTTCTTGCTAACATATGCAGTAATCCAGATCTTTTTTTACAAAACTGTGCATTATACAGAGGATCTGCCCATATGGCATAGCAGGCAATATAAAGTTGGTAGTATTTGATTGGTAATTGAAATTAAATGTAGTCAAAATATGTATGTGATGGTAAAGGGCTGTTTTTTCCACCTTAGTACTTTCTCCAGGATGAGATCCAGAGCAAGAAAGGCAAAGCTGGCATATTTGTTACCAGCTTATCCAGCTACAGAATGTCAACAGTTTGTCCACAGTCCTTGCTCATGTTGTGTGGCCTTGGGATTTTCAGGAGAGGACACACTGGAAATGTTGCTCTTTGGAAAAATAAATAGCATGCTGTAGGGAAGAGGCAAAATCCATTGCAGTAAACAATAATATTTGGAGGGGAGTATGTTTAAAACATGGAAAAAAATACTTTCTCCATTTTTCATTCTGGAGTATTTGCTAGGTTCTCTTAACAAGCAGGGCTTTATGCTGCATGGGTCTGCACTTAGAAATAGCAGCCTCGTGTAACAAGGATATTAGTGTGGCAGCTCTCAGCAAACAGGAGCTCCTTGTGTTGTAACCTCCTCTGATGTTAGTGGGATTGAGTAAACGATGTCTAAAGCTCTTGTAATACCTGTGAAAGGCATTGGCCTAGGTTGAGGAAATGTCACAATTGAATCTCTTCCATTCAGATGAGTCATTTGAATCATGTCAAGAGTTTCCACTTTGAATCCAGCAGACTAGCTGGTTTTAAGAATCCTATAAATGCAGAGGTGGGAGGAGCAGTACATTTAAGTAGGAAAAATTCCATATCTGTCTTTCTGCAGAAGGCAGCAGAGGTTCCCCTGGAAGATCACTGCAGCCATTCTGCTACACTGATGGGAGTAGAATATTTCTTGCTCATGTTCTGTGTGCATCACCAGTGATGCTGTTCCAGCAGCTTTCTGAATTTATTGGTTTCTCCCTGCTCTGTGTATTTCATAAAAGGATGAATGTGTAGTACTTGTGTTCAGTTACAGTGAGGTAGTGGTAGCTTGGATTTGGTCTATTTGTAGTATCCTCTTAGTTAATATTTTTTTACTTCTAAAGGTAGACACATACTCACTGGTGACAGGCTGTGCTGCAGCAAATACCAACCTGCATGTAGTGTAAGTACTGTACAACTTAAATGAAGCTTTCTAGGTTAGCAAAGTGCTTTGTGATTCCCACATAGTGCTGGTCCAAATTTGATGTATTTCCAGGCTTCAGAGAATGTCAAAATGCAACAGAAAGACCCAACTGCTGTCAGTGCTGTTGGTGTTGTCATTGTGATATACATCACTAAGATGCTTCGTTCTAAGCAATCAGTATTTTTCTCTGTTGTACTACAGAGATGTTGCTTTTCTGAGTATTTGCTAGACTGGACAATCCCTTACAGCTACCCACCAGATAGAAATGTACTTATTTTAACAAAAAATAAATAGCTAAAAGATGCTGGTCTGTACACTAAATCTTCTAAAATAGGAAATTTTTATTGTAAAAATGCTAATGTGTATGTTATGGGATGCTGTTGTCATGACCAGATATCTGCTAAAATTTGAAGACCAAATATGGGGATTTGGGACATTGGATTACCACTGAAACAATTTCCATACACATGGAGACCATCAGCCATACAGACAAGATGAATTTGTCATTAAAAGAAAGCTGAATACAGGCTCAATGGCAGTGTCCCATCCTTGAACATCCACGGGTTGAACAGAAGTGAATGATGTTATTCTGGCAGTGAGTAGGGGTTCAGTCTCATCAGCAGAGAGGAAAAATCAAGTACCATAAACCCATAAAGTTTGTAACCACTAATGTCAGGAAGAAACAAGTGTTTGTGATGTTTGATTTCCTTCTGAGTTTGGTGAAGGGGTCTATCCAGTGATCAGACCTGACATCCTGGGGTATGTATGTCTCCCTAATATGTATCATCAGGGCTGTTTCTGAATATTTGTTGAGGTCCATAAACAAATGAGCTTCAGCCTGTGCTGAATTCCTAGGGCTTTGGAGGCAAGTGGTGATCTTTGCATCCTAAATTGAGTTAAATACATTTGTGCCAAGCACACGATGCAGAAGGAATTCTTCAGTGATGGTGCTCTAGAAGGTGAAACTGAAGTAAAAAAGAGGGTGCCATATTGCAGCATGAAAATAAAAGGTGGTTGATGCTTTTTGTGAGCATCCAGGGGGAGTTTTAGTTACCTAAATATTTGACGTACTGGACTGGAGTGACTGGTCAACAGGTTTGAGATGTCCTGCACAGGGAAGACAGCGAGCAGGGGAGGGTCTCATGAGATGGGTCCTCAGGAGGTTGAGCATAAACTGCTGAAGAGCACCTTGGCTGACAGAATGGGCTTCCATGCTGGGTCCAAATAATATCACAGAATGACAGAACTGTCATAATTGGAAAAGACCTGTAGGATCACTGCATCCAAGTATCCATCTGTGTCAGCAGATCTTGGGAAAGATTCAGGTAGAGAGAGCCTCAGCTTTGCTGAGGAAAAATATACTGAGGAGATAACATAAAACTTCTGAAATATTATTATGTATATAAAAGAGAGAGTTTATAGAAAGCAAATTAAATGTTGATTTATGCATTTATTTGTTTATTTATTTATTTACAGAATTGCAGTTTTCTTGTAGACCTTAGCCAAAAGTATGTGGAAGACCTAAGCATAAAATGAAATTCAGCTGGCAAGGAACACTTGATCTGATAACCCACAGAAAAAGACAGTTACCCATAGGTGATGCCGAAAAGGTCAGCAGCCCTAGGAGCAATTGCAGGTAACACAAGTGATCAGAGGCCCTGGCCCCTGCTGCCAGCACAGAGGGGAAAAAGAGGGAGGGTGTGGAGAAGGACAGGTTATGCCATTCCGTCATCCACCTACTTTGTCTCCAGTGTGGTTCCATCGTGACCTCGATAATTATCTGGGAATTATGATTATTAAACTTGTATCAAGATTAAATATTGGTCATAGGAAGGATAAATGAAAGCATGACAGTAGAATATTCAGCTTTGTGAATACAGAGCAACTTAGTATGCAGCAGTCCTACTGAAAAAATCAGGGAGTTAAAAGGTGAATGTATCAACAGTCTGCTATTCAGGGGGAGGAGAGGGGTGGCAATGTAAGCTTCCAGTATGGTGTTTAAGCAACACTGTATACTGGGAGATCAATAATGTAATCCTTCAGCTCTAGTTAATGCTCCTAAAGCCTGAGGTGAAATACTGGAATCAGCTTTTGGGCTCCATGCTTTTGCCAATTTGTGCCAAATGGTCTGTGTCCAGGAGGGAACAACAGGAAAGTCTAGGAAATATGATTTACAGAGAAAGCTTGAATAAACTGGAATTGTTTTGTCTGAAGAGAACACTAAATGAAGGCATGTATTCTCCATTGCACTGGGGATAGGGAATAATCTGTTCTCCTGTGCCTGTGACAAATAGGAAAAACAGTAATGGGCTTACATCAAAGACAATCTGAGGCTACACACTGGGGGAAATTTTCTCATAGTAAATATTGTCAAGCGCAGGAGCAGATGGCTTCATAGGTTTTGTAGGACTCAGCATTACAATTTTTAAGGGCAGAATAGACAAAGCTGGCAGTAGATAGACTTTGCAAATAGTTATTTTGATGTGGTAAAGAGAGATCATTTCTAGTTCTGTAAAAATCAAGTATTACCATTGCTAGAAAGTATTCAAAACCATCCAAAAACCACTGATAGGAAACCCTTTTCAAAGCTTGGATCATTTTAAACCTCCTGCAAATGTAAAAATAACCCCAAATTCCTAAGGTAAATAACTTGAATATGTGTAGATAAATATTCACAAGGTAAAAAAAACCTCATTTTAGAGATAGATTTGGATTACTTGAGCAGTCATCTGACAAAGGTGTGCTCTACAAACCCTTGAGCCCTTGCTATTTGATGGGCTGCAGTGATCTTTCTCTTTGCACCTGGAGCAGAAGTACAGAATCTCAAAAATCCACTGCTTCTTCAGCACACCATAGTTCATAAAGTTGCTTTTAGGTGGGTACTTTTACCTTTTTACTTAATATAATAAGACAAGGAAAGAAGTGGAAAGGAGAGAACGTTTTACTATGGCCTTCAGTTTTCCTCTGCTTCTTTGAGCTCTTCTCCTCTCACCAGCAGCCCTAGTCATCCTCACAGAGCTTTGTACTGGGGTTGTCATGGCAAAAGTTAAACTCACAAGGGTGCTCCCTCTGTGGTATTTTGGTCACACCAATGGTAGGTATTATGGTTGTGTTGCTGTTTGCTTCATTTCCAGGAAGCTTCATGGGATGACTAAGTGCCTTCATGTTATGGAGTAGAAAGTAGTTCATGCCCGGCCCTTGTAGCCAGGTCCCTCCCTCTAAATCTCTGGCTTGTTCCTGCAGTGATTGCAAAAAAATGCCTAGGGGAAAGAAAGAGAGCAGGGACATACATAATGCTTCTCAAAGTACTTTCACTGTGGGGATTTTCTAAGGCAGATATGGTGTCTGCATCCTTTAACTCATATAGGAAGCTTCTTCCATGTACTTGCCCAGTCTCCTTTAGGCCTCTGTATATTTCTTGTGTCCACAACATCCTTTTGTTTCATTTCCCAAAACCCATTGCTTTCTGGTGGGATTGAACCTTCTACTGTCTTTGTATCACTCCTCACATTTTTTTTGTGGGAAGTCCATCCATACTACTTGGGCTGCTTGTGACTTAGTAGAAATCCGCTGAATCCAGCACAGTCATCTCCTTCAGTTCTCTCATGACTCTTGGCTTTCATTAAACCTGTTCAAGCTTTCATACTGCCTTTTTGAGGCCAAAGTTATATGTGAGCAAGCCATAGATTTGTATGCTCTCGTGTGGATGTGTCCCACAGGGATGTGTCTCTCTGTGTTGCCTCTTTACTTAACAAAAGCTGATAGCATGCAAAGTAGCCTGGGCATGCAAAGTAACCTGGTTAACAGTGTTGTCCAGGAAAGCAGATGAAGGAGTGGAATGTGTCCTTCCAAAATCCTTTGCAGTGTGGTGTTTGCAGTTTGAGGAACGGGCTGGTTACCTTGAGATCCTTCTGTTGGTGCTCTGACGTGGCAGCAGATGCTCCTCAGGCCAGCTGACTGCCACATAGCTTCTGGCACTTTGTAGTCAGGACAGCTCAGCATGACAAGAAAAAGTTGCTGCCCTTGAACTGAATCATTTCTTACTCAATTACCTAAAGGACACATCTCAGAAGGTGCTTTTGGACAGCACTGCTTGTTCACTCGCTGTCTCTGAACATTCCTTTCTCAACCTTTAGAATAGGTAAAGAAATGCTAAGCCAGGCTGGTCTCTCTCCTTTCTGTTATTTTTTTAACACAGTGGCTCACCAGTGTGTTTACAAGTCCTGGGGCGTGTTCTTCTCAAAAGAATGGGTTAATTGAACTGGTGTGATTCCAAGTACCTGTCTGAGTCTCTGATAGATTTGTCAACCAAATTTAAAAGTTCTTAAAAATTGGAAACTTAGTGGATGTTACTAACTAGCATCTCAGTAAAAAGCTGCAGCAGTAGAATAAATAAGTTGTTGTTTTGTTTTTCAGCTATGGCAGCCATTCGAAAAAAGCTGGTTATAGTGGGTGATGGTGCCTGTGGAAAGACCTGTCTGCTGATTGTATTTAGCAAAGACCAGTTCCCTGAAGTCTATGTTCCCACCGTCTTTGAAAATTATGTAGCAGATATTGAAGTGGATGGAAAGCAGGTATGTGTACACTTCTGTAACAGTCAAAATGAAATTGATTTTATTCAGAGTAGCATGGAGGTGTCTACACTTCTTTAATAAGTGGTTAGTATACATTTGTAGTGCTTGTATTGTAAAGACTTTTTTTTTTTTCCCTTACTTGGTATTAAAAATATTAGCCATGTTAGAGCCTGCTTATATCCAATGTTAATCAACCTCTTTCTAACCTTATACGAGATTTGGAAAAACATAGTTATTCCAAGTAAACTGTTGAAGTAGGTGGAAGGGGATGGAGCAATTCAAAGGTGTGCCTGCATGCTGAGGACAGTGGGCTGCTGGTCTTAGGAATTACAGGAACATGGGATAGTGATTAATAAAAAAGAGCCTTTCCCTGTTCCTGGGAAGAGCCTTTTCTCCATACCCACTCCTGGCAATGTGCAGAATCCTCGTCAGAGATGACTGTCAGGCTTCAAAGGAATTTCACTTTTGTAGTATACATCAGCATCATCTGTCCTGCTTGTCTGGAGGAACACAATTATAAGCAGCCAAGTGTACTCACAGCTCACTGAGCTTCATTTTTAGTTTGTACTTCATTCAATTAGTAATTAAAATACTTATTTTTAAGTACTTTGAAAATCAGTTTTCAATCTGTATGACCTTTTGTTTGCCAGACATTGTAACATGCCCTGCTCCAAGAGGCAGTCTTTGGAAGGCTGCTTTCTGAATGCAAGCCAGGTTGCCTTCTGCATTTGTGTCACATGTTTATGTCTTAGACCCTAAGGACTATTGTTTAAAATATGTACACTGTAAATTCTTTAATCACCTTGTCAAACTTCCTGATTCCCTTCTGCCTGGATCATCGCTAAATGGGTTGAAGAGAATTGTGCCCTCTCAGCTTTATGTATCCAGTATCCAAATAAAAATTGCATGAGCATCTTAAGCAGGGCATTTTCTTTTGTGGAAATGTCAGCAGATTTTTTTTTTTTTCTTTTCATAACTGAATG
The DNA here is from genome assembly GCF_036169615.1 of Heliangelus exortis. Taxonomy (NCBI): domain Eukaryota; kingdom Metazoa; phylum Chordata; class Aves; order Apodiformes; family Trochilidae; genus Heliangelus; species Heliangelus exortis. Next base: position 7,295,707 of record NC_092433.1, read on the forward strand.
ACATTCTTCATCTAGGCACTTTGTCTTTTGAAAACTTGATTACAAAAGTTTGAAGAGAGCAGTGCTTAAGGCTGTTCTGTTTGACAGCCAGTTACCTCTTCCTAGAAAAGCATTACTGGGAGTGTTCAGAAGCCACGTGAAGACAAAGCAGCAACAGTACAAATTGGATTTGTTTAGATAGAGCTGAAGGAGCCGATTCCAGTGAGGGAACCCTTAACAGACACCTCTTTAAAAAATGGCTGTTTTTCATAACATTTGCATTTGCAAATGAGAATGTAGAGGTGACACTGAGAACAGTATTTCTGACTGAAATACAGGATTTTTTTTTTTATGAATGCAGCTGAGGCTGTCTGCCTACACACTTTAACCAGAGAATTGCATTGCACTTTCATGCTCTCATTTGGATTCCAGTTCTGCCCATCTGACATTGTCTGAGCTGCTGTGGATTTTTTTCCAAAATTTTCAAGCATAAGCAACCCACTCTGTTGCAAAGGCAGATGTATCAGAAAACTGCAAATAAGAGTATACCTTAAGAGCTTGGTTATGTTTTTTAATTTCCTAGTTTAGACATTGACTTTTCCTTCTATGTTTTTAAACAGTCCTATTGAAATGTTCTCCCCCAGCCCCACCATTAGGAGAAATACTGAGAACATTACTTAGTTCTTACTGATAGGAAGCTTTACAGACAAGTGAAGTTTCTCTCAAAACAATCTACAAGTGTAAATTTCTGCTCTGATGGAGTTTTAGTGAATATGTGTGCACATAAATACAATCTTGACATTTTTTAGTCACCACAGGTTCCAGTTGTAAACCAAGTTTAAAATGTGCATAATCCTAAAAACCACATACTTAGAGAATGAATCCACTTTCACTGAGAGCTGGTATTTCTGGAATGTTTATCAGAGAGATTCCCAGCCCCTCAGAGCTGATTCTTTTTGATTCTTCTGTCTTATTTTTCTGCTGGTGGCTTTTATGCCCTTTCAGTGAATCGATACTGGTCACGGATATAAAGAAAAGTTTTGTAAACTGCATTAAATATGTGATTGGAGTTAAGGAACATAAAGTTTCTAGTAGATATTCTGTCAAAGCAGTTTGTCTTGTAGTCTCCTCCTTTTGAGTGGTGTTCATTGATATATTTTAACCACATCTCTTGGGCTTACGAGCTTCTGAATCAAAATTTCACAGGTGATCTGGCTAACTGCCTTGATCTTTCTTCTGCAGGTTGAGTTGGCTTTGTGGGATACAGCAGGACAAGAAGACTATGATCGACTTAGACCGCTTTCTTATCCAGATACTGATGTTATACTTATGTGTTTTTCAATTGATAGTCCTGATAGTTTAGGTAAGTAGATCAGTAATTGGATCAGAACTATGTCTTGCTTTATTCCCCTTGGAAATAGTGCTATAAAATATATTTTCATGTGCTATAATGATTGAGCATTCCTAGTTTCAGAATTCATCTTGGCTTGAATGTGTAGTCTTCAGATGTTAAGATCTCAAAGCAACCTCTCTTCTTCAACAGTGCTGAGTGGCATTTTGGTAGCCTCAGCAGCACACTGGTTACCCAGAACTGTGCTGCATAATTGGAGCAACACTTAGCAGGGAGGCAGCTCCCTGGTTTGGATCAGCATCCCCCGCCAGCATTGTCTGGTGGGCCAAGGCAGCAGGGTGGTGTGCTCATCCCTTGGGAGGTGCTGCTTGGTGACCCCAAGCAAGCAGGAAGGCTGTTGCTGTACTCTCCTCTGTCCAGGAGCTCTGTGAGCAGATAAGGTGTTCACATGCCACTTAAGTGGCATGGCCCACCTAAGGCTGGATTTTACTTTACTGGGGTTTTTTCCCCAAAATTTTTCCGTTGAAACTGACAGCCTTTTACACATGTGAGCCCACATCATATGCATTAAAATAGTTACTTCCTTTCTGTGTAAATGGGAAAGCTAGCTTTGTGTTGTCTTCCTCCTAGTATTTTCTTAAACCAGTGAATTTCTGTGAAAGTTCCCTGATCTACTTCTCAGCAGTGGGATTTGTTCACTCGTGGTCATTTGTGAAGCTTCTTAGTGAAATGCAGATAATGTTAAGGTAGATCTCTACACACATAATCCTGTGTGTGTACCAGCTGTACTCTGACAAAAGCCCTCTGTGCTCTGAGAGACTGAGGCTGTAACTGTCCAAGCACTGGGCAGCTCCTAGCCACGAAAAGTGAGAATCCTCTCTGCTTTGTCTGCTAATGACAGACATCAAGTTATTTTACCTGCTGCTCATATATGGGATACCAGTTCTCTTAAATGTATTAAACCACTGGATCCTTTGGGGCTTCCTGCTACCAGGGTACTGACAGCTGACCTTAGAGAGGCTTTTTTTACTACACCTCTGATCTATCTTGTGGATGAGCACTGCTTCCTGGAGTTGTACCTTAGGAATAAACAAGAGTAAGATAAAAAGAATCTAGGAAACACAGAAATGCAGTTAATGGAAGGTTTAGTCTTGAATGCAGCTACCACAATGGTTAAAAAATACCATTCCTGGCAAAATTCACAGAAGGTTTAATTAAATGAGGAAACAAAATATTCCTTAAGATGTTACAGTGGTGCTAAGAGTCTAACAGGGGTAAAGTTTGATAGCTGCTTGGCCTCATTTCTCCAAAGTGAAGCAGTTGTTGAGTGGGAAGTTGGGTGTGAAAGTGTCTTTTTAGAAAAATCAGTACAGCTTGGCATCTGGGAAACCCTGGTATCTCTATCACTTTCACTTGATCCTGTGTTTAGAGAAATCTGCCATTGTCTCTCTGTGAAACAATGTGAAGTTTAGTTGGCAGTGGTGCTGTGGTCATGCCTGGTGTGGCTGTTAGGAGCTGTGCTTGTGTCTACTGCATGTGCTGATGCCCTGGCAGTGGGAGAGCTGAGTGACCAGCCTGGAAATAAGAGGTTTGAACCCTGGAGCAGGAAGAGAAGGAGCTTATTTAAGTCAAACTGGGAGCAGTGAACTACAGACAGCACTTCAGGTGTGCAGTGTCTGGCGGCTGGCACCCCTGAGCACTCCACATACAGCTGCAGAATTGCTGTTTTGTCTGTAGTGCAAAAACTGTCTTCAAAATGCTTGTCCATGTTGTTCTTTCAAACAGAAAAACAATGCCAAAATAGTGAATGTCTCTTCAGAATGGAATTTCTTGTAGATAAAAAGGGGTTATGTAGCCTGTAGGTGCATGGATGTCTGAGAGCATCTGAAAGTAAAGTCAAATGTCTTGGGCTGTTCAGCACTTCCTGATGTATCAAAGTTTTGCTTTTGGAAGCCCTCAAGACTTCCATTTGCAGCTACATTTTTTTTTAAAAATGTCACATAGGGAAGTTATGTTGGGAGTAAAAAGGTTCTTGTTATACAAGCACAAATTCATTTGCTGCAGACAGGGAGAAATGGCAACTCTGCAAATGACTGACAAAGTCTTTGTTTCTGTGCATCCATAATTACTGTATAGAATATTTCTGCTGCAGTCAGTGGGAGAGTTTGGAGTGGTTGTTTGTTACATATGCTTCAGGCTTGTGCTTATCTTTAGCTTCTGGAGTTAAAAAAAAAAATTTCTCTTGAAGCAAAATATTCCATAACTCTCTACTTCAGAATTGTGCATTCTGTTCTTTGAAGTACCTTGTGCTAACCCTTGTCCAGTAGCTACTGAGAGATGCAGAGAAGCCAAGAGTTTAGATGTCCTTCAGCTTTAAAATTACCATAGGCAAGCTTCTCTTTTTTGGTAATACCAGATCAGGTCAATTTGCTTCCCACATTAAGAGAAAACGGTATCAGTATGGATTAGCAAGGCAGCAGGTAGAAGCTTTAAAATAAAACTCCTTAAAAGTGGTTTTTAGTATAGTCATACTTCTATTTATTTTTTTCAGAAAACATCCCAGAGAAGTGGACCCCAGAGGTGAAGCATTTCTGCCCAAACGTGCCTATCATCTTGGTAGGAAACAAGAAGGACCTGAGGAATGATGAGCACACAAGACGAGAGCTGGCCAAAATGAAGCAGGCAGGTTCTTTTGGGAGTCTTACAGTAAAAGAAAGTGTACAGTGGTTGTACCAGAACTTCAGACAGGCACCCACAGTGTGCTGCCAGCTTCCTATGGGCTGCATAATGAACACTTATCCATGGCAGAAACCAGGAAGTATATATTACCTTTAATTGAGTGTTTCTCTTCTCATATTTGGAAATTCAGTTTTTAGAAAAAGGCATTCTCAACAATGCATATGGCTTTATGGGGTTACAGTCAGCTGCCCTCTGTGCTGGAGAGCTGGATACCTGAAGTAGAAAGGAACTGTTGAGGAGACATCAGCACATCAAATGCTGCACACTTGAGTTGTTCTTGATTTTGTATGTTCAGGATGTGAAAGGAAGGTTTTATTGTAGGTGTTTTGAAGTGATAACCAGAGGTGCTGTAGCTCACTCCTCAGCCTACCACCAGTTTTCATTTTCAGATCATGTCTGAAACCCCCAGCTTGGGTATCGGACTGCTCATACTCTGCTCTCTCCTGGAATTTTTGCCTCTGTTACGTGGTATTTGTTTTCATACACTGACTGGGGTATTAATTTGGGAATTTGTTCATAGGCTTTTCTTACAGCTGCGGCAAAGAGTTGCATAAATGTTTCCTTTGAAATAAGCAACCTTTTTGCTCACCTTTCCAAGGGTCTTGCAGCCTTTAAACTCAGAGATATTAGAGAACTGATCATGTCCTCAACCATTGGTGCAATATGGAAATTTACACACCCAGTAGGTAATTCAGGCCGAGAGGTGTGCCACGTCTTGAGGAAATAAGCAAATTTTATTTAAAATCTGTGAGCAGTTAACAAATTAATTACATGCATTTAATCCAGGAATTTCCTTGCCTTTGTTGGGAAGCTGGGTGGGAAGCAGAAGACGGGCGGGCGCGTGTCGGTGTGGTTTTGGATTGTTCTGACCTGTTCCTTTTGTGCTGTTCCAGGAGCCTGTCAAACCTGAAGAAGGAAGAGATATGGCAAACCGCATCGGTGCATTTGGGTACATGGAGTGTTCGGCAAAGACCAAAGACGGTGTGAGGGAGGTTTTTGAAATGGCCACTAGAGCTGCTTTGCAAGCCCGGCGTGGCAAGAAAAAGTCCGGGTGCCTTCTCTTATAAAGTGTGGCCAGGGGAAGATGGCCAAAGCAGCACCCTGCACTTGAGTAATTTTGAAGTGCTGTTTATTAATCTTAGTGTATGATTACTGGCCTTTTTCATTATCTATAATTTACTTAAGAGATTTAAAAATCGAGTCATCTTGCTACCAGTATTTAGAAGCCAACCATGATTTTTATAACAATCTGCATCAAATTCATCTGTGCACCCAAGGTTAACCTCAACATTCCTCTAACAAACCTTTTCTGCACTCACAGGATATGCCAGGCGCTAATTGAAGACAATTCTCTATCTTCTTTCTTCTCTCTAGAAAGAGAAAAAGCTGTCAACACAGAGGATTGGTCTGTAACTACTTTATAACTAACGTCCTATCTAATTGAGTACAACAGTTACCTGGCTGTATGTGGAATCAAGCGTAGCTTCAGTGCTATCACATTTAGGAAGATCTGATTTTCATGGCTCAGTGGTGTAAAACATTAATTTGGAAAATGTGATCACTCTGAAATGACCAAGTCCCATTCAGCTAAGGAAAAGTGAGGGTTCTGTGGTTTCATGTTAGTTACCTTTTAGTTACTGTGTAATTAGTGCCAGTTTAAATGTATGTTACCAAAAATAAATCTATTTACCCCAGCTTAGATGTAGTATTTTTTGTATAATTGGATTTCCTAATACTGTTACTTGTAACCTCTGCGTTAAGGTGTTCTGGGTTTTTTAAGAAACTGTATTTGAAAATAAAGTCCGATGGAAAGCAGCTGATCCTCTTCCCCTGTTCATTTGTAAGAGTCTGACCCATTTGAATGATTTGAGTGGTCTGCACACCCAGGAGTTTTTCCATGACGTGCCGTAGGGATGAGAACAGACAGCCTGCTCACACAAAGCTTCTGAACTGTTCAGTTGCCTTAAGTTCATTGCTGGACCCAGTTTCAAAACTTAAAAAAAAAAATGAAACTTTTTGTGTAAGTTTGGTTACCATGTAGTGATCAGACTCCTAACCTGTGAAGTTCTTGCTGTTCTGCAGCCAACTAAACTCTTTCTGTATTTTCATTTTTCCAACAACTAATAGAATAAAGGCAGTTTTCTAAGCTCCCTGTATCCTGGTGTCTGTATTCCTCACTGTGGGTTTTTGGCCCAGCGTCTGACAGCCTGAATCAGAAGTACTATTTTGATACAGCTCTGATAGAACTGTCTGAGCAGTTACAAGTGCTTTAATACTTTATATTTTTGTTTCCTAGTAAGTGATACCCATTCATTGCTCTCAGCAGTTTCTGGACATTGCAGCAGAACAGAGATGGAATCCATTGCCCTGCCTGACCCCTGTGGTGAGTGGCAAAGCTTCCCAGGAGCTTCTTTTGACACACAGACCAGATGAGAGTGCATCAGAGTTGAATTTCCCATTTTTAAGCATGGGAATAGATGAGAAAAAGGAGGCCATGTAGGATGAGAGCATAGGAAGAAGGGAGAAGACAGCAGCATTGCTGTGGCAGCACGGGATGGGCTGCAGCATGCACTGTCCTACACCCCGTGTGCTGCACAGTTCCACCTGTGAGGTGTTGGCAGCACATTTGCCATGTAACATGTAACCTGCTGTTTTCCCAAGGAAGGGACTTGAGGTATGGGCCATTGTGCTGCAGCATATTGTGGTGCTGCTGGGTGAGAAGCTCCAGGGAAGAGCAGCTCCACACTTGCTCTGGTATTTGTGGCAGCTGCTGTTGAGCTGAGAGCCTGTGGGGTTCAGCAGGAGGGAGTCCAGTTGCTGATGACAATCCATGTAAGGGAGCACCTACCTGCATCTGAATTATGTCCTAAAGAAGCCATTTCATTTTTTTGTTGCTGATTTTATTTTTCCTTATTTGGAAGGAATGTTCCTGATTCTTGTTCCTGCAACAAAGGAAAAATGGACCCAGGCTGAGGCTATGGGATTGCCATGGTACCTCTGGTCCTTGTCCTCCCTCTGCAGTCACAGACACCCCAGCGTGAAGTGTCTGGCCAGCCTGGTGGTGGCCTCAGCCTCCATCCTTCTCCTGTGTGCCTGTTCTCCACCCACACGGGTGACAGGGTTGAGCAGAGCAGGAAGTCCCCAGCTGCAGCTGTGGGTCTCCCCAGGAGCATGTAATTCTCTGCCCTGTTAACAAGCTTGCTCGCTCATGTGCAGTTCCCTTTTTGGGGGAGGGGTTTAGTGTTGGGCAGTTTATGGGGTGGTTGCAGTTGAGTAAAACTGTGGGTTTTCAGTGTTGCAGAGCTCCTGGGTTGCAGTTCTCCATGGTCACAGTTACAGAGCAGCTCTTCAGCCACAGTGGTTTTGAGTACGGTCTGCATGTTCCTCAGATCCAGCTTGTGGGTTGTGTATCTGCTGAAGCACTTCTACCCAGAAGTGATTAATTTGTTATCCCAGTTTTAATCTAAATTCTTTTTCAACCTACAGCACCACCTCTCCATCTCCTCTGTCTAACCAGCTGGCATTAGGTTTCCAAGCCTGGCCTGTCTTTCTTCAAGGTCAGACATACTGGAAAGTCAGTATCTCTCATTTACAATCAGAAGCTCCAGCTCCCTTGTCTCTTGTACCTCTCTAGCATCAGAGCAGAATTCTGCTTAGGAGCATGTGGTTGTTAGGAAGGTTGGAAAGGACTCATAACCTGCTTTTGAGGGCTGGCAGCCTGGCTCTGTTTGTGTTCCTGTTGCCTCTGTCACCTCTGGAGACCACCCTTTTTCTGGATGAAACTGGGGACACAGGAGGCCAGACCAGACCTGGGAAATGAGAGCTGAGTGTTCACAGCAATACTGGCAGGCAAGGACTGGGACAGAGGGAAGCTAGGAGCCAAGTGCCAAGTTCATGGCCAGGGTAGAGACTTCAGTGCCGGGCACGGCAAGAAGATGTGAGCAGGAGGCCAGAAGGTGTGTTTTGCAACCTGTGCACTGTTGTAAAACAGCAGCCTTCTGACCTCGCAGGACAACTGTCACTTGTAACACATTTCAAAAGAGGTGGGTTCCCTCAGGCCATGTAGTCCCTCGGGAGCTCCTGAATCAAAGTTCATCTGGCTCTGCAGTGTGTCCAGGCAGAGGGCGTAGCTCTGAGCCAACAAGGAAGTTCACCTCACTTAGTTTCCTTAAAACTTACCCGTCAAGGAAGGGAAGGCCCTAACTTGCTCTTGTCTGAAAAGGGAAGGGCCCAAGAAGTAAGTTCCTTCCTTCAGATAAATTCCCCAGGTCCAGCCAGCGCCAGTCTGAGCAAGAGTCAGAAGTGTTGGCAGAGATGCCCTGTGGCACTGATGCCCTGAAAAGAAATTCTTCGTCTTCAAACCAGTGTCTCACCATGCCCAAAAGGTGAGTGAAGAGTCAGCATGGACTGTGACTATCAGTTTGCTCAAGTAAATGCAGGTCTTGTGCCTCTGCTTGTCTCATCAGCCATTTCCCAGATGCTCTGATCTCTCTCAGGACACTTGTCACTGTTCCCGCTATCAGTGCTGCAACATGCTGCAAAAACTACAGGTCCCTAAAGATGCAAGATAATCAGGCAAGTCCCAAAACTCACCACAGCCTGGAACTATTCTGGTTCCCAGTTATGGGGGCAGGTGCCAAGAGTGGCCCAAAGCAAAGCCCCCAGATCCTGCGACCACTGTCAGGAACCCAGCCCAGCATTACATGGTGGCCTGTCAGTGACAGCTGGTGTTTGTGATGAGCCCCAGATACCCGCAGGAAAGACACAGACAGCAGTGGAGGGGGCCCTGAGCTCATCCCCCTCACTCTGGGGCCAGGACTGCCTTGGCCGGGGGCCAGGGCTGATAAGCAGCTGTCTGCCCTTGGGGCTGTGGGGAATGCAGCTCACTTGGCACAGACTCCAACAGGAGCCTCATCAGGGGCTGCTCGCTCTCTGGTGGGAGCTGTGCTAAAGCCAAGGCCCTTACTGATGATCCCTGAATGAACTGTGCTGCCCACGGCCCCTGTTGGTCCAATGCATGGACATAACCTCGAGGCCTGAGCCTGGACCTGCCTCCTCTTCACAGTGTGCTCTGGAGAAGAGCTATGCTTCAGTGTGCAGTGCTCCATCGTGCTCTGGAGAAGCGCAGTGCTTCAGCACACAGCCCCGTGGAGGAGTGGCTGGGCCGTGCTGCGAACCGGCAGCACTCGGGTAGCTCTCCTAGCGCTGCCCTGCACCCGGGAGCAGAGCAGTCACCACTGTGTGACTGAAAACCCCCTAAAACAGACCAAAGCAGTACGGCAAGAACCAGAAAAGCCTGGGGGCAAAGCAACCACTGAAGTAAATAGAGGCTTTAGCAGCCCTAGGGGAGACTGAAAAAGGGAATTTGTGGCCGGCCACTCTTAGATCCCCCCTGTTCCTCCTCAGACTGAGGAGTTTCTCTCCCAAAAGCCGCTCTCGGGGGCAGTAGTGTCCCAGGAGGCTGACACAGCCCCCGGTGTTGCTCTGTCTCCGTCACGGGTGTTTTTATTACCACACAAGCTTAAGCCCTTGGGACTACTCTTGTTTTGCTGCTTTTCCGCAGCGTTTCTGAGAACCTGTGCCCCGTGTGCTATCCGTGGCTGTTCAAATCCATCAGTACTGAGTTTTTAATCGATCCCGAGGCCCTTGCGGGGGTGCCGGAGCAAAGACGGCGGCGGAAAGTAAAGGCGGTGGGAAAGGCGTAGTCCAGGCGGAGGAGGTGTCGGTTCGGGGCGGTCCCGTCCAGCGGGGCGGGGCGGTGGTGGTGGCGGGGTGCAGGGCCTGCCTGTATTCCCGGCAGTGCTGGCCATGGCGGCGTCGGTAGCTGAGGGTCTGTGGGCGATGTCGGCGCGGCCGCTGGGAGCGGCGGAGCCGCTGTCGCTGGGCTCGCTGCGGGGGAAGGTGCTGCTGGTGGTCAACGTGGCGTCTCTCTGAGGCACCACGACCCGCGACTTTCTGCAGCTCAACGAGCTGCAGAAGCGGTTCGGCCCCCGCGGGCTGCAAGTCCTCGGCTTCCCCTGCAACCAATTCGGGCACCAGGTAGGGTGTGCGACCGGCCCGGGGCTGGGGAGAGGAGCGGGGGAGCGGGAGGTGGCCGCCCGTCCCGGCGGGGCTCTCACCGGCTTTCCTCGGGGGGATGTTGGTTGTGTTTCCCTAGGAAAATGCTACGAACGAGGAGATCTTGCTTTCGCTGGAGCACGTTCGTCCTGGCAACGGGTACAAGCCCAATTTCATCATGTTCGAGAAGTGCGAGGTGAACGGGAAGGACGCTCACCCCCTCTTTACCTTCCTGAAAGAGGCGCTGCCCTTCCCGCACGACGACCGCTCCTCGCTGATGACCAACCCGCAGTACATCATCTGGTCCCCCGTCTGCCGCAACGACATCTCCTGGAACTTCGAGAAGTTCCTCATCGGCCCTGACGGCGTGCCCTTCAAACGCTACAGCCGGCACTTTGAAACCATCAAGATCCAGGATGATATTGAGTTGCTTCTGCAGAAGGTTTCCAAGAATGTTCCCGAATAAAGCAGAGCTATTCTCGCAGGGGACTGACTGCTGCTCCGGCAGAAATCCCAATGTCTCATGCAGGTTTTGCTTATGATGGTGCATCTTCCAAATTTTTGAAGTGCACCTGATGTTTTCAAAAGTTGCATGTGAATGTTTGGGAAACTCTGCTGGGGAAAGCAGCTGTGAGTCTCAGTAGCTTACTGTGATTATCTGAATAAATAAAAAATGTGTGGTTTCTTTAAGGCTGTGGCTTGATAAATCTGGGAGACTGGGTGAAACACGATGCTTACATTCCCTGGGGTGGGAGAGGTGCTCAGAGGGGCAGAGTCGAACCACTCAAGCTTGATAGTGCAGTCAGGCTGAAAAGGCAGTGGAGGGCAGGGCAATGGGCAAACAAATAGTGTTGCCGAGCTCTGCAAACTGAATCAGTGCTGCACTCTGTCCACATGGAACCAGCTTGGGACAGCAGCACGGCACAGAAATACCCTGCCAAGCTGTTTGCTGGACCTCACTGGAGGCTTGCCTGCAGTGGAAAGGTATGGTGGCACCTGGCCACAGGGTTATGTTACACTGGCTGATAAAGTCCTATCTTGGCTACCAACAGGCCACAACAGGTTGATAACTGTTCAGGCAGGTAGATGAGTGATTCTGCAGCCCGTGATGCTGTGGCAGCCTTGGTTCAGGGCTTGGGGAAGAAAAGCTCTTCAGCCAAGGCCCATCTCAGCATCTGGCCTCCATCAGCAGATGCTCAGGGTGCAACTAGAGCAGGAGCAGCACCTGCCATCCATCCCCTTGTCCCATAGCTACTGCCCAGTGCTGGCTCAGCTGTATCCTGGCTCTATCCCATTTTGCACCCTACACAGATCTCTATGTATTCACCCATCCTACATGAAGCCCATATTGCCCATCTGCATCCCCAATGCCCTGCAATGCAGGGAATCACACAGAGTCAGTTCCTTTGCGTCCCCAGCCTGTTCAAGCAGAAAAACAGTGCTGTGGCTCAGTGTCCTTGCCCCTTGGGACCAGCACTTGCATGAAATGAAGTGCAGGTATGCAAGGTTTTCTTCTTTTTACTCCTTCCCTCCCACTTTTTGACTCCTGCCAACCATGGACCTGACAGGTATTTAATGGAGTGGTTACAATAATTCTGATGTTGTTCCTGTGTGTCAATCTGGAGTTTACAGCCTTTTATAAAATGACTGGAGTTAGGATTGTTTTCCCATCAGAAACCATAAGCCTGTGCCAGATTTCACCTCCCATCTTACTTCACAGTGGTTTAAGTCCTATTGCAGGTAAATTTTCACTCCTTGAATTGCTCACTGAACGCATTTTCATTACAAGGCACTCCTCACAAGGCCTAGTAGTTCTGAGTATAAACTTGGTCCCGGACAGAGAAGTACTAACACAGACCAGAAACTCGGGCTTTCCAGGGGAAGGTGTAACACTTGCAAGCATTAGTGGATACATGTTTTTATAATTAAATCACACGTGGGATTTTATTTGTTTGTTTGCATGTTTGTTTTTTCCTGTTCATAGCTTCTCACTAATGCACTTGTTGCTTTGTTACTGTACCTGCATTCAAAGCCCTCCCTGGGCTGAGGAGAGACCCTGGGGCAAAATTTGCATCCAGCTCCACCCTGCTTGCTGCTGTCCTTGAGTCATCCATCTTTGAAGTCAGATTGCACAATCCTCACCGGGTTGTTTCTTAACTTCCAGTACAGCTTCATGCTAAAAACAGGATGTTTTCAGCAACTTCAGCTTTGGAGCAGAGGCTGCTTGATTTGGGGGATTATTTTTTCAGTTAAATCTACTTCCCTTATTAATACAGGATGTTGAAATACGTGGAGAGTGGAGGGGTCATGAGCAGCAGGAACTCATGCACTGAAAAATCATCCTCGACATGAGCTGTGGCACTTCCTCAGAGGTGACTCACCAAACTGAAGCAGTTTGAGTGGGACCTCCCCTGCTTTCCCTGTCCCTTGAATTTCCCATTCCCTGCTGAGCCCCACTACTGTGGGGGAGCAGACCCTGAACCTGCTGCTGTTCCAACAGCAGCCCTGCCAAAACGGGTCTCTCTCCGAGCCTGTCACTCCGTGCTAACAGGCAAGGGATTTATTTACCCTCTGACTGCTGGGGCTGTGTTTGCAGAAAAACAAAGCAGTGGCTCCAGAACAGACACAGTCGCGCCAGCAGAAGCACAGTGATGCAGTTCCAGGATGAAAATCAAGCCGTGCCAGCAGGAAAATGAAAGATCCCAGTGTAAGCACACCAGCAGGAACTCTGCTGTGTAGATAAAAACCTCTCAGCCTCGCTATTGCTGGTCTTGTTTCTGCATTCCCCAGAGCAGCTGCCTTTGGGGGTGAAGCAGGCTGTGGTGGAGAGGGCAGCCTATGGGATGGAAACCTTTGGCAGTGACACCCACTGAAGAGCTCACCACATGTGGGATCTTGGACTCAAATGTTCCCAGAGGGAAAGAAGACACTTCACTACAAGTAGCAGCTCTGTACATGAAGAATCTTCAGGGATTATAGAATCATGGAATCACAGATTGGTTTGAGAGGAACCTTTAAGACCATCTAGTTCCAGCCCCCCTTTCTTCATAAAATGGCTCAGTTCTATTTCTGTACTCCCAGAGAGAAATAGACTGACTCAGAAGTAAACTTTAAAATACAGACTGGCACTTTAGCACACTTGGATGCTTCTGTGGCTTGAGAAAGCTGTCACACCTATGCTCCTACACCCTATTTTTTACTACTTCTGCACTTTTATTGCAAGCAGCTAATCCCCCTGTTAGTGTTCACCCTGCTTGTCCATTCTTCCACAGATCATAGTCCCACATATCTCCCCTTTCTAGAGAGCGTTTGTCTCCCTTCTTCCCTCTTCCAGTGATCCCTCTCCACCTTAGCTGACTGACAGTTGCCATCAGCTTCTTAAATTGTTAAACAAGTTCAGTTATTTGAAACTGTGAGGAGTGTTTTCCTTACTACTCCTATCTTCATTCCCCAGGTTCTCTAGTGTTCTGCCCACCAACCCTAGTGCATCTCCTGAAGCCATGGCTGATGAGATGTGGTGCTCAGAAGAGTCTACTCAATAGAAATGCTGTCAGGTGAGGCCTAAGGCCCTTCATACTCAGCCTGTTAAATGTTCTTTCAGCCATTTTAAATCCCGTTCTCCTACTACTGAGCTTCATTTAACTCCCTAACTTTTAAGATATTTTTTTGACTTTTTGATCAATGCCATCACAAGGCAGATTAGAAACACTAAACTCCAACTGAGTGGCACTTGAAAGGGTTTTGTTCCTGTTGGTGCCACTCGAGAAGTGAGGAGCTGACAGGTTCAGCTGGAGACAGGGACAGGAAGCAGAATGGCTGGAAGGGAAGTGCTTGAAGAGACAAGAGGACACAGACACCCCTAACAGTGGTGAAACAAATAGCACAATTTCCTAGTACTGAATCAGAAAGCTTTGAACAAGACCATTTTAATTGTTTACCACACTTTCTGTTAGAAGTAGGTAATTCGTTAGCAGAATGAGGTCAGCCACATAAGCATTATCTCAGAATAGCTGACTCATTTTAAAAACACACCCAGTATTGCCATAAGAGGGTGTGAGTTTCTTTGAAGGCTTTAGCCTTTAGGGGCCCTGCCCTTTGAGAAAAAGCAGGAGAAAGTAACAGGACTCAACTCTTACTGGAAAGAGAAAACTGTCTTCTTTATTAGTGATAACTGGATGGACTTGACCTGCCCTAAAAAAAAAAAAAAAGCCTTTTATCATTTTACTCTGGACAGCTGCAGCATGGCCAGCCCTGGCTGGCAGGAGGCAGGGCCCATCTGCCCACCACGGCTGCCCCCTGCACAACCATGGCCCCAGCACTTCAACCCATGCCTTTTTTTCCCCATGAGGTAAAAGGATTTATTTGGTGTATTAATTTAAAGCAGGTTTTAAAGTCTTTGGATCACCATCTAAATCCTTCCCAACTTTCCACCGGCTCCCACACGTTTCTCCATCAGGAATCTCTCAAGTTCTCTCCAGAGACATATTCCATCTCCAGAGTGCGCTCTATTCTCCTGTTTATTCCTCTCCTTCCCTAGCCAAATCCCTGACCAGAGGGCTCCATTGAGTGAGTTACGGAAAAAAAATGGACCATGTCACCCTGAAACCACACACTCCACACCAAACGGATCGACCCTCTGGGCCACAGAACCGCCTCAGGAACGCTGGCCGCGACGAGTCCCCCCCGCCCCTTCTCACGCTTCCAGCCCTGCAGTTCCCCACCCCTCCGTGCCCCGTGTAGATGGCTGCCCACACCCCCAGGCCCCTTCTCCGCCCCTGCCCGGCGCCCTCTGCCACTGCCGCGGGGCCCACAAGATGGCGGCCACGCCGCACCCCCTCCCCTCATGGCCCCGCCCCCCATGCCCCGCCCCTCCCTCACCGTCATAGGCCGCGCGGAGGGGGGCGGGGCCAGCTCAGCCGTTGCATTCAGCGCGCATGCGCACGCGGGCCGACATCCGCCCGCGACGGCGCTCGCGCACCGACATGGCGGCGGCCGAGGGCGGCGGCAGCGGCAGCGGCAGCGGCGGAGAGGGGCGGGCGGACACGACGGTGCAGAGGGCCGAGCTGGGGCCCCTGCTGGCCATGGCCCTAAGGCCGGGGGAGTCTTGGTGAGCACGGCCGCCTGGCCCTACCCTCCATCCCTTTCCCTTCCGGCCCGCGGGGCCTGTGGGACCGGACCGGACCGGGCTGCGCCGCGCCGCCTCTGAGGGGGCCGCGCCGGCCGTGCCGTGTGTTGCAGGTACCTGGTGGACAGCCGCTGGTTCAAGCAGTGGAAGAAGTACGTGGGCTTCGACAGCTGGGATATGTTCGGCGCGGGCGATCCCAGCCTTTACCCGGGGCCTGTGGACAACTCGGGTCTCTTCAGCGGTGAGTGCCGCCCGGGGGAGCAAAACCCCCGTGTGCGGGGGTCTCGCCGCGCAGCTTTCGCTTCTGGAACTGTGAGGCCTCCTCGGTGAGGAAGCTGGCGCCGTCGCTGCCCAGCCCTGGGAGTGCCGGCTTTCCTTCGGGTGGCGGTGGGGGTATCTGTGCGATGCTTGAGAAGAAAGGATTCTGTCTGATGCTTTCTTACCTCGGTTTTCCTTTTAGATCCAGAAACTCAGAGTTTAAAAGAAAATCTCATTGATGAGCTGGATTATGTACTCGTTCCCACCGAAGCCTGGAATAAACTGGTAACGTGGTATGGCTGCATAGAAGGGCAGCAGCCTATTGTGAGAAAAGTAAGTATGGGTGAACCAAGTTCCCTTCAGCTGGGCTTCATCATCTGATCTCTGCTGTACTTACAGGATGCTTGTATTGCTAGATGTGAGTTCTGGCAGGATGCTCAGCAGCTCTTTGGAGATAAAGACATGAGGTCTTTTTGCCTTGTGTAAAAAATACCTTCCAGCATTACAGTTTAAATGCCTGAATCTTCAGTGATTCTCAGTTGATGGGTTAGATGGACTGAGAACTGTGAACCTTGCCCTGGTCTACTGTTTACATAATGGTTGTCTCCACTGGTGCAGTGTTTTTATATTTTATGGAACAGTTTGTGCTTTGTGGAAAAATGCAAGTAGTTAGTCCAGCTTATCAATCTTCCAGGACAGAATGAGGCATTGGAACACTTTGTCTTTTAGTGCATATGGCTTAGAGTTTCTTTGGAGTTTTAAGTTGCTGATTTTTGTTTTCTCTTTCAAATGTGATTCTGAAGTCAAAACAAGGGACAGATTTGTGGTTTTATTCTGCAAGTCTTATTTTTGTTTGACAAATGGAGTCCTGAATGCATGGAAGCCTGCTCTGGAAGGTGAAAATCTCAACTTGCTTTTTTTGAAATCTGTCAGACGTTTGTTTATAGGTAAAAGGTTCAGGATTATTCATTTATTTATTTATTATTACTAAATTTTAATTTTAGTTTTTTGCACTGACTAAATTGAGCAGTGCCAGTTCATGGGGTTTATAAAGACTAATTACTACCTCAAGCAAGTAGTGTTGATATAATATACAGAATTAGTGTTGCTTAAGTTTAAGTAGCAATATGTTACAATAAGGGCTGCCTAAAGGTGAACAAGACCCCGGTCTTGTTCAGAAGAATGGTCAAAGGAGGTAAGATTTCTCTTGCAGACCCACTCGTGTTGATCAGTGGTACTGGAATGTACCAGTACCACTGGTACCAGTGGGCTGGGAACTGTATGTCATGAGAAATTCTGACATCTTCAGGAAGCTTAAATGATCCCAGGTTTACTCTGCCAAGTAGGTGGAACTCCCATGTAAAGCAAAAATGGGGCAAGTGGAAAGGAATTATCTTCTAAAAAGGAGATGTTATAGAAACAGGTAATTTCCTGAGGAGCAGAAAACCTATGTGAAGCAGTACTAGGAGTATTACTGATGAGGGCCATTGGGTGAGGAAGGTTTTGTTCATGAACTGTCCAACTGCTTTCACAAAGCCTGGCATGTTAGTAGACATTCCCTTTTGAGAAAAAAGTTCAGAATTTGGACCAGAGGTTTGGTAGCTGTTGGGGAAATGTGGGGGACAGGCTTAGCTCTATGAGCCTCCTTTTCCTGAGGTACCACATGCCACTGTTCAACACTGTAACTGTTGAAGGCTTCAGCTTAGAGCAAATGCTGGTTTAGCAGCCATAAGGTGCCAAGTTACTGGGTTCCAGTTGAGAGTAAATTTTTTAAGTTTTTAATGTCTATGAGTGTGTTCATCTCTGTTTGTTGTTAACCTGGTAATTGAAGTGGATTTTTATATTTAAAAAAATGTTTAACTGTATGTTGAAATATAGCAGAGTAGTAGGATTATGGGATGTTAGGAGCCTCTTAAAAAAATTGGAAAGTGCAGTGGGACACAAAAGCTGCAGCACTGCACCTGAGTAGAACATGGTAAATATCTGCTTATAGGGTTCTCCAGACAGCATTGGAAATAAAGCACTCAAACCAGTGGTCCTTCAGTGCTGTAACTCTTCCTGAAGCTGGTTCAGCTGTAGTTTGTACAGGAAAATATCCACAAAAGTAGGCTTTGGGAAATAATTTTAGGCATCTTTGTAAATTTTAAGCATTTTTGGAATTTTACAAACTCGTATTTCATCCATCTCTGTGTCTGATCAGAGACAGGAGGATGAGATTAGTTATGTGCCTGGTTCAGGTTTCTCTTAATAATCTCAAACTATATTTTCAGGCAATCTTCTACAGAGTCCCACTGCAAAGTATTAATGTGCAAAATATAATCAGTGTCTATAATCACATCTCCAGGCAATTAGAGACTCTTCTTGCTCTTCATTCATCATAATGGACACTGTGATTTGATCAGAAACTTCCTCTTGGAAAGAGGTCTTGCATTTCTAAATATGGGTCCTATTCTTTTCTAACTACAGAATCCAGGAGATTCCATTTAATGAAATTCCTTCTGAAAAAGAAACAGAACTTGTGAATTGTTTCCTTTGCATTCTTTAAAAAAAAAAAGAACTGTTTATTTTGCCTGTCAAGAATCTGGTTAACCAGGGTTTTTTACTTTCTCTTTCTGTTGTAACAGCAAAACACCAAAGATCTTTCTAAATGTATTTGTTAATTATTTACCTTTAAAGCACTTTGCATATCTAATGCAACCCTATAAAAGCACAGAACACTTAATTTAGCCAAATTCTTACCCAAATCTGGGTAAAGCTTTTTCTGTAAAATGTTACAGGTATAGATCACAGGAAGTCTGGTGTCATGCAGATAGAATTTTTCAGTTGGAAGTGACCTACAGCAATCATCTAGTCCAGCTGCCTGACCACTTCAGGGCTGGCTGAAAGCAAATTATTTAGGGCATTGTCCTAATGGTGCTTGAACACTGTTACTCTTAAAAGTTCTACCTGCTGCTTCAAGGAAATATGATCTCAATTTCATAGAGTTTGTAGCTGCAGAGAACTAAAGAGACAGCTGAGGTGACTTGGGTTTTTTTCCTTCCAGTTATGTCACTGTTGTCTCATAGCTGGCCTCTGAAATGTGCTTTTCTTTCAGGCTAAATATGTATCTGTAGATACAGTGATGTCGTCTGGCTTTACAGAGTACCTTTCTAAAAATATGCTGAAAGCTACTGGGATGGGTAGATGTACCTACTGGAGTATTCTCTCAAATGGAAAATTGATTTGAAAATGACTCTAAAATAAGGCAGTGTCATCAAAACGAGTTCTGACATACTTGTTTTTGCAATGAGAGAGTACTGATGCAGATTCTGTGTACCATGCAGAAAAATAATTAATGCTTTGTCTTACTTTCTTCAAATAGAGAGGAACCAAATAGAAACACTTCTTCAAATAAAAATACTTTGGCTCCAGTGTTCCAGGCTTATTTCTTTTTTTTTCTATGTAAACCTTAGCCAAAGATTAGAGGCAAAAGATACTTTATTTTGTGTTGGTTTTCTTTTTGGTTTTTTTTTTTGTTTTTTTTTGTTTAGAGTTATCTGACTGTGATAAAATATTTTTCATGGATAACCAGCTGGCACTATCAGTTCAGCTGTGATGTTGGACCTTTGGAACTTTGTACTGTGGAAGGAAAGCACTGGGATTTCTTAATGTTTTAAAAACAAAACCCCCAACACAAGCTGGCAGAGGCTGTGACTGAATCTTAACTAGTTAGTGTTCAGTTTATAGCTTAAATTATAAGACTTTTAAAAACTTTTTAGCCAAGTGTGCCTTACAGGGAACTGCTTATATTTAACTTTGTGTGACTTAATCACATCTGCCTTCCACTTGCAGGTGGTGGAATATGGTCTGTTTGTGAAGCACTATAAGGTTGAAGTTTATCTTCTGGAGCTGAAGCTGTGTGAGAGCAGTGATCCTGACAATGTGATTAGCTGCCACTTCAGCAAAGCTGATACTCTTGGTAAGTAGTTTTTTGATACCAGAAGCTGGGCTCAGGTGCTACCTCAAGAGATACTTTGTTCCCTCCAGAACAGATAAACTGGAAAGAGTCTAGGAGGTACCAGCAGGACAGTGGGGTTGGAGCATGTGATGTGTGAGAAGATGCTGAGGGAGCTGTGTTTAGCTTGGAGAAGAAAAGGCTTTGAGGCTTTGACTTTATAGCACCTGTGAGGAGGTGACTGAGAACGTGGAGTCAGGCTTTACAGAGTCACAGTGCAAGAAAATGGACAACAGTCATAAACTGAAACAGGACAGACTCCAACTGAATATAATGAAAATGTTTTCCATTGGGACAGCTGAGCTTTTTAACAGGGATCAGAGGGCTGGGGGAATCTTCTGCCTTGCAAGCTTTGAACACCTTATGGCATAAGTCCCAATGGACTGAACATGGTGTTGGTCCCATTTTTGTTGGACTAGGAACCTCCTGAATTTCTTCCAGCCACAGAGATTCTGTGTGCAATACAGGGAGCTGTGGTTGAGAGCTTTGTGGAGCACATTCACTCATATAGAGCAGTTCTGTCTCTGGTTCTCATATCATTCCTTCTTCCTAGAGTGAGTATTTTAGATTTCTTCCTAATGGTTCTTCCTACACTTCTGTTCTCTCCAAAATGTGACCCATCTTTCTCTGTACCAGCACTGTTTTTTCCCATTAGAAGTGCTGAGTGTCAGCTGTCCTATGTGTCCATAAAGATGCCTTTTTTTTTTTTTTTCCTTCTTTAGTTTGCTGATGTAATCACAGCTGACAGTAGTGGCTGAAAACAGTTGCTTCTTGACCCTGTGTTTCCAAATCATGATATTTTCACAGAAGTTGGCCTTTGGGCAGAGACTTCTCAATGTGTTCTGGACAAGACTGATTTGAGGGCTTGACAGGCAAGACATGACTGAAAGCATTCTCTCAGACTAAATATTAGACAAGTTTTATGAGCACTTACAACTTACATAATACATTTTCTACTCAAAGAATCTTTGAAGGTTCAGTGATGCTCCCGCCTTGCTGAATGTCTGACTTGCTGTTTTTGTATTTTTTTTTTCCCTCAAAAGCACTCATGCTTTAGGCATTTTGTTTTGTTTTGTTTTCTCCTGAACAGCTACCATCGAGAAAGAAATGAGAAAACTATTTAATATCTCAGATGAGAAGGAAACTAGGTTATGGAACAGGTATATGAGTAACACTTATGAGCAGCTCAGCAAGCTGGATAGCACAGTGCAAGATGCAGGGCTCTATCAGGGTCAGGTAAGGGGCACAACTTTTTTTATATATTTCTGAGATTCTCATATACTGCTTTCTCTCATATGTAGGATTTTTCAGTTGCTTTTATGTACTTTGAAAATGTGATTTAAAAAAAAACTATTTTGCAAAATGTGTAGCAGATTTGCATTTACCTTGGTTACATGAACACTCTTTCAGGTTGTTGTAATAGATGTGAAAAGTGAAGATGGCACATGGCCTGGGCAGCATTTCCTGACAAAGTAAGTAAGCATGTTCTAAAGGTTTCTGCTGTTTTGTCCAGCTTGTTCAATAGGCTTCAGTGACCACTTGTTCTCTGTGAAAGCCTCGTTACCACTGGCTGTTGTGAATTTGTTTTGGGTTATTTTGAAAAAGGAGAGAATCTTGATATAAACCTTCACTGGTTTTGCTGCTGATTTCTTGTCTCAGCAACAGTCTTCCTTAAAACTTAGCAACAGTTTTAAAGCCCATTTCAAACAGGTTGTGCAAGGATTACATAGCTTAGGTTTCTGTAGTGCTTAAGAGATGAAAATGCTATTTATGTTGAGTTAGTCTACTTAAAAAGCTACCTCTGCTGACTGCACTGTGATAAAGAAGTCTGTCTTCTACTATTGTTGAACTAAAAGGCATGGTTTCAGAGATGCCATTAGCAAATATTCAGAGTTCTGGTAATTCCCCCTAAAAAAGGATATAGAAGGAGCTGAACAACTCCCTCTGCTGCCAAGGGCTATGATAGGAGCCTGTACATACCAACATGTATTCTCTTTCTACTATTTAATTTAGAGAAGAGATGAGTAAGAGGGGAGCTTGATGCAATACTCTATTTATAGAGTGAATGATATAGCATGGAAGTTCCTTGCAATAAGGAGCTACCCGTTATCCAGTCATAGTGCAGAAAGTAAAACTCTGTGATTTTACTGGTCTGGTGCCTTACTTCCTTACCCCTGAGTAGGCCATCAGACTTGATATTGGTAAAGAAAATAGGCTGGACTTGATCTCAGAGGTTCTTTCCAGCCTCAATGATTCTGTGAAAATGTTTTTCCATACAATACAATGAACTTGTAGAACTTTCTGCCAAGTGATCTCACTTGAGATCAAGATCTTATTAGTGGTGAACTTGATGAATGGATCAAATAGGTCAGTGAAACCTGTTTTGAAATGGTTCTCAACTTCTGAGATACAATACTCAATTGATACAGTGGATCAGGAGAATGTCCATAGGATTACAGTGTATGTTCTGTAGGAGTACCATGTGGAAAGCATAAACCTTCATATCATCTACATAATTGAGTACTGGTTGACAGTCAGTATTAGAGAAGCTAAAAAGGAGTCCTGTAGCATTCCTAGGCCTCAGTCTTTTCTTTTTTTGAGCAACTGGTCTGATAAGTAAAGAGTTAATTAAGTAAGAGTTAATTACCCTCTGCTGATGTTTAACAGTATGTGGTTGAATATCCTCTAATGACCTTATTATAATGTAAAACTTGTGAAATAGTTTGACTTGATGCTGATAATGGTAGCTGAAAGGATTGTATTAAGTCATACATATACAGTTGTGTGTTCCTTTGTACGTGGTCTTGGCTGTTTCCTTGCCTTTACTCTGGTAGGCAGTTAGTTAAGAAACTGAGTGTGTTTATTCCACAGAGTGCCTTCCTTATGCAATTGGGTGCACTGGTTTAGCAAGCTCTCTCTGGCTGTTCAGTTTCCCTTTGTCTTGTAGGTTAAGTGCATAACCACTTTGTTCAAAAACACTGTTTGGGAAAACAGAGGAAGAAGCAGCTGGACTGCCTTCTATCTTCAGGACTGACACTGGTGTGTGCTGATCAGCACACAGACTGCTGATAAGATGAGAAAGGGTCTTTTTCAGTGGCCAGGGCAAAGGCTGTCTCTCAGTCAGCTGGACTGCTTTATGACTTCCTGTGTTGTGTAAGGCAAGCTGGGCACATTGACCAGACCTTACACTTCTTTCTATGTTTGAAGTAAAGGGGGTAAAAGTTGAGAACTAATTCTTCCATAGACACAGGCTAATGAGCAGTAAGTATTTTCCTGTTAGGTTCAGTGGTATTTTCTATGGCAATTTATATCTTTAGTTGGTAATACTGTATGGCAGTTGCATTGATAACACAAAAACTGCATATGAGTTGTGCTCATACTGCTGAAAATCTGAAGAAGGCTGTTCTGGATCTGGACTAGGTGTGTCCAGTCATCTGCCTCTTAGTGTGGCAGTAGCAGATGCATGTAGGAGTGAAAAGGGTTTCCTGTAAGAAGGGGGCATAATGGGCAGTGCATCTGCTGTGGTGCCTGCAGCTCAGACTCTTCCCAAGGCAGGTGAGTCCAGGTATTCATGTTGATGGTCCAGGGGTGCTTTTCTTGTACTTTTGGATTTTTGTTAATCTGTTGCATGTCATCAATCCTTGTCAAATGGGTGTAGGTTGATGGCAGTCTAGGCCGGATTTCTATATATTAAGTTTTCTTTCTTTAGAGATTATTTCACATAGATTTTTTTACCTCTTTTTAAGGACTTTATATTTAAAAAAGAGGTAACTAAGCCTTTGTTTGGTTTTATTTTTGTTTTGGTTTTTTTACTTCATATGTCCTTACTGAGTCAGCTAAATTCAACTTTATTGATTCATTGGCATTGCTCCATATTAATGCATTTATAATGGGTCTGTGTTTTCCTTTCACATCAGTCATCTGTTCTGAAGTTTAGTTGGTTTCTTTCCCTTTTGTAGCATAACTTCATATAAATACATAAATATTTAATACTTGGTAGTCTGTAATTTAATTTGATGTTTGAAAATTCTCCAGGTAGTTCCCATGTTTTATTGAGAATACTTAATTTTTTTTCCAAGACATTCTTAAGTGTAGTTAAGTTTCATTTAGCTTTGAATACACGGCCTAAACTCCACTTCCCCATGATGTTGCAGTCTACCAAAGCACAGCACTACTAATCTCAGGTTGAGTCTCTTACATCAGTTAATTTGGAGTAACATAGATTTTTTGTTTTCCTTCGGAGAGCAAGAATTTGATAAATCATTAGTAAAGCTTTTCTATATGATTTTTAAAATTCAGCATGTTTTAAAACCAGGTATCTCTGCAGACAAACATGAAGTGACAGCGCACTCTGTGTTTTGGAGTGTGTTCTGGGTTGATAGGTTTAAAAATCTTTTTATACTGGAAAGAGTCAGTGTTTGTACTGCAGTGAAATGTTGTCAGCATTTTAACTGTTTCTGTGAGCTGGTAGAGACTGGCTGAGCTGAAGTGTAGGGTTTGCATCTTGTTACTAGGTTGGGTTGTGGTTTGCCTTTCCATGAGGGGGTGTGTGTGTTTGTGTGTGCAGAGATAATGTTGCATTAAATCAATATTATGTGTTTAAGGCTGCAGATTAGTAAGCACAGTACAGACTCATAGGGTGGGTGATGGTGAGCAATTGCACCAGACAAAACTTGTGTGAGAGCAGGAGGAGGGAAGGGTAGCCAGAGGGAAGATACAAAGTTCCCAGCCTAGAGGAGTGAGTGTGTTATCCCCTGCACTGATGAGGTGTTCAGGTTAGGGTTTCTGTATAAATGTTACAGAAACTAATTACTGAGTTCTCATCTGTAGGAAGCCACTGCCTTTTGGACTGGAAGGCTTCTATCAGGAGTGAGTTGGAAGCTGCACTGACAGCATGGCTAAGGAGGAGAAGTGACACCATCACCCTGAAAAATCTTTTGTGAGGCTAAGCAAGTCTGTGGTGTTGATAAGCTGCTATGTTATATAAATAAACCTGTTTTGAAGTTCTGCAGAATCTGAGTCCTTCCAGCTGCATCAAGAGTCAGCAGGAACTGAAAATGCTCTGCTGAGGTGTGGTTTGGAAGAAGGTTGAGTAACTCCAAATTTTAATCCTGATTCAGTCACTTTGCTCCAGTGTTCTGTTTCTCAGTTGGAGAAAATACTCGTTAGCCAAGACCACGGGGAACTTTATAGTTGGAGTTCTTTCCCTGGGCTGCATCACTTTAATACAAAAAGCTGACAAGAAAATTTTACCATATTTAGAATTTTGATGGCATAAACAAATGGGCTGTGGAGCTCTCTGCTGTCAGTAGAGGAGTGATGGGCATCTGCCTCTGCCTGTGTGGTAAAAGAGGCTTCAGAAAGCTGGTAGGTAATGTTCCCTACTCACTAAAATATTGTGTGCAAGGTGGGGTGTGTGGCTTCCCTGTACTGAGGATTTCCCCCCCTCCATTTGGTGTATGTCAGAGGCATTGACTCCTACCAGGGAAAACCACTTTTCCACATGTTTGGCAGCCTTCTGCGTGTTTTCCCAGCCATCAAGCTGGCTGACATATTACAGAAAAAATGCTGTTAAACTCCACAGCAGTCCTTGGGTGGTATATTTAGTGTATCCTTGGCTGCTGCTGGCTTCTTAAGGAAGAGAATACTCTCTTCTTACAGTTCTTACTGCTAAACAAGGTTTTGGAACAAGGAATGGATTCTACTAGGAATTTCAGAATTGGCGGCATCAATGACTCCATGGAACTTACTCCTCTTTAATTGTTACTTGTTATTTGTTAATTGTTACTTGTAAGACCCCTAAAATAAAATCCTGAGCTAGCAGAGTTCCAGCTCAGTCCCAGAACACACTTTTTTTTATCCTGGGTATCATTTTCTTAGCACAAACGAATAAGAAATTTTGTCAGATTTATTAAAAAAATAACACCTTTTCCATCAGGTATTGCATTTGAAAACAGGAGTGACATTGTATTTAGCATCTGCCCAGTAGCAGTCTGCTTCCCTTTGCCTCTTTAAATACCATTTAGTTCTTTCTTTGCTGCTAAAATTTTCTTGCTCTGTCCTCTTCATGATCATCTATTTACTGATGGCACTGTATACTTAGTGAATGTAGCTGGATTTTTTTTGTTGGTTGGTTCCCCCCCTGTACTCTTTTCCATAAAAATGTTGAGTTGTTGCTTAGTTCACTCACCTTTAGCACATATGACTTTTTTCAGCTACTTTGTCTTGATTCAGGCATCTGTTCAGTGATAATAAATCAGAAATTTCTGAACAGTTTTAAGACTTCGGTTGATAATGTGCTTTGTAGGTAGATAATGCTGTAATTAAGTGCACTCTTGTATTGAAAACCGATCTCCTTCTCCCAGTTCCTTGTGTGCTGATGATTTCAGAGGACCTCTTCAGCAACTGGACTAAATATTTTGTAGGTGCATCTTTATTACATGGCTCTCAAATGTGTAGGTTTGCATCAGGAGTCATTCTTTCAGAGTAGCACTGAGTATGAAAAATAAGGAGGCTTTTGCATATAAGAACTTTCTAAATGCAAATCCATGATGGCCTCTGGCCCCACTAATTAGATATAAGTCCTTGCTTTTGTTGCTTTCACTAGAACCTTTTGTCACAATATTTTAAATGAGGTGTTTTGTTTTTGTATTGGTAGTTCAAAGGAGGACTAAATCTATGGTGTGCTCTGAGGAGAAATACTTTTCCTATATGTCTTCCAACCACTTGAAAGCCTTTTATGATATTTTTTTTTCAAGCTGTTCAACTTAGCAGTTTCTGTACTCATCAGCCATATGGTCTTATTTTCTGTTCTAGATTAATCTAACTTGGTCCTCTTTATGCTGCAAATCTCCAGATTTATCCTCGCTTGCTGTTTCTGTGGGTTTTTGAAAGGCTGTGTAGCAAGACATGAAATGGCTGTTGATAATTGGCAGATGGGGGCAATGAGTGTCAATATTCTGAAACATGAAGTTGTGTATGTGAGGATGAAGAACATGAGGTTATTGATAAATGGAAAAGTTTATCTGTGGTCTGCTGGATTGGCTGTTGCTGGCCACTAAGAAATCATTTTTCTTAGAGAAAGTCTTATCCTCAGACCTGAGAAATTATTTTATCAAATCTCCAAACTGTTGCATAGTTAGATGAATTCTTTGCTGTAGTTTACTCTTGTCTAGATTTTGGTGATCAAATGTGACTGAGCATGTTTATCCCTTTCAGAAACATTGCAGTGGTGATCAAAGGGAACCTGAAAGAGCTTGGTGTCCTCTACCCCATTTTCTGTTGTGCCTACAAAGGGCAAACTAAGCAGGCTGAGAGTAGTTTCAGTGGTAACCCAGAACATTTTGGGATGTTCTAAGTCGTGAACTTCAAAGAAGAAATGGTTTGTTTTACCTTAGAGCAAGGTTTGGGGCCTCCATTTCCAAGGAAGCAAACGTCACATATTGTGAGAGGTGGCAGTGAAGGGGTCAGGTGGCTCTGACTAGTCAAGGTTTGCATGTTTCAGATAAACTGGTTTTTTTGGCCATAAGGGATAAATGCTTGGCATCCAGCACTTCTGCATTATGCATTAATTTTACTGCCATTATATTTCCAGAGGTAATATAATTTCCAGAACACAGCCTGGTAAGGCTGTCCAGCTGTTCTGCCTCCTCTTGGCCATTAGGGCTTATTCTTTGTCATTCAGATTTTGCTCCACAGGGGCTTTCCCAGACTGTTTTCTTAGTAGCATCTGAGCTATGAATGTGCACTTCTAGTTTGTACCATTTGAGAATCAGGGCCACATAGAGATACAAGAAGAAGCTAAAGCTTGAGGGCGCTGTGCTTTGCTGTGCTTTGGGTTTATTAGTCACTGTGGTGTGGCTCTTGGTGAACTGCAACATTGTGCATTCTTTTGCATATTTATTCAGCCAAAAATGGAGAGAATAGACCATTTTCCACTTGTCTCTTGCTTAGTATCAAAATAGTGTCTTAACTTTATTTATGCAGTAATACTTTGTTTTTTTTAATGGAGCCAAGGCTTTTTAGGACAAACTGTTGAACTTTAATGCCTTGTTCTTTTGTAACATTGTGTTCTGGTTCTTTTAATAACCTGTGATTCACAACTAGATAGCCTTGAGGCTTCGGAGCTTTTAAAACCCATTTCAGTATCTGCAGTCTCAAAATACTGAGGGTTGCTATACATACCACATTTATATAGCAATGTGTCTTGTCTCCAAGCACTGTAGTTGTATCAGGCTCGGTAACAAACTGTTTTCTGCTCACTCTGGTTATCCTCTTACTAATTATCATTCTGAGTGGGTGATCTCTGTTTCAAGCAGGGACTTTAACACTTTAATGTGGGGCAAGTGTTTTGTGATCTTAAGATAGGGTGTTTTTCTTTTTTGCTTGCTTGTTTCAAGGTGGTATCCTCATAAACTCAGAGCTTGCTTCCCTGCCACTCATGCCATCTGAATTGCCTACTTATTTCAGTCTGAGACCCAGATTTTGCTTTAAGCAAGAGTTGCTACTCCTGCTTCTGATACTTTTTTCTGAGGTTTCGGTTCCAGACACGTGTTTGGAAGTGTCATCACACAGATCAAACCAGTAAATTCTGTGTGTGGGAGCTAATTGCAAAGTGGCAAGTGCTTTGAGTTTTGCGGGAGGTGGGGCTGGGGGTGAAAAAAGTAGCACTGTTTCTACTTCTTTTTCCTTTCTCCCAGATCAAGCACTGCAACTAGCAGAAACTTTACTACCTCTTCAAAATCATCAGCAAGTTCTTATTCCTCAGTGTCTGCCACTTCTGTCATTACTAACGGTGATAGCAGTAACTCCTATGGACTGAACAGCTCCCACCTGGGCAGGGGGTAAGAGCAGGAATGTTCTTTTTGTTTCTTCGTCCTTGTGGTTAATCCTGTGCATCTTTGCCTGCATAGGAGTGTGATGGTGCCCTATGAGGAGTCCTGCTACTTCTGTGTACCCATTTGTCAAGCTTTGCTTTGGAAATCACTGCATTCTGCTGTTCCCTGCTTGCTTGCAAAAGTCATGCATGTTCCAGAGCTTACTAACTGCTAGAGCATTGCCTGATTTTGAGGGGACTGGGGGTATGAGGCAAGGGATTATATTCTTTTTTTCAACCTGCCACTGTGGGTAGAAGCTTTTCCAGGTAGAGATGATTATTTTCTTACTAGCTCTTACAGTATATCATATAGAGTCATATAGACTTGCTGCATTAGAATAGTAGCTGTGTATTTTTAGACAGAAGAAAGCAACGTGCTATGAGCTATAAATTAATAATGAGCTATAAATTAATAATAGACTTCGTAACCATTAACATTACCAAGGTTAGTGTGTATACTTCATGTTCCTGGTATTCAAGATTAGCCACTATGAAGCAGCAGAAAGATGTAAGATGGTTTAACAATTTCATTAATCAGTTTTTGGACTTGTTTGACTTTTTAGCAGTGTTGAGACTTGGTGGACTCATTACGGAGTTCACTGTGTTGTCTTTCTTTCAGAGGTTCTGGATTTGTCTGTAACTCCTACAACTGCAGGGACAGTGCTTCCCTGTCACAGCCTGGACTCTGTGGACTCAGTAACCTTGGCAATACCTGCTTCATGAATTCTGCATTACAGGTAAGAATTGGGAAGAGCCCACTTCAGAACTAAATAAAAGAGCAGTCTCACAGAGGTTGTGGATTAAATAATGTGGAAAGAAAAGCATGTTTCATGTGATTCAGTGAGGAGACTACACCTGGAATGAGAAAAAACTCAACAACAACCACATTAATACTGTAAAACATAGTACAATATGATGGCCTGGATCTGAAATACACAACTTCTGAAAAGGCTATGGGGGAGTCATACTAACTGTAACATGAGGTCCCAGTGCTGACAAAAAGAATGTGGAGGTTGTTTTGACCACAAAGTGACACAAACACAAAAAGTGCCAGTGTGTGCAGCTCCAGGGTCAGTGTGTGCAGTTCTGGGCTCTGTGCTTAAAGATTATTGAAAATTTAAGGGTATGGGAAGCCACAGGTCATTGTATGAAGTGTTAAGGTTGTAATAGTTCAGGAAAGCTACAATTATTATAGTTATTTAACTTCCTCTCAGGTTTATTTGGTTAATTTAAAAAAATGCAGAAGCTTACTAGGGATAGTTTTTTAAGAAATTCAAGTGAAATATGAGCCAACTTGATGAACTTTGACTTAAGCAATGGGCAAACTTCTAGTGTGGTGGAAATGCTGTGTAATTATTACTGTCACATTGTGGTAGCTTTGGAGGCCAGAACAGGTCTTAAAATAACTATAATGCATTATGTATGTGGTATTCAGGATACCACACTGAACTTGGGCTGTCTCATTGTTTTGTTTGACATGGCTTTAATTTCAGTTGTATCATGGTAACCTTAAATTACATTGTTTTCTTTAACTTTATAGCTAGGAGAAAAGCTTCAAAATTAACTTTTATTTTCAAAATAACTTAATCTAAACACACTTCAGCCTTAGTTTTGTGTGCAGACTAGTAATGTTAAGGACCTATTTCTTCTATTTACCATTAGGTTTTCATTTTCTAGACATGAGTCTTTCAAATGCAAATTTCCGCTTTAATTTTTGCAAGTTAATTTGAAATTCTGTTAGCAAGAGCCTCTCAGTGAGAGGCTGGTGTCAAACAGTAGCAGTCTATAAGCACTTTGGTGTAATTTGTCTGTTGTTGTAGCACTGTATGAGGCTTGAAATTTCAGACATTCAGAAAAAGTCCAGCTTAGTATGTTCTGATTCCTACAGTGCCTTGAATCATTAGAAACTCTGGTCATGTATCAGGCATGACTCTTTGTCTTCAAACACATCCAGGTCTTGCTTTACTGATCCAAGTGTTGCTTCTTGCTGTGATCTTTGAGTCTTTGAGTTACTAAATTAAGGAAACTACTTCCTGTGCAAGTTGTGGCCTGAGGTTTATGGTGATTTGCCAGGATATATTAAACCACACAAAATGCTGATAATAAATACATTAATGGGAGAATAGATATGGAGTGGTATCTTTCCTGCCTTTGCACTCTTAAGTTTTTGATAGGGTTATTTTTTTTTTTAAATGGCATTTGGTTTTTTTGTGTGACAAAATATAAAGTATAGCTTGTTTCACCTCAAGGAGGAGCAAGATCCTCTATTATTCTAACTGTTGCTTGTGTTAGGATTTCAAGTTTAGAAAGTGAATATGGGACGTAGACTTGAAAATGTTAAGGTGAAATCCCTCAAGACCTTCCTGACCTGCTCTGTGCATATTTCAGTAGTGTGTGAAAAAACAGGTCTGCAAACATTAATTATCAGATAAATCAGGATTGAAGTATCAGTGGAAGCTTCAGAACAAATTAACAAAATGTGGAGGTGCATAATATCAAGAGCAGGTATCTTCCTTCTAAAAAAATTTTTTTTTTTCAGAAGGCTGTTTATTTTTTACTTTTCAGAACTATTAAATACAGTGATTTTAAAAGAAAGCTTTAAATTATTTTGCACCAAGAGAATGGAAGGTGATAAACCTGATGCCAATTTTAAAGACATTGAGAACCAAGGAGCTGCATCTGTGAGCCTTTCACCTTAAACGAGATGAACCAGTAAAACCTGCTCCAGATGGGAAGCTTGCACTTGGGGTCAAATACATTGTGTAGAAGAGAAGTCAATGTAGCACCTGCAAGAGGAACTGTTTTAGAACTGAGCTGTTTGTCTTTGGAAAGCTGTGTCATTTGGTGGTATTTCTTTTCTATTTCAAGCCATGCTTTGAGTTGAAAGAGTTGCAGTATCCCATCCTTCCAACAGATTTTTTTTTTTTTTTTCCACTGAAAGATGTACCCAGATTCACTCTAGTTTGTTTTGTTAATAACTTAGTACAGGTTCTGTTCCAAAAGTTGGTTTTATTTTTTCATTATTGCACAGATTAATTGTCCTGCACAGTAAATTAATTTTCTTAATGCTTTTCCAGTGTCTGAGCAATACCCCTCCTCTGACTGACTATTTCCTGGAAGATAAATATGAAGCTGAAATAAATCAGAACAACCCACTGGGGATGAGAGGAGAAATTGCAGAAGCCTATGCAGACCTCATTAAACAGATGTGGTCTGGGAGACAGTCCCATGTGGCCCCACGGATGTTTAAAGTAAGTACTCTGTGTCCTTGTAGCATTTTTCTTTTACAGAAGTAACAATGAAAGCTCATGTGACTTCCACATATTTTGGACAGAAGAAGTAGTGAAAGCTGATATTCCTTCCACATGTTTTGGTGTTAAGAACACAATAATGACAGAGTTATTCAGGGTGGCTTTATTCTTTGTGTAAATGCTTTTCAGAGCACAGGCAGGAACTTGGAAGTGCCATACCTTGGAACTGCTTACTGCTCTTTAATGTTAAATGTATTATTTAGTAAATGACCTTCCAGCCTGAGAGCTGTTTAACAATTCATGAAGATGATCTTTGCTGTGAAACTGGGCAAGGTCATGTGAGTTGCCAGCTGTGAACTTTAATCAGTGAGACAAGGTGTGCAAGATATTAATTTACAAAATGAAATTATAAAATGGAGAGCAAAATGTATCTGTAATGTTATTTATTTATGTAATATTCCAAATGCTTCTGTGTAAAGAGCTATCAGCTGAACTATTGCAATGTAGCAGTTGTATATGAAGCCCTAGAAAAATTCTGTCTTTTGCTTTAAATATAATACAAAGATGCTTCAGTGAGAACAGTGTAATTAAAGCATCCAAGGGACACTAACAGTTTGCATGTGTAGTGTAATCTCAGTGCTGTGATGAGGAATAACAACCCAAATGGATGAATAAGCAATGACCTAGTGTTAATGTAAATGTGCATAGTTTTGCTCTTCAAGTTTTGAACTGTACAGTGTTGAAGTTGAGGGTGTGTGCTTTTGAGACCTGGAGCAAAAGTATTATGGACTAGAGAAATCTGTCCCCTGTAGAGTTGTAGGTAGTTCTGAAACAAGATACTGCTTAATTTCTGTGACTTGGATTTGCTGTCTCATCATCCACTGCTGTTAAAGTTGTTCTTTAAACCTCTGTTCAGAAGAAATGCATGACTCTGTAGTGGACACCAGTAAAAGTGTCTTAATATAGGCTGTTCTTGTTCAAGACTGGATTATGAGCTATTCTTTATTTCCTAGTACAGCACTGTCATTCTTCTAAAAACTGTTGCTGATTTAGTGACAGTGTTAATTAACTATGGAAGATAAACAGCACTTTGGTTTGGGCTCCCTTGCTGTTGTCATCCTGAGTGGTTGAAATGTATGAAGCAAAATTTGCAAGTCTGTTGAAAACTAGTGATGGTCACAAGGACAGATGATTCCTTCAGCTAATAGTTGGCTTTCCTGTTGGACCCCTTTCTGTTGTTTTTGGTGTTTTTTTTCATTTTGTTTTGTCTTTTTAAAATAGCAGTGTTGTGAGATAGGGCTTACAAAACAAGAGGCTGTATTTGGGCGTGCTGTTTCTGGCTCTCACTAACTCAGGCTGTTGTGTTTCTTAGTTTCATGCCACAGATTTACAATAGCTACACATTACTGTGGTGAGGGTTTTAGGTTTAAGCCAGTTTTGTTAGTTCATACATATCTGTAATAATGGAAGCATTTTCAGTCTTGAAGATGCTACCTTGTAGCAAGTCTGCAGTATGGGAACTGTATGTTTCTGAAAGAGAAATTAAAGTACAAAAATGTATCTGGCAGATAGGTTTTGTGTGCTAGGTATTTGTAGGTTCCTCAGTTAATACTGGTAACTTACATTTCTAGCATCACAGCACTAAATGCTTTCTTCCTTCTCAACACAAGAAGGTAAACAGTAGGAAAAATTTTTGGGGCACCCTTAGTTTGTTAGCATCCAGTTCACTGCAGTCTACTGCTAACATAAGGTAGCATGGAGTTCATCTCTGCAAAAGATAGGACACAAGTGTCTTTATTGCTGTCTCTTACACATGGGTAATGCTCACCCTCCTCTGACTCTTGCCTTCATGTTTCAGACACAAGTTGGACGATTTGCTCCTCAGTTTTCAGGATATCAGCAGCAAGATTCCCAGGAGCTCTTGGCTTTTCTTCTAGATGGCCTGCATGAGGATTTGAACAGAGTGAAGAAGAAGCCCTACTTGGAGCTGAAGGATGCCAATGGCAGACCTGATTTGGTATGGTGCCCTTTACTTGAGGGTAGGGCAGGTAGTGCTTTTGAGGGAGCTTATTTGGGTTTTATGACACTTCCCAGCCTTCCTGCTCACAGGCCACAAACATCCCCCCTACACAGCAGTGTACTTGGGAGAGGAGAGCCCTGTCATGCTTTCTGGCCTGGCTGATGCTTCCTGGCACATAGCTCCTGCTCTGCCTCACAGCAGAATGTCTGGGTGTGCAGGAAGATGGGCTTATGGGACCATACTGACATTGTTCTGCAGTGGAAAGGAAGGAAATTGATACAACAGATGTGACTTAACAGCTACCTGAAAGTAGGCCATAATTTACTACCATAATCTTTCCTCCTGACTACTCAGCCCCACCTTCTTCCATGTAGACTGAGCAACAGCTTTCCACATCAGTTTGAGGACAGTGCTTACTGTGCAGGCCATTGTACTTGCAGGTGTATTTTGGTGGAAGTGTGAGCATCCTCATGTGAAGCTGCCTGAGGTGTCCCTCAAATAAGTGAACATGTGCCCTGGACATAGGGTTGTGAATAGGCATTCTGGTGTCTCACTTGTAGGCAGCATAGTGTCAAATGAAATGAGCTTTAAGGCCAGACTTCTCATGTCTGCTCCCTCATGGCCTCTAGATAAATGTAATCCATGAGCTAGATAAAGTGGTATGAACAGGGTGCATGAAGGCACTGGTTGAGAGAATGAGAGAACCAAGGTAACAGTGACTTGGTACAGCCATGGATCTTGATGAATTCCTAGTCTCTGGAGAAACACTTCTATCTCAGCATCCTGTTTAGTGACAGTAGCATTGCAGAGCATGTATATCTATGGCACTTACTTCTCCTTAGATGTATGGTATTGTACCATAAACTAAAAGTCTCTCACTAAGAAGAGCTCCTGATGGCATTGAATAGACAAATGCCAGTTATCAGATGCCCTTAGGTGAGGAGTTTATAAGTTGTATTTTGAAGGTCTGCAGTGGAGTGTAATTTGTCTCTTCTGTATTTTATTTGTGAGGCATGAACCATCATTTTCCAAGAAGAAAAAAGTTTTTTTTTTCCTCAGAAGCTGTAGCTGCAGTTGTCTTTCAAAAAGCAGGGGGCAGCAGTCCATTCCTCCTGGAGGAGAGTAGAGCTCATCTTGCCAGCAGCTTGCTATCCTGAGGAGCAGCATGTGACCCTCTGGTCTATTTGCTCCACTCTTGTTTCTGGCATTGTGTGTCCAAAGAAAACCTGGCAAAGCGACTCAGCTGTATTAGATGTATTTTTAGCTGTATATGACCTAATGCAAGACCTTAATTCCACAGAAAAAAATGCTGATGTGTTGTGATGGACACACTGGTAGACCCCACCCCCCCTTTTTGTGAAATCTGCCTGTCAGTATCTATTTTCTGAATTTTCTTTGGTCCTTCTGCATGCCATGTTATGAAAGTGTTTGTGTGAAATAATTTCTTTATTTTTTTTCTATAGGAGGTGGCAAAAGAAGCCTGGGAGAATCACAGGCTGAGGAATGATTCTATCATTGTGGATATTTTTCACGGTCTTTTCAAATCTACCCTTGTTTGTCCCAAATGTTCCAAAGTTTCTGTGACCTTTGATCCCTTCTGTTACTTAACCCTTCCACTGCCTTTGAGGAGAGATCGTCTCATGGAAGTTACCCTGGTGTATGCAGACCCACAGTGTAGACCTGTCCAGGTGAGGCATGTTGAAGACACATCTCTTTCAGTCATCTGAGTCTCTTTTGGTTTAAAGTTGAGACTTTTCAAGTAATCTAAAGAACATTGATGTCCACCTTTGACTCAGGATCATTTAGCCATGTTGAAAGCTTACAGATCTGTCTTCAGGGAAGTGTTCAGAGCACTGGAATTGGAATAAAAGGATTATCAGATATTTAATGTGTGAGGTAGAGCATTCAGGATATTTCTGTACTAGATAGAGCAAGGTTTCTTGACTGTGCCCCTCATGCTTTTTGTAACTTAAAAGTGGTGTATTGATCTGAGTCAACAGTCAAGTATCCACACAGCCTTTTGCTCACTTGCCTCTCCCCACCAGGAATGGGGAGAGAACAAAAGCAAGAAAACCCATGGATTGAGATCAAGATGATTTAATAGGTGCAGGAAAAGTGGGGAGGTGGAAACAATGACATAAATGAAAAAGGAAATCATTTGCCACCTCCTGTGAGCAGACCGGTGCCCCTCCAGTCTCTGAGCAATAGCCTTTGGAGCCAAAATCACTTTTTCTTTCTCTACTGCAATTTTTATTGCCAGTCACATGCTATGGTATGGAATAGCTCTTTGGACAGTTCAGGACAGCTGTCCTAGATGCACCCCCCTTCTAACTGCATGTGTCCCCCCTCCAGCTCATCTGCTGAGGAGATGGAGTCAAAGAGAAAACCTCGATGCTGCACGAGTACTGCTCAGCAATTCCTAAACCATCAGTGCTATATTGACACTGTTTTAGCCACAAGTCCAAACTGTGACACCATACAGGGTGCTACAAGGACAATAACTCTCAGCCAGCCCCACTGCAGTCTAATTCATGACCTATTCTGGAGGAGCTCTGGGGATTAGTTTATGCCTGAGGGCATGTCTGGAACAGAACTCATTAAAAAAGTAAACTACAGCCTGTATGGATAACATTGACCATCAAAGGAAGGTTTAAGTGGTCTGATCTGCTCAGAAGGGCTGGTTTGTTTGTGGGGGTTTTTTCATGTGTTCTATTACTGCTGAGCCTGACCAAAACAAAAGGCCAACTCTTCAAGGCTCTGTCAGTCCTCCTAGGTCCCTGCTTCACAAGGTGGAGCTGAGATCCAGAAGACCTTAAAGGGTGTGAATATGACTTCAACTTAAGCAAGACTCCTATAAATTGAAGGTTTTGTTTCCATTTTATTGTGCCTTGCATGGGTTTATTTTGCCTGGTGTAAGCATGATTTTATCTTTGCTTCTAGTACCGGGTTGTGGTGCCGATGATGGGAGCCATCTCAGATCTGTGTGAATCACTCTCCAAACTCTCTGGTGTTCCTGCAGAAAATGTAAGGATAAATACAGCACAGTAATTATTGATAAATGTTTCTCTTGAAGAATTTTAAGACCTTAACTTTTAGATGGGTGATAAGCTGATTGAAATAGTGACAAACCCCTAATAAGTTTGAATTCTGCTCTTCGATTGTAAAATAAAGAGATGGATGGAACCATCTGTGTTTATTCTGATAGTTCCACTATGATAAAGATGCTTTAGAAAAGGGGCAGAAAGTTAGCTCCCACCTTCCTGATAGTGTAGTTTCTCATTACTGAGAGATGTTCCCATGTCTGTTTTGGGTCTGCCTCTTCTTGGACATATTTTTAATAATAAAGGGATCAGGTGAGCTTTTCTAATGTGGTTTTGTAGTTGGTGGGGTATTTTCAGGATGCCAGTGTAGCACTTCTGTTTATTTCATTTAGTTATAGATGAGAGTGATCTGTGCCCAAAATCATAGCCTGTTGCCACTTTGATGGGATCTTTGCTGTTGTTTCCACCAGGCTGGCTTGCAGCTGTTGGAACTGCATCTCCTCAGCACCTCTATAAAATCAGTCTGTTGTTTGTTTTGTTATTCTGATCCATCTTAATAAATACAGCTGATCAGCTGCTGGTTGTTGTTACTCAAAACAGTGTTGATGTTGTGCTGCAAATTCTGGTGAAGGAAGAATTGAATAAACTGTTGCTTGAATTTAAAGAAGGTAGCTTGCCTGAAGTTATATAAGCTTTCATTATAATCTCTTTGCAAATATCACTTGCTGTTCTAGATGGTGGTGACAGACGTGTATAATCATCGATTCCACAAAATCTTCCAAATGGATGAAGGTTTAAATCATATCATGCCAAAAGATGACATCTTTGT
The DNA here is from genome assembly GCF_036169615.1 of Heliangelus exortis. Classification (NCBI taxonomy): domain Eukaryota; kingdom Metazoa; phylum Chordata; class Aves; order Apodiformes; family Trochilidae; genus Heliangelus; species Heliangelus exortis. The sequence continues at coordinate 7,333,226 of NC_092433.1, forward strand.
GTGAGTAAAGCGGGGAGATGCCATGATGTGAAGAGCACCACAGAATACTCACTTTTGTTTCGGAATATAATACCTGAAATTTTTATTTTCCCCCTCTCAAAATCTAAGGCTTCCTTGTAGACCTTCTGCATGATATAGCAGTAATGCAGCACTTCTGTTGGCAAATCAGAGTGTGCAATGTTTAGCAGGTGTTTTCCTAACACAAAGGGAGTCGTGGCACTGGGTAGTAATGAGCTTCTTGTTTGGCCTGTGTTCTGCCGTCTGGAACTTTCTACAGAGAAGATAGTCTATTTCTGGATTAGTTATACTTCTACTGTTTTAGGCAAGCTCAAGATTACTGTTCTTATGCTCCAATCAGCCAAAAGCCTTGTAACTGTTACTAGGATAGCATGAAATCTAAGCTGTTGTACTCTGCCTGTCATAGTTGCTCTGGCACCCAGCTAGACATGACTGGAGGTTCTTGATAGACTCTTGACTGGTGCTTACAGTATTTGTCTTAACTGTGGTTGTGAGGAGCTTCATCAAAGCTGAAATTTGGTTGTGCTTGGTGTTGTATGTGTGTGGTGGATGCAGTGTCTCCTGTCATATGTGACATCTGGTGAGGACAGTAGAAGTCATGTTGCTCTATGGCAGATAAAAATGAAAAATATTGCACATGAAGTGCAACATGGAATTTGAGGCTGAACCTGGCGCTTGGTGATGTCAAATCGAGCCCTTCCTCATGAGTCCAGTCTTCCTCGTTGAACTGGAGAATATTCCAGTTCAAGGATGTTGCTTCCATAAAATTGTTCTGCAATGTAGATCCTCCACGAGGATATTGTGATGCAGTCTGTACCTTCCACTGAGTGGGATGCTGAGGCATACTGCTTGGTCCTGTTCTGCCATGTCACCTCTTGTGACCTCATTGCTGAGGTGTAATGTCTGATTTTTTTCTGAAAGTTCTTGCTATGTTATTTTCTTCAATTGCAGGTAAAGACAGTTGCACCCTCACGTGTTCTGTGAGGGTGTTGTAAAGTGTTAAATTGTAAGTGAATCTATCTCCAAAGCTAGTAAAACATTGAAAAAAGTTATAAAAAATTAGCAAGATATTGCAGTAGTAATTACAACCACACTTTTCTGTAGGTATAATATTATATGTCTGTTCACAGAAAGCAGTTGTGTCTGAATCAGGTCTGCTCCAGGGTTGGGGGAAGCATTTGCTGAACTGCAGTGCATCTGCCACTTCCTTCTATGTGGAGGCACAGCTGTAAATGAGGTGATGCTGTGAGTCACAGTGAGCAAGCTGACCTGGGTTAAAAATAACTCTCCAAGGAAGAGGAGAGGTAGCAGGAGGAAGTTTTTGTTAATCGTGTTTTTCTGTGTACACCCTTGAAGCACTGTGAGGCAAGAGCTAACAGTCAGGCTTTGTTGAAATTGGTACAAAGTGGGATCCATCAGGGTGGGTCTTCAACTTGGGATTTCTGAACTCCAAGTTTGTGTGATTTTTTTTTTTTTTTTTTTTTTTTTTTTTTTAGGCATTTTTGCTCTTGCTGTTTCTTGCTTGCAGTGCCTGAGGTGAGCAGGCTGTGGTCATATTTTCAGGTTCTTGCTGTACCTACAGGAGTTTCTGATACCCCAGCAACCTCATTACCTTCTTAGATTACAAGCAGTTATCTCTCTGGGTAATAGAAATATTATAAATATATATTGGTGGATAAATTTTTTTTTTGTTTAAATTTAAATATTTCAGTCTCCCACCTTTAAAGAACAAACATGCTTCCAGTTGAAACTAGAAATATGTAATTGAAATAATTTACACTTGAAAAATATTTAATTTTCCCAAAGTCAGTGAAGAAGATTTGAATCCCTGCTGAAAAGCATTTTGTTCTTTTGGTTTTAGGTTAAGGCAGAGTTTTTAGAGAAGTGACAGGAAAAGACTTGTTTCTTATGACTTTAAGGATGGCTCTGTGCCTCCATAGTCCACAATATGTTTAGCTTGGAGGAGATCCTCCTGTGCTGCCTGGTGATGTAGTTATGGGGTGTACCACTAGTTGCAATGTGTAATGTGTATCTCTTCTGTTCCTGGAAGAAAGATTTCTTTGTATTGATAAATGAAGGGGAGCAGCTGCCTTTTATTAGGCAGTATCATGTGATGTTTTACAGTGACAGTATTTTCACCCTAAATTCACAAATAAATAGCAAACCAAAATGAATTAATAAATCATTCTAACCTATCAAAAGTTTATTTGTATAACATTTAGACTAGATAATTCCACAAAATAAACTTATTAGAAGGCTTGCTAGAGTTCTGTGTTGGGCTGACGAGATAGCAATTGATTTATAAGCAAGGAAGAAACTGGAAGGTGCCTACCGTGATTTGAAGACATGATTTTTTCCTAAGACTTATTAGAATCACTTAATTGCTTTGTGTAGTAAGGCTAAAACATGTCAGCTTCTATTCGAGGTGAAGTAACAGAAAAGATGAGATTTTAAAAAAATAGAATTAGTTGTGTTACCAAATGAAGTGTTGTAACACTATAGGAAATGGGCATCATTCCGGGATATTGTGCTCACAGTGCAGCAGAGCTAAGTGAGAGGCAGGTCACCTTTCAGCTGGGAAAAATAAACTGGGGAAAGGTATCTGGTAATCATCTGGTTACATTTTGTAGGGTGTGTTCTCGTGTACTCAAAGTTAAACTGGAAGTCTTTAAAGTGGATATATAACATACAAACTGGGATATGACTGAGGCCCATTATTAGCTCATAGTTTGTTTTTAAATGTTTTCTAGAATAAAAAAATCTTTTGTATTTGAACTAACATGATATCCACTGTCTCACTCATGTGCTCAAACTATTTCCTAATTCTGGAAATTAGGATCCTGCTGCATCCTCATCCCTTTTATATACTGATTTCTGTTCTTATTTTCCAATAACATCCAGGGGCAGGCCTTCCCTGCTGGCAGATTGTAGTGTGTTCATCTCATGAATGTGTTTTAAGTACTTGAAGTTAGGCATAAGGATATGTCTTCATTGGATAGAAAACAAAGTGTAAAGGAGTGAGTGATTCAAAATAGAGTTAAATCAGTGTGTCGTATCCAGAAATAGGCTTCTTACATATGTGTTTTCCAAACTTCTATTCTAAAGTTGCAAGCTGCTCAGAGGGTCCTATTGAATTTTTTTTTTAAGTTGTTTTCCTGAAGGATGTTGTAGCCCAGTCTTTGAATTTGGGTGTGCACACAGGCCTGTTCATTTCCTTCCTGACAGCCACTCTGAGAGTTCTGAGAAGCCATGAAAAGCTGTCCTTGTTGCCCTCCAAACAGGACATTTGCTCAGAGTCCAGCAGGTCTTGCACCTTCATTTTTGCTGGGTTAGTTGGTTGCATCTGCTCTGAGTGGGCTTGCAGGAGAGCTGGAGCAGGAGGGGTAGACTGCTCCTTTTTCCTAACTGAAGAGTGATTTGATCTAATCACTTTTTGAAATAGGAAATAAGTTGTTGGGTACCACCTGGGTGACTCTCAGTTGTTTCAATGGTTCTGGAGCTTTAGGGTCCTGTAAGTTCTTCATAACCTGTAAGTTCTTGAATTCTGTACAGTTTTTAGTATTGCCTTAAGTTGGATCAGGACTGAAAAATATAAATTGTCAGTCTCTTGAAGTATTCCTCCAGGTTTGTTTTGTAGCTGTAGGCAGACCTGGGTCTGCACGTGATGCGCGTGACGCACGTGCACGTGGTGCACGTATCCCTGTTGGTTTGACAGACTTCTGATTTCTTTTTTTTTTCACTAGCCAGCTGACAACACATGTCTCAGCCAAGGAAGAATCTAGTACTTTAAGAGTTCTGTGTTCCAGCAGAGATGTGATTGGAAAAAGAAAAAAAAAAAGTGTAGGTGCAGTAGGAGCATAGCTGGAATGGACAGGACATATGGGCTGCAGGCACAGATGTTGTAGCCTGGACTGATTGTTGGTGAATACCTGTGAAATGTGCATTAAGTGGGTGTATAAAATATTGAGTTTGCCCCATTTTTTGGTCATTTTGGTGGTTGAAAAAGCTGGTTTTTTTTTTTTTTTCCTGCTCAGCTTTCTGGGATGAGACTTGTGAGACATGCATTGTGAACTTCCATGTCCCACTAAAGTGGTGACAGATACAAAAATCTTGGGAGAGGGGGGTACAAGGAGTTGGGGGAAGTATTGGACTGAATTTGTAATTAATGCTGAGTGCACAGTAATTAGGAAAAAAAAAACTGGATTGCTATGATAATAGTTTTCCCTCTCAGCTGCTCAATTTCTGGCTCATCAATTCTTGTGGTATATTTCCTAACGTGTTGTGCTCTCTAATGGTAAAACTTCAAAATGAAGAAATGCAAATGTTAGTGGGCTTCCTAGTATTTAAGTGACTTCAAGTAAGTCTCATATGCACCCCAAAATGAATCTGGCTTCTTTTACACAAAAGGCAAAAACTACTTCTTTTCTTCTCCAGGTCACCTGAAAGAGGAGGAGAATTCAGGGCTAGAATTCTCCAGTCCCTTCTTTCATGAGGCATTGTGCTCTATTTTTTTATCATGACAGTCTTGGAAAGGTAGTGAAGTCCTGAGATGTGTTAATATTTAGCATCAGAGAAGAGGTAAGGTGCTTGCAGAAATAAAGGGGTTTGAGAAGCAAGATTACTGACACAGTTTGTAGGGGGAGTGCAGTCAAAGAACAGTGGGACCGACCCACTTCTCACAGCATTGTAAATGTTTCTCTCAAGGCATGTTGTTCCTGTGGAAGGGCAGGGAGATCTGTGGCAAATGGTCAGAAAAGTCACTTCTGTAAAGGTGGTCTGCAAATCAATTTGAGGATGTTAGTTCAGTGTTTGTGCTGAATGCTCTCATTCTCCAGGCCAAGCAGAGAACAGCATTCGGCACGTAACCGAAATGCTTACTATTTCTTTTTCTTAGGTTCTGTGAAGTCCAGCCCCACTAGGACCTCCGGCTCCCGCTCCAATGTAACACCCAGGCATGCACCATGCTGGTGATATCAGATCACCCAGGGATCCTGCTGGAGCTTGGAGCCGGCCTACAAGGGGTCAGGTAAGCATCATTTGAAAACGAACCCACTGCCCGTTTCAGGGGTGTCACTCGGAGTGTTTCTTCTTAGTTCTTAAGGCCTAAGAAGAAAAAAAAAAATTCATGGACAAACTAGATACCCCTGTTCTCTTAGCCTGGCTAATGGGGCATATAATATACCATGTATTGTGTATGTTGATGAAAGTTTCACAAATTGATTTGCAGGTCACCTTTAACATTTAAAAGTGTGCTTCTTTGAATCAGATATATTTAGTTTGCCATATGTACTGTGTTTTCTGCCTTCTTTTACAACATGCTGTGTAGTGTGTTTAGATGAGTTTATGGTCTTGAAAAAACATGACTGGTTGTGGGATTTTTAAACTGACTGAGGCTACAGCAATTGCTGAACTGAGTTTGTTAGGTCATCAAACCAGCTAATCCAGTAGTTTTATATGAATGTGTGAGAGCTTTTAGCAGACTGACCCAGGAAGTTTGTTGTTACTTGCTAAAATAGGTGTTTGCTTGTTTGAAATGATGGTTTGAGCCCTTTTGAAAGTATTCTTAAACTATTGAAAATATTTGCTGCTGGAATTATCTTGTTCGTTTTAATCTTGCTCCTCTGGCAAAATCCTGTGACCAGCTTCTGCAGGGCAAGCTACCTGCTGTTAAAAAGTTTCTTTATCACCTAGCCACCTTATTTGTATTATGGAAGAAAACAGATTAGAGTGTTTTCACTTCCTAGAAGAGATCAGAATGTGTGCAGCATTTTCAGCCAGGTGTTTCCCAGCTTCCAGACTTCTGAGGCTATTGTAATTTCACAGGGGCATCACTGGGTTGGTATGAAGTAATAATCCTGTTCAGATGGATCTGTTTGTCAGCTTCTGTAATTGGCATTTCTTTCTACCCTTCTCTGCTCTTTTACAAAATATGCTTTTTTTTTCTTTGTAGTTGCTATAGATTGACTTGTGATCCACATTGTATTTTCCATCTGGAATTAATATCAGATTTGAGCACTTGGGAGGGCATGTTTCAATAATGTACAACATGTATATGTTGCTTCGTGTTTGGTTCAGATATTTTCTACTTTCAGTGCCAATCACATAGCTCTGCCTTGTCTGTCTGTAGCTTTTCATGTTCCTGTGCACCTGCTTAACTTCAGTTTGCAGGGAACAAAAGTTAGGTCCTTCATTACTCACTGCTTGCTCTCTGAATTATAACCACAGACCTGAAGCCTTCATGATGATGATGAAGATTGAAGATTGATGACACTTTTCAGAGCTGTCATGAATTAAAGGCAACCAGCCAGTATTTGTATGTGGTAGCAGCAAAGCTAATGATTTTAACTTGTGAAACTGTTGTGTAGCATTATCTTCTATTATTTTAATTAAGTTCTGAGATACTTAAGTACAGTTTATTGTCCGTTAGGTTCTGTAGCCTTCCTTAAATTGTAGATGAAGTCTGTGTGTGTTTGTGTGTGTATGTGTGTATTTTTGTTTTTTTAGAAAGGGTGTCTATTGCAGATAGGGATTATGGCTCCTGATTTAGACACATCTGCCTCTAATGCTAGTATGTAAAACTGTTCTGAAGTGGAGTGGGTAGAGGGGCACCTGAGTAACCCTATTTGTTATGTTTCAGTGAGAAGTGTACAAGAAGGTCTTTTGCAGAGTTTTATAGGGCATGCTGTCTCTTTGTGCTGGATGATGCCTGCATATGGGTAATCCTGAGCTTTTTCTCTCTGTCCCATCTGTTCTGTCGCATGGGCAGGGAGGGCTCCATTCAGGACATGCACGAGGGTGGAGTATAAATGGGGGTTGCTTTGTTTGCTACTTGTAGAGCAGTGTAGGTGGTGTGAGGGGCAGTCACAAGAATGATCAGGAACATGTGCATGTGATCTGTTCTATAGGAGTCCAGTGTAAGGGTCTCACAGGACCTGGAGTTAATCATAGATGATGTTCTGGAAGTGTGTATGGTCTTTTGTTATTTAAACAGCATTAATTATAATAATTCATTGGTTTGTGGTGACATTTCTCAGGAAACTTTAAGGTGGTGAACAGTGCTGGTGTTCAGCATTGACAGCATAGCAATCCTCAACAGCTTTCTATGTTGGACTCTGTGTTCTCTGATGCTCTTGTTGGGCTGGGACTCACTGGAAGGATATTCTTCTTCATGTTCTCTATTGATGGAGCACAGTCCCCAAGCCCTGAAATTTGTGTTTCTCCCTGCTCTAAAAGGGCATTTTGAACACAAGAAGAAAAAAATGTTTCTTAGCTCTTGAGAGAAGGAGAATAAATGTCTGAAGCTGTTAAGACTTGGGACATTTAGATATGCAGTTGTGGTCTTGGTTGTTATGTGTAGTGACATCTTTGAAATATTTTTCTGCTTTAAGATAAGTCTGGGACAGGTGACTTACCAAGTTAAGGAGCATTGTGACTTGGCATTCCTGAAAAATGGATCTTTTGTGATGGATAGTCCTGAAATCCATATCATGAGTGAACATTGGGATAGTGTTGGACCACATGGTTTCTTTTTACTGACATCTGTGAATATCTCATTTGCTGTTTTGCTGAGCAGCACAGACTGTGTCTCAGTCTTTCCACTATTCACCAGATCTATTTGTTTTCTTCCAGAATGCTTTTCTTGAGTGTTGGCTGTCCTTCCATTCCTCTGTCAAGCATATATCTCCTCCAAACTCTTGGTGTTCTAAAATGTTGGTTGTTCAGTGATGTGGGCATTAACTGTAGAAGAGGCTGGGAAAATGCATAGTTCAGGATATTAAGAGGGCTTCTTTCTGGAGAGGAAACAGTGGCTGGGGGTTTTCAAAGTGCATTTAGTATTTTTTACTGGGGCTGTGATCTGATTGAAGCAACAGTAGCAGTAGCTGTCAGGGTAATGTTTGGGAGATGAGTGGCAGTGGGGATGTGAATTATTAGCAATAAAGACAGAGGGAAGGTGGCAGTTGAGTTGGTGGTAGGTTTGTATCCTGTGCCATGGAAGTGTTCAGGAAACTGCTCAGTCAGTAGCATGGAGACAGAGTACAGCCTTTCTGGTGCTTCTCAGGAAAACCTGATGGAGAGATTTGTGGGACTGAGTTTTTGTTGGTTCTACCTGCTGTGCTTCCTGGCAGTGGGAATAACCTGTGGAAATACCTGTGTTTTGAACAGATATGAAGTTCCCAAGCCGAGTGAGGATGGGTCTGAGTGTGTGACTCTCTCAGTTTACTTTCGGGAGAAGACAGTGAGGCAATCCACTGCAGGGACTGTGCTCTTTGGTCAGCCACTGCTGATATCTGTGCCGAAGCACAAGCTCACTGTGGATCACTTGTACAGTGTGGTTTTGGAGCAGATCAGGTAAGTAATGTCTCCACCTTTGAATCCTATGCAAAATTCTGGCTATTGCTAACTCAGTTACACTGGAATAGGGTTTCTGCAGGCTTGGTAACAGGAAGAGATTTCCTTGATTTGTGTGTGGTGTATAAACCAGGATTTGCATTGCATTAGTGTCTGGAGGCCATAGGGACATTTCAAGGTCCTGGATTTTCTGGGCTCTGTGAAAGCAGGCTGTAGGATACTGGTGGTGGTAGTCACAAGGGAGTCTGTCTGCTCAGTGTTGCAAAATGGGTCAAGAGCAGAGCCTGGACTTTCAGGGCTCTGAGATGAGGCCACCATAACTTTATTTTTGGTTTTTCCATCTGCTGCTAGTATAACTTGGCAAAAGCAGTGAGAGCAGAGACTTACCGAATTGTTGCTGTTTGACTTGCTTGCAGAACTGTTGGCCTGTAAAAGGTGCTGTACAGGCAGGGTGCCAGTTTGCTGAGGGAGATTGGACAGCAAGAAGTGCTGATGGGGTGGGGTTCTGCTGTTCTGCTGTACAGCTCTGCTGTGCTTGTGTGATAAACATATTCCCTCTTTTTAGCCGCTATGTGAAACTCCCCTTGGTGGACGAATACTCCACCCTCTGCTCAGACAAAGGAACCTGCAGTGACTCCAATGGTGTGGTTGAAGGTAAAGTCCTTTCAAATTTGGCTGGAGACTTTTCAGCACTTAAAGCTTTTTATTAGCATTTAGTTTGTGCAGTGTGTATTTGGCTTAAACTCTAGCAGATATTTTTTTCACAATGATTAAATCACATGATTGCTCAGGGCTTCTGCCTGTTATGGTGAGAATCCATATAGACCATTTTTCTTCCAAGGGAGACTAGATGTGTGTAAACAGCAGCAGGAAAACAAGGTATGGTTTGCATTCATCTTGATCAATATTAGGGAAGTTCTTGCTTTCCTTATGAGGCCTCCCTCCAGAGGCAGCTCCTTTTCAAATATGCCCTTGTCTCGAAGAGAAGTTCTGGAGAAGTAAAGTGGAAATGATGTTTTCTGTTTATGGACCTAGGATCACGAGGTCTCATTCTTAGGTTAGATGCCTGCAAGGATGCTTTTAATGCTGATGGCAAATGCACATTTCCCTTTGCTCTTTAAAATGATTCATTTGTGCTGCTGTGAGATTAACAACTGGAACAAGTTAAGTAGGAAATTCTAAATGGAGGGAAAAAAAATCTACCCATTTTTCCCAAAGAATCTAAGTAACTTTCCTGAAGACCTATTCCCTTCAGTAGACATCCAACTGGTTCTGTCTTGGAGTGTTTATTAGGGTGTGCTCTCAGAAGATTTGTTAGCCTACTGTGAACTGAGCAATCTCCATCATGTCTGATAGGTTGTACAACTTGCCTGATACATGTTAAAGGAAAAAAATACAGCTTCAGCTGCAGTGGTTGGCAAGCACAGATTTCTTTCTAGTGTGTCCTTCATTACTTTCTGAGTAATCAGTCTGTGTCATAACAGACTCTTGCAAACAGGTGTCCATGTGAGGAGTCAGTCTAAACTTTCACTGAAGCTTGTTAATGTTGTGCTTGTTTTAAATTTTGCAAGGTGATATTGAAGAGATGGAGCATCAGGATGGAGGACAGGAAGGCAAGGAAAAGATGGCAGAAGTTGATTCCTGCCACTCTGAGGGGTGTATGCAGATTGAGTCAGCAAGAGACCTGCAGCCTTGCAAGAAACAGCATTTCACTTTTAGCCTCGTGAATTCTTCTGGGACCTCTGAGATAAACTCCATTGTAGAAGGCAAAATCTTAAAGCTAAATGGTAATTATTTTCTTGATATTTTTCTTCTGATGTTCTTCCTTCTCAATACACTTTTGCAATAAATGTTTCTTCTTGCAGCTTTTTCTGCCCTTGCCATTGACTGGGATTCTGATACACGGAGGCTGCTTTTTGATGAACAGGAGGCACAGGTTGTAGTATGCTCTTTTCGTACATAATCTACATATCAACTTGGTACTCAAAAGATTACAGTAAATGGTGAAATGTAGCTGTAGCTCCCTGCATATAAAATGGAGTTACCAGTGTCAGCTGTATCTGTTTATTTGAAATCTCTTAGAGATAATTGCTCTGCTTCCAGTGTGTTCTGCAAAGCAGATGTTTTAATTTCAAAACTGAATTGTCTAGTTAGTAGTCCACTGAACAAACCAAATCCCTAAAACTCAGAAGAAGCCTGAAACCAGGTTCATAGCGCTCAGTGTTCTTTCTGCCAGAGCTCTGGGTATTGTTTTGTAACAGAATAACCCCTTGTTACTCTTTTGCAAAAAGATGGAAATCTACCAACTCTGAAGCAGAGACACACTGTATTTTCTCTTTACTGTGTAACACAGTGAAGGAGTGGCTGGAAGCTGGAGATGATTCTGCGGGTGGGGAAGCAGGGGCAGAAGTAGTCAGCATGGTGAGGGTGAGCGTATTCCTTTGCATGAGGTCAAGGATGAAAGTCTGTGTGGAATTGAATCAAGCATGTGGCTCTTTCACCAGGCGTTTGAAAAACATGGAAGCATGTCACAGCCACAGAAGAAGAAGGCTGTGGTAGCCCTCAGAGACTGCATAGAGCTCTTCACTACTATGGAAACACTTGGTGAACATGACCCATGGTAAGGGCCTCTTTCCATCTGCCATATTTATCATAAAATGCCATGACTATTTGAGTTTACATTATTTGTCGTGGGATTTTGATAATTTCCCAGGTCTGGCCTTTTGTCCTCACCTGTGAGAGGTCTGCCAGTTCTGTGTTATGCCATAGACTCAATAGACTGCAAGTGTGGGCTAATAAAAAGTATTTGTTTCCTTTATTTAAAAAAAACAAAAAAAATGGCAGTGAGCATGTAGCTTCCAAAGGTTGGAGTGTTTTTAATTCAAGCATCTGTCTTCCAGACAGTGTCAGAGGAGGCAATTGTGGTAATAAAGATTGAAAGCATATGGCTACCTTTGGGTTTAATCCTGTATTATTTCTAGCTTGAACCAGTGCTGACCTGTTCCTAACCAAAAACCCCTAGTCCAGAGGGGAAGGATCTACAACACATCCTAAGTGACCAAAACATGATTACTGTGTGCAGAAGATCTCTGGAGGTTATTTACTAGCTGTTTAAGGAAGTAACTTACAGTGTAGCTCATGATAGTTTATTATTCATTTCCAGTCACATGCTGTAGATGTTTGCAGCTGTTACCTGCTTGAGCTGCATCAAGAGATAATGAAGTAATGGCACCCTTAAATTTTTTTCTTCAGTAAATTAAAAGAAAAAAGCTAGTCTTTGAGCAATGTTCAGTTAATGCAGTTGCCATAGGACACCTTGCCTGTAAAATGAAAGCGTGTTGCAGCTTGGAAAGCCCTGAGGAAGAAGCTTTTCTTTTACTGTAGTCATTAATTTCCTTATTTGTTATTAATTTCTCAGGTACTGCCCGAACTGTAAGAAACATCAACAGGCCACAAAGAAGTTTGACTTGTGGTCTTTGCCCAGGATTTTGGTTGTGCATTTAAAGCGCTTCTCCTACAGCAGATACTGGAGGGATAAACTTGACACTGTTGTGGAATTCCCAATCAGGTAGGATTCTTCCCTCAAACTGGGAAGACCTTGAGGAAGCTGGTCAAATGAAATCTGATGTCAGTGTTGGGTGGGCTTGCTATTAAAGCTGTACCTGGAACAGCTACACCTTCTGGGTTTGGACTGCAAGACAGCACATCTCAAAGAACACTACTTACTTGCAGGTAAGAGCACTACTTACTAGCAGGTACTGTTCTGAAATTAGGTTAAAACCATGTGATAATGCTGAGCCAAGAGAACTTCTACAGGGAATCCAGCAGATTTGTTGGGCAGAGCTACACTTGTAGTACAGAGGGTTGCACAAGTACAAGATGAAAGTCTGCCTCACTCCTCTGCTTCTTTGTGTCAGCAAACTGCTGCAGGATGAAGTCTTTTCCTTACTACTCCTGTCTCACTTCTCATGCCTGTACAAGGACACTCTGTCTTTTATTCAGCACCTTCTTCTAAATCTTTTGGCACTGCTTAATGTGTTTACCAGGACCTGCCCTGTGTAGGAGGCATAACATGTCTGGTCTTTACACTTAGAACATCTCACTGTTGAGTAGCAGAGTGCAGCACTTTTCCACCAGTGCTGCCTGCCTGCAGAGATTCACTGGTGTCATGCAACACTCTCTAAAAGGTGCTGATGGATGGTGTACTGATACTTTTGGATTTCCTTCCAGGGGTTTAAACATGTCCGAATTTGTCTGCGACCCAAGAGCAGGCTCATACGTGTATGACCTCATTGCAGTTTCCAATCATTATGGAGCCATGGGAGTAGGCCACTGTGAGTAACTGTTGCTCCACCCTTTGTGTGCAAGGAAATACTGGCAGAGGGGTCATGGGAGGGCTCTGTGCATCAAGCACCTGCAGCAGCCCTTACCACAGGGGAATGTTTTGAGAGTGGAGATCACAGTCACAGAAATCTCGGTTGGAAAAGTCTTTGCAGGGCTTTAGTCCAACTTCCTTCTTGAGTAAGTACTCCTGGAAGCACTAGGTCAGGTCCCTCATCAACAGAAAGCTTCTCTTTCATATGAAAATTCAGTCTTACACTGGATGTTTGGGAAAGCTCTTACTCAAGGGGGGGTGAACAAAATACTGTAGTTCTTTTCCTGACTCTTTGCCCTATATGCCAGCTATGAGAAGTAAGTCTGGTATGTGGGACAGGGTTCTAGATGAATTGGGCCAGCTAGCTCATGTCAAAGCTAGCTCCTAGCCTCCTGTGCACACTTGGTTCATGTCCTGAGCATTGCTGGTGCAGTGCAGTTGGTGTGGTGTTAACTACTGCTCTTTCCTGGAGCACTGAGCTGCAGTTTCTTCTCCTGACAGACACTGCCTATGCAAAGAACAAAGTGAATGACAGGTGGTACTGCTTTGATGACAGCAGTGTGTCAGTGGCTTCAGAAGACCAAATAGTGGTGAGTACTGGGCCTGAGGCTCATCTTGAGTCGGTGCTGAAAGTGTGGTTCTCTGCTTTGGGCATTACTTTTCCAGCCAAGCTGTGTGTGGAGTGTTTCAGATCATTTTCTTCTCTGTTTGGTAGACAAAAGCTGCATATGTGCTGTTTTATCAGCGCCGAAACAGCGAGGAACATACTGCCCCATCTCCTCCTCAGGAAGAGTGTGATGGCATGGACACCAACTAAACATCACCTCTAGCACTTGGCCACCATCTTAGCAGTCGCTCCTTTAAAGCCATGCCTGAGGCATCTGAAATTTTTTTCTTCCTTCTGTAGGAGTCAAGCAGAAAATCTAGCACTGAAAGATGTAGTGCTGGGGGTTGCAGAATAGCACTGGAGAGCCAGGAATAGGTGCTGACACTTGGGTATTTAGAGGCCAAAAATAATATATATTGGAGCTTCAATAAAATTCTTATTAAAATCTGTCTGAGCTGTGTGGCTAGAGGCAGGGGTTGGGACTGACTGGGCTAGTGCTGGGGGTCTTGGGCTGAGGGTTGCAGCTGGTGTTGGGCAAGCACAGCCTGAGCTGGAGGCCAGGTCATGGCTGAGCCTTGCAGGGGCCCATGGAGGAGTATGCTGGGTATGATTCTGTGAATCAGTGTGGGGCTTCTGCCAGCCCTCTGGTGTTGCTGTTGTGCCCTGCCTGTGTCAGGGAGGCGTGCTGCACCCTTTCTGGAAGCTTAGTTCAAATCTTTGTGTATCTGGCCTGTCTGTTCCAGTCTCTGCCATCATACCTTGATCCCCCTGCTATGCAGCAAAGCATTCTCTTTCTTGTGTCCTTTTGTTGATGCATTTGAGGCTCTTCTGGGTGGTTTTGACTCGGCCTTTTTCATGTGAACCCTGTAATGCAGAAGTGAATTGCACCTGCCTGTGGTGTGGCATAGCTGCAGATCCACACAGAGGTGCAGGATGCAGCTGCTCTGGCTCTGGTTCCCATTCTTCTTGAGAAAGTGTCATCCATAATGTTGGTAATTACCTGTCCATCTCCTACACCCCTCACTTCCAGGTTGCTCTGTAAGCACTTTTCTGCCTTTACCATTTCTCCTGTGGTTTGTGCAGTGGCAGCTTTTTTTTATTCTTTTTTTTGCTCATTCATGTGACTCCTTACAGCTTTTTCTCCCGCAAGGCTCAATACTGTGTCCCAGGAGCTGCTGCTTATAAGGATGACAGCCCCATTCAATGAATTGTATGAGGTTTCAGCCTTTTTTCTTGTGACTTTTGTCTTTTGACTGTTTTGGACTGGTCTTCGAGCCTTTTTCTCCTCCCTTGAGCACTGCCCTCCATGTCCCCTGCCCCATCATTTGCTGTGAGGCTGTGGGGGTCCTGTTCCAGTTCTCTCTCTGTCTTAGCTGCTCAATTGTTCCACTCCATCCTTTTGGCACAACTGGCAAATGCTCTTCCTTCTGTTGTCCTTTACTGTCTGAGTTACTTGTAGGACTGAATTCCAGCTTTCATCTTTGAATGAGGACACTTGTGAGCACTAGATCACATCACTCCTCAGTGTAGAACTGGTCTGCCATATGAAAAAAAAGGAAAAATCCAGAGCATTAGTCTCTCTTCTAGGGAAAGATCTAGCTAAAGGTGGTGAACCAAACAGGAGAGTTTTTACTTCTAGCCAAATGCGTTGCCAGAACAAGAGGCTAACACAGGCTCCTGCCCTGCTTATTTTTCACCCTGAAATGTGTGCTTGCAACCCCTTGGTCCCCTGTGCACAGTCCCTGTGGCTTCATGGCTGACCATAATCTTCTCTGTTGGTCAGTGTAACAGCAGTCATCCATTTAACTCCAAAATACACCAGCCCAACTCCTTTTCTGCAGCTCTGAGCAAGAAGCCCTGTAGGGAATTGCTGTGTGCCCGTTCCTGCACCTCTGTGCTGCAGCCCAACAAAAGCCCAGACAGCTGCTTGCTGCCTTCTCCTGCTCCAAGCAATGGGAGGGGAGGGCAGACACGTGCAGCTCCTCAGCCAGGTGACAGGGAGGAGGAAGGAGAGCTGCCTCTAGCTGGCAAACTTCTGTTCTGATCCTCTTCTGCAGAATTTTGCTCTTAAAGCATTTAAATTTGAATTCTAAGATCAGAATTACTTAGTTGCTTCTGCTGTTCTGATTTGGGGTATTTGGGATTTTTACAACTCTTAATACTGCATTTCTGTTTTTTTCCTTGTTACTAAGGGAGAGCATCCAAAAAACAATTTTTAAGCTGTAGCATTGCACTGAATTACTCCGATCAGCATATTTTTGTTCATTTTATCCTTAAAGAAAATCATGTGGGCATTCCAAAATGGGGAAGACAGGAAAGGGAGGGGAGCAAAGAAAAATCAATCTGAAATAGCCTTTGTTCTCCTCTCCACCTCCTTACCTGTGCTGACATTGAGAAACTAATCATTGGGGCTAAATCTCTGATGCTCAGATGCTGAACAGACTCTTTTGTACTGCAGAAAAAGTGGCCCAGCTCTTACTTTCTCTGCCTCTGAGCTGACAGGCTTCAGCTGGTGTGTGTGTGCTGTAATACCAGACCTGTTTTTTAGACTAGCACTTTGTAAGTGGCTGGCTTTATTGTACAAAGAGGAAAATTAAAGAGTGGTTTGCACTGAAACTGGGTTTTGTTGTATTTTTCAGCTTTGACTTTGTGACCTGACAGTGCTGGTTGTGGGGATGCTTAGTGCTCCAAAAGCTTTTTTAGCTGGGGGAGGGTGAGTCCTGTAGAGCCAACCCCAGCTCTGCTAGTGGGGATCTGGGAGAAAAGCAACAATTGCCTGCACTGCTCCATCCATCCTGGAGTTCATGCTTGCTCCAGAGTGCCCTTTTCTCCCCCATGGTGCTGGGTTGCTGATGCCTGGGGCTGTAGCAAAGCCTGCCCTTGCCTTTCTGTGGCACTTGGGCAGCTTCAGCTATGGCCTCCTCAGCATTCTTCCTCTTCTGCAGATCTTGAGGGGCTCCTGGCCCTCCTTCTGTCCATTTTTTTCAGGGATATCAGGGCTGCTTGTGGCTGTAACACTGAAGTAGTGGTCCTGCAGTCACTGCAATTTCCTTATCAAGGCAACGTGAACATGTATGAGAGCAGGCTGGAAAAGGTTGAGAAGTGGCAGCTTTTGGCTGTGAAGATGTGTGGGAATTCTGTGTCAGCATGCAGGCTCACAGGTACAGCTTACACCAGAATGCAGAGGACCTGAAGCAAGATGAACTTCCCTAGTGCAAAAGGGAGGGATAAAAAAACCTGAAACACAAGTTGTGTTGCCAGTGAAGCACTCTCGTTGTTGGCATTCAGGAAAGAAGTCTCTGAGGCAGAACAGAACATCTCTGAGCTAAGGCTCCTGTTCAGAAGGGAGATGATTTTGCTAAGAACAAAAAACAAACTGTGTTTCAGTTGTGGCTCAGCTTTTGCCCTGAAGAGGGTGTGCAATTAGACCCCAAAACAAACTGCTCAGAATAAAGAGGAGGAAAAAAAAATTACTAACAGGATGGAAGAGCTTCTGTTTAGGAAGCATTTAGGACTCTTCAGCCAGGGAAGAGATATCTGAGGAGCTCCTGCATTGTTACAACAGGAAAAGAATATAAAGGATAACCACCACTTCCAGACATGGAATCCTCACACTGCTGCTGAAGATGTTAAACATTTGTTGCCAGGTCAGTTTTGAATCGCTAACACAATGTCTTAATTGCTCAAAAGCAAAGGATAACTGGTTATACTTTTAACACCAGAAACACAGGCACTCCCTATATATTTTCAGTCTCATGAAGCTCTAAATTCTGACTCAAGCAAGCTTGACCATTGTATACTAGAACTGGACATTGTAGATTTTTTTTTTTTTTTCCAGACTATTATTTCCCAGGAAGAAAACCAACTCCAGCTGGAACCCCACACTGAGAGCCTTTTGCTCAAATACAGCCATACTCAGTGCTGGGGCTCAAATCAGTGTTTGGAAACTGCAGATCTGAACATGGTGTTTTTATTTTATTTTCAGCCTTGCTAAAATACATTACATAGTTTTAAGTAACATTTCAAATTACTCAAGAAGAGACAAAAGCATATTCTCAAGTTCAGAAGATGGAGGTCTGAAGTTCTTCCTTAAACATGCCTTCAAAATGCAGGTCCTTTGCCATGAGCTCTTCTTCTACATCTTCTAAGGCCCATTGATGATCAGTCAATTCTAAAGCTTCCCATTCAGTCTGCATTGATAATAAACAGAGAAAGGAAAACAACACAGTATTAAATGGTTAAGAACTAAGCAAAACAGTCCTTACCTTAAAACTGCAAAAAACCCCAAGTTCTATGAAAAACCTGGCAATCCTGTCAACTTGCTGAAATCAGTGTTTTATATTTGATTGGGTATTAGATAGTTGGTCAATACTTGTACACCCTGGAGATGAGAAAATTTACATTATCTGCCTTCTGAAAACTTTTTGGAATAGTCCATTTCTTCTAAAACAGCCTTCTCTAGAAGCAGCCAATTCTGTTCTGGGGGAGAGGTCAAGTGCTTTGTTAATTCTTTAGGTCAGAGACATTTAATAACAGTTCCAGGCCAAAAATTCTGCAACTGATTGCAGACTTGATGTGCCAAATCAGACTGTTCTCCAACCAGCTGGCTCCCTGGAGCTCCAGAGTTTATTAATTAATGATGCCAGCTGTTCAAAGCAGCCCAAGACCTAAAAGCATAATTTTATCCTAAATATTAGAATGATCTCTCCCACTTCTCACTTTTGACCATCTATGACATAAATCTCTCCTCCTCAAGTGTTGTTCACAGTCAGTATTGTGGAATAAGCTGCATCCAGCCTGGAAAATCACATCACACAATGCCCAGCAAGAGATTTGTAATTCTTGGCCAGAACAGTTCTTCTGCAACATGAGCTTGCTTGCTTTGTTCCTGCTGGGGACCATGTAATGGGTTTAGGTCCCTATAGGGCTGAACAGCAAAACTCTGGATAGCCAGTACCAGGAAGCACAGGGCTGTGAGCCATCAGAGTGCAGGGGGCTGGCTGGATTTGCACCTCAGTGCTGGCAGTTTGTGACAGAAGAGTCACAGCTCCAGCAGAGCTGCAAATGCTCTGCTCAGCTGCACTATTAACTTCTTGGGAGTCAACTTCTGCTTTGGAACTAGATCTCAAGGGAAAGAAATAAGTCTTCATCTGCACATGAATTCAACTTTTGTATCAGGAATGACTAACAAATCAGGTTTGCTTCAGGGCAACTTTCATACCCTTCATCAGTTGTCATCTCTAATTTTAGAAACAGAGACCCAGAGCAACTCCCTTGCTTAGGACAAGTTCCATACAGCCTACAGTTCTGTGAGTCCCCAGAAAACAGAAGTGCAGGTGGCAATACTGTACCTTAAATGCTTTGTTAGTATCTGCTGGCATGGCCATTGCTGCCCCTGTCATTTGTTCTTGCATCACTCTAGACTGATCTGCAGCTACAAAAGAAAAATGAGAGGGTGATTTTTATTTGCTTCATCTAAACAGCATTTCATGGAGCACAGTGCCATCAGCCTGGTTCCAAGCTATAAACCAGAAAGTTGCCCCCACACCCACAATCACAAAAAGAGATCTTGTTCCCAAAATATGGAGAAAATTGGAGGTAAACAGTCTTCTACATTCTTATTAACGCCAGAAACAGTATCATCTGTCCTGCCCTGCATCCAGCATTAAGAAGTCTTGCAGCTTTCCTTACAACAGATCCTTGCTAGAAATAAGATGAAGCCTAAGAGAATTCCTGCATGCCAGTTTGATGAGAAGGAAATCATAGGTTCATCACCATGGAAGTTTATGAGCAGTTAGCCAGTGCCTGCTGCAGAAGATCTGGTTGTTGTAGCTGATGTCAAACCTGGGCAGCAGAGAGTAATCTTTCAGAAGTGAGAGGCTTTTGAGAGCTTTTTGGCTGGAAATGTAGAAATCCTTCCCCAGCCTCCCTCAGAAGTCATCCCATGGAATGAGAAGCCAGCTCTTTCACAGAACTGACAGTGTCTTACCATTATCTTGGCCCAGGATGAGAGTATAAATGCTTCGGAGTCCAAACACATTCAAGAAGTACCAGGAAGCAGAGCTCACCCTGATAAATGAGAGTGAGCATGGTTGATTTCAGCTCAAATCTGGCTCATGACCTCATTTCAGAGGCATGCACAGACCATGCAAGGTCAAAATTTTGCAAGTGAATATTTGACCTTGCTTGCTGAGGCCACAGACTCACCAGGATGCATCTAAAGTGAGCAGCTCAATCCCCTGCTGCAACATTGGTTTAAAACGCAGCGTCAGAGGAAACGGGACCTTTGCTACAGGATGAAATAAAGCAAAAAGGTGAGTTTCACAAAGTAACACTGCATAATTGCAAAGCAAACAGCAAAGCAAGTAGATAATTCTTTTGTGTACTTCTGGAAAAGCTGTAGTTCTGTATTTATTCAATATGAAAATACTTTTTGAAATCTAAATCGGGTGGGCAAACCATCACACCTATTGCATCAGTGACTGTGAATGTCTTGTTAAGGAAACAGTTGCCACATCAAGAGTAAGAAAACCAAACAAACCAGAACTGTGAATTTAAGGAAGTATTTTTGATGTGTATACCCTGCATTACAGAGTAACCTACTCCTTGGACAGGTTCAGGGGAAAATCCACTGTATAAACATAAAGTTTAATGTGTTTAATACATTTAAATACTGGTTTTGGCCACTTCAGTTGTTCCTGAATGCATGAACTGTGTCATTTGTGACTGTTTGTGAGCACTCTGAAAACCATTTTGTCTCCTTTGCTATGAGGAAAGCAAATCAATGGAGTGAACAGCAGCAGTGCTACAAGTTTGCCCTGCTTCCAGTCGACAGCTTCCAGGTAGGGAAGCAAATCCCTGCTGCAGCCCAGACCCTCCAGGTCATCATCAGAAAAGCAGCCAGACCCATGGGCTGTGTTATTCCCAAAACTTACTTGTGACAAATCCTGAAAATGTCATGTTGATCCAGCCACCAATGAGGATCATGGGCAGGACATTGGTTACATTCCCTTTCATCATGTCTGTCAGCATGGTGGGATCTGCAGTTCCCAGATTCGATGTAAGGCAGAGGTGTGTGACAAGAAAGGGAAACAAGGTTACTTTGCTTCTCCAGTGTCAGCTGTTTTAATTAAGAACTGTGTAAGAGATAACAGTCCTAGCCCACTGTCTCTCCCATACCTATTATTTCCCACTGCTGTAAAACACTTGGCAAAAGAAGTGCAGCCAGTGTGGAGTGGCTGCTGCTGCCAATGAAAGGGTCATGAAAAGGGTTCTCTGCTTTGAAAGGGTCCCAAGAGGGTTCTCTGCATTGTCTGTGCTCAACACCATCCCTTGCTCCAGACTGCTGAACCCCTCTGCAAGCTGACTTAGCCTGGAAAAGGATGCTCAATTATCCAGCTAATTTGCTGCTGAGGTCTTTGGCCACGTTAATGAGTTAACTCAGTTCAGAGAAGGTCCTGCAGGAGCTGGTGCAAAAAAATGGACCCAAGCGAGAGCAGGAGTTCCCATTTCTGACAACACAGAGGTTGTCATGAGCTTATGAGATGCTGGAGGTTGAAATTAAGCAAGATTAAGTGACCTGACATGTTGCTACCAAAGAGTGAATTCATGCTCCCCTCCCCACCCTTACATTCACTGAGCTCTTTGCAAAGTTGATTATTCTTCCTAACTTAGCAGAAAATCATAGTTTTTTTGCCCAGCTCTATTTATGGCACCTTAACATACCTGTCATAGGTGAAGGAGGCACTACCTTTCTCTTAGTTTTCTTAAAAAATCCATCCTCTGGGTTATTAAAAAAATATTTCCGGGACAGGAAAGACTGAAAAGAAAAAGAACCAATGGCAGTGACACAAGAAATGGAAGGAAAGAAGCTTTATTTACTGCTCAGATGTGCTGACATCTTATGACCTCTCTTATAACTCACCCTTCTTTCCTGCAGAGGTACTTTACAGCCATTTGCTGTGAAGCTCCTCACTTTGTTGTTTCCCCAGATGCAAGTTACCAGCTGTATGGCTTGCTAAAATTCTTAAAATAATTGTAAGAATTCTCTGAAGAAGAATCCACACTGATTAAAGAGCTTTTAGCACTTTGTGCAAAGTTCTTGCTGGCTTGGTACTGACAGCAGTATTTGCTGCAGTGTCATTCCCCAGAGCTGAATCCCACTTGGCAGCAATATGAGTGACTGATTTGTAGTTCAGTGAACATTACAGCTCATGTTGTACAACTCCCATTATCTGGAGATTTTATTAAAGCCTCTTGTGTTTCTTAGCAGGTATTAAACACAGTGGTTTGGACACGGACTTCATTTCAGCATGCAGTTAAAATCCCAAGTAGTAGAAGTGAACAATAAGGTCAGGGAAAAGGCATGCACGTGCCTGTGTCCTGATTTCCTAAGCCTCCAGACACCACCCCGGGCTGGGGCAGACCCAGCTGGGCTGTCTGATCCCACGGGGCACTCCTGCGGAGCCTGCCCCATGTCCCTGAGCAGCTCTGGCCACGGCCCTGCACTAACGGTGCTTCGGGCTTTCCTCTCGATGCCGAATTATCCCCCTTGCAAAGCGCGGAGCCGTTCACGCATCTCCCTACCTGCTTGGGAATGTATTTTCCATTTTCCCGAAGGACTCTGCTCCGAATCAGGACTTGGCTGGAAAAGAGGCAAACCGCGTTAGCGGCACGGCTGCTGTCGGGAGCGGGAAGGGACGGGGGACCCAGGACCCGCACCGAGAGGGAGCCCGCAGAAAGGGGGGGGGCGGGCCGAGAAGGGAGCGATCCGAGGAGAATCCGGGCCGTGAGGGGAACCGGGCAGAGGCGGGGAGGCTGGGGGGAGGTCGATTTGTGCCCGGCGTTGGCCCTGACCTGTCGGACACCTGCTCCTGCGTGAGCCTCTTGTCGCTCTGGAGGAGGATGGAGACGTAGTGCCGGATCATGCCCACGAAGAAGGTGATGAAGACGATGGGCAGCACCACCCACAGCCGGATGTTGGAATCCAGCAGCAGCTCGGGCTCGCTCATGGTGCCGGTACCGCTACCGGACCCGAACCCGGCTCCGGCCGCCACCGGGCCGCCCCAGGCCCCGGCTCCGCTTCCGCTTCCGGGCGCTGCCTTTCCGCCCCCGCCGGAAAGGCGTCACCGCGCGCCAGAGGCGGGAAGCTCGAGCGCGAGCGGCGTTTCTGTCAGCGCCGGGCGGGCGGCGGAGCCTGAGGAGAAAGCGCGGAGAGGAGGCGGCTGCTCCCGCACCTCGGCTTCCCCCCGCACCCCGCCTGCCCCCGGGCCCCGCTCCTTCCCCACTCTCTCCCGACCTCACCGCGGGCCTTGAGGGCAGAGGCCGCCGTGCGCTGGCTGCCCAGGTGAGCGGCCCTGGGCGGCGGAGCGTTCCGGGTCGGTGGGCTTTGGGGAGGCGTTTCTGAGGCGCTTTTTGGCGCAAAATTCGTCTGTTTTGTTATTAAGAGCGTAAAACCGGCTTTAAGACTCGACTGTCCAGTCTTGGATCCCGCTGGCCTCTCCTGGCTGAGGAAACTCGTATAACCGAGCTGGGGGTGAGGGCAGGGTTGTGTGCCCCGTGCTGCTCTGTACATGCTCAGGCAGGTTTGGCTGCCACAGAAATTGTGAAGCGTTTGGCAGTGGATATGATACAGAAAGGACTGCCCGGGAGCGGGCGCTTGTCAGTGGACTGTCAGTCTAGGCCCTGGGTCCAGAAGAGCTGCCAAAGCACATCACACTGTTTTCAATTGTTCCACTTCTCCTCAGGGATTTTACGTAACTCATCTTAATTTTCAAATAGTTGAATTGAGCATGAGATAATATTTTTTTAGGGATATCTTTTAAATAATTTTCAAGTTTCAAATGGGTGCCAAGGTTTAGTTCTTCTCCTTAAGTCAAAGGTTGGACTGGATGATCTTGGAGGTCTCTTCCAACCT
Organism: Heliangelus exortis; assembly: GCF_036169615.1. NCBI lineage: Eukaryota > Metazoa > Chordata > Aves > Apodiformes > Trochilidae > Heliangelus > Heliangelus exortis. Next base: position 7,356,491 of record NC_092433.1, read on the forward strand.
AAACATGTGGTGATTCTGTGAATCACTGCCACCCACCAAAAGAGGACAAGCTGCATGGAAGGTTGTGTTGACAGAACTCTTCTGGAAATTGTACTGCTAGGAGCATGACCCGTGTCAGATAACACGGGTGTGCTCATGAATACCAAATTGCTGAACCTTTGTAGCTTTCCCTGGGCTTGGCAGAGAATTGCAAATTTAGAACAGTGGATGCAATCAGACCTCTTAATTACTGAATTTAATTTACCGTTCAACTTGCCTGGCATCTGAAAGAAAAGTCAAGCCTTGTTTTATGAGAAACTGCATTTTAGAAAAAGTGATTCATTGCACTATTTAAATATGAAGAGCTCTAAAATCTGAACCTGTACAGCAGAAAAATGTGGTGCTAACCAGGCAAACTGCCTTTGAGCAGTTTCAATTTCTGGAGCATTTCCCTTCATGATTTACTAATACATTCTAGATTTGCTCGTTTAATTTGCTCATTAATACATTTTTCCTCTGCTCACTTGTCTTTTTCCTGCACCTTTTTTATAGGTGGCAACAAAGATTTTGCCACCATGGTTTCAAAAAGGAAGCTGTCAAAAGCTGATGCTTCTGGAGAGATCTGCCAGACAGACCTGCCAAGTAGGTGCTCAGGTGTAATCTTATGGGGAATGGAGACCCATTGGTAGAACCGGTGGCTCCCAGGCAGGGAGAAGGCCAAAAGGACATTTTTGATAATTCTAATTGTTAATGGTGTTGTTGATGGTTTTTTTTTTTTGGTTGTTTTTTTTTTTTTTTTAAATCACAGTGAAACAGCAGTGCTAAAAGTAGTGGGTTATCTTTTCTCAGTCCCTCTGTTCTTGTACCTTTGATCAAGGTTTACTAGTGTGAACTTCACTCACTGCCTTCAGAGTCTGCAGATTAGTCACATTTGATCAAAACTGATATCTATAAATGAAACCAAAACAATGTCTCTGTGTGGCTGAGGGGAAGATAGTTATTTTTCACTTTAGCAGGTGGGTGGATACCTAAGATACCTAAGGTCTGGTGGGAGAACCTGTATTGAATTTGTGCTTTTCAGGCCAGAAGAAAATCCATGCTCTAGCATAGTCTGTTAGGGATGTAAGCCACTGAAGCTGTATCTTGTCTTTGGTTATGGATAACTAAAAGGAGAGAGTAAGAAATGTTTCTGGTGTCTGACCTGAGGAATAACTGCTTTATAGGATCTAGGCATTGGCATCTGAATCAGCTAATGACTGCTGTCAAATAGCAGTATTGGTCCCTTCAGTGTATTCCTGAGTCCCTCTGATTTCTTAAAGGTTTATTTTTAATTATTGGGTCATTTGAAGGCTTCTTGCTATTTTTATTGTGAAGTCTATATGAGGGTAGCTTGTCTTGTTTCCTCAGAAATAAAGAAGTCACGGATTGCTGAAAAGGAAAAGACCACTGCCTACAGTGGAGAGGAGAGTGAGGGAGTCTTTGAAGAACTCCTTAGGACATCAGGAATTATACTGAAAACTGGGGAGGGACAGAATGAAATAGGTATGGGTGTAATACTTTCTCTCTGCTGCTTTCTGAAAACCTGCAAAGATGACCTGTACAAAGTAAAGATGCATTTTACTTGCAGAGCAAAAGTGCTTGACCCAGCTTGTTCCACAGTTCTAGCAAACCTTTGTCTGGTCTTTTATTTGTAATATACCTCTTGAATTTCACAGTTCCTAAACTCATTATACCAGCTTTTTGGGTGTATCGATGCTAAGTGAAAGGATTCTGAAAGATCTGAGGCATATGGAATAAGACTGTATCTGTGATTACAGTATTGAGTCAGAGAGGTAGGAACAGGAAAATGAACATGTCTGTTGCTCTCCAGCTTGTACAAGGCCTTCAGAAATTTCTTTGTTAAACCTTTCCAATACCATTCGCTCTTCTCAGCCCAGACTGGGGAGAGCACAAGTGGTGATTCTCACCAGGCTTCTGCTAACAGGACTTCTCAGTGGAGCAAACAAAGAAATATTGATGCATGTGTTTAAGAGCTCATACTTAGGTAGCTGTTGTTATGGTTTTCTATGGATAAAATATGTCTTGGTCTTTATTTTTTTTATAACCTTTCTCCTTAGCTGTAGATCAAGTGGCTTTCCAGAAGAAGCTCTGCCTGGCCTTGGAGAAGCACCCCACTTACCCAAATGTAAGTATTGGACTATGCTTTGGGAGGAGCCAGCTTGAAAACTGTTGGCTGTGTAGCAAAAGATGCAAATACAGCTTCCTGTCCCTTCTAGTCTCATACCAAAGTATGCAATGCAGTAGCTTAACTTGGGTTGCTGTGGTCCAGATTCTCTCAGTGTTGCTGTTACAGCCTTTTGGTTCCATTGTCCTTCTGCTTCAGCTGCCACATCTAAATAGTCAGGAAGAGATGAGCAGTATGTGCCTCTGTTGAACCAGACTTGGTGCACGTGTTCCAAGATTGGTTTAGCACAATACTGAGCAAAAGTTCTGCACTTCCACCACAGTGCCCTGTCAAAGTAATTAAGTAGCAATATTCACTCAACAGTGAATGTGACAAAGTCACTCAAGGGACAAAGATTGCTTGCTTAACTTTCTAGTAGAAGCTTTGTTTGGTTTTGTGTTGCCTGAGAGCTGTCAGCATTAAGACTGCCACAATGTGGTGCTCCTTCCCAGTCAAGTGTGGAAAGGAGCCTAGTGTGAAAGTCCTGAGGTCAGTGATTGGACTGCAGTTGTTTTTTAGGTGCAGTCCTTGTCACCTTAAATGTTGCTGTCTCAGCTGAGCAGAAATAAAGGCAAAGCCCTTTTAAATGAAAGTAAAATGTGAGATAGTTGCTTTGGAGTTATTTTGCAGAGCAGTCAGTATTTGCTTTTGGATATGGTTTTGACTAGCATTTATTTATTATACAGCATTCCTTCCATCACAGTTTCTGTCTTATAGCCAGTTCCCTGTCTATAAGTTCCCTGTATTCTTCCCTTCCCTCATCATCTGCTCACAAAGAGCATCCTAAAAAAGGCAGTGATTGGTTGGGATGTCTTTTCATGGAGTGGATAACTCCCCTCTGCTTTGCAGGTTGTGAAGCAGTTCATCAGTGGCTTGGAATCTCACATCAAGGACAGAAACCAGTTCAAGAACTGTCTCTTGCCATGCACTCCCGTACAGACTGAGGGGTCAAGGTCAGAGAAAATGTATTTTGCTTTCTCTAGTTAAATGTCATAGCACTGAACACAGGGGAGGGAAAGGCCACAGCTCCAACTGATACACAACAAGACTTGTTTCTTATGCAACAGTGGCTATTTCAGTACATTGCTAATTTAATGGCAGTAAGTTTAAAGTGGTAAGTAACAGAATTTATTAGCTGCCTGTGGCATTCTTTGGGCTTCATAGCTTTTTTTTGGCAAGAATCAAATATTGTGGGGAAAAAAAATGACAAGGTTGGTGAAGGTCTGCTGTTTTTTGTCAGTTTTTCCAGGAGATACTTCTTAACCAGAGAGACTTGCATTTCCAGCTTGCACCATTCTTGAAGAGAGTGAGCTCATTCAGAGCTGAAGTGCATTTTAGATTTTTTTTTTATATGTGTATGTGGTTACCATATATTATCATAAGTTATTGTAAGTTGTTTTTTTTTTTAAAAACCAAAAAACTAAAACCAACAGTAATGGAGAGAGTTACAGCCTGTTCTCCTAACTTGTTTTTATTGCAACTGTGGTGTAATCTTTCATCTTGCAGGACTCTGGTGCACTCATATTGTGAAAGCCTCATTAAACTGCTTCTTGGAATCAAGACCTTACAGGTATGGACACCTTAGTTTGCTCTTAATAGTGGTGTTGATTTATTTAGAGATCCTGTTGCTTATGTAAGTAAAAGATTAATAGTTGAAGGGTTGTGAAGTAGACAATGCTGGATCTGGAATAGTGTCCAATTTCTTGTTTCTTTAGGGACAGAAATGCTCAGGGTCTGGAGCAGACAGCATACAAGAAGAGACAGAGGGAACTGGGTTTGTTGAGTCTTGAAAAGAAAAGATTAAGGGAGATCTTGTAACTTTCAAATATCTAACTGAATGGTGTAGAAAAAGCAGAGCAAAGCTCTTCTCAAAGGTGAACAGGGTCAGGATGAGAGATGACAGCTTGTGTCAATCACAGGAAGTTCTGAGAGCATATAACCACTTCCATTGTGGAGAATATTTTCTTTACCTGCTAGAACATGTAGGCTAGAGAGGTGGTGGAAACTCCATTATTGGAGAAATTTGAGTCTTACAAGTTTTTAAAAATGGGCAAGAGGCTGAGCAACCTGCTGGCAAGAACAAGTTCTGATAAAATGTATACAAGTTGCATCAAGATGTATATGGAGTTGAAAGTGACAGATACCTCACCAAGGCTTGGGAAGCCTGAGAGCAGCTGTGGATGTAAATCCTCTTATAATTGAAATTTTTAGAATTGCATTAAGGCCAGGATTAACAGAGGAAGAATTAGACCTGCAATGGGAATATCAAAAGCATGGGGACACTGTTTTTAAACTTACCTGAACTTGATGTTTGAGATTTCTGTGTGGTAAAAAACAACTCAGCTAGGTCTGAAGAAAGAGGGTTTGTTTGACCCAGAGGAACTGAACATCCTTTCCATATGCTCTGGTTCTGTTAGATTATGGACATAGTTTTATACCACTCAGCATTTGTAGTTTTCAGTTTGCAAGCTCTGTGTCTTCTTTTTGGAATTAGAGATTTCCCTAACAGGAAATATATTTACTGGTTCTTTTGAATATTGTTTTATTTTTTTATACTCAGTGCACGTCTTTTTTTGAAAGATCAGTTTTGGTGGCAATGCCACAGCAGAAGCAGTAAATCATTATTCTGACAGTCACTTTTTGCCTTTTTTTTCCTAGCCTGCTGTCATAACACTTTTGCTGGAAAAGATCCCTGAATTCTTTTTTGACATGTGAGTATAATCTGTGTTCTCTCCACCTTGAAACAAAGTTTTTTCTTTTGGACGATCACTAGCTGTTTGACTTTAAATCTTACTTCAAATATACCTGAATGGATGTTTTCACTTAGTTTTTTTTCCCTACACAGAAGTAAAATTATCTGAGAAGTACCATGACTTTAAACGTCTGCATAAGCAGAAGACAAATTTGTAAAAGATGAAATGCAGCCATACCTCATGACTCATGGGCTCAAAGGAGATTTAGGCTAAGCTAGTGTAGCCACTGCTATGGTAGACAGCACAGTCTTTAAACATGATATGTTTTGCTTTCTGTGATGTAGCTTAAGATGTTGGTAATGGATGCTGAAACAGGCTGGAAGTATCTCTGCTTTGCCTGCAGAGCCAGTAAGAAGCAAGGTGCTTCCTAGATGCTGCTAAATTCTGTAGGAGTGTTAACACTATGCTCACAAGATGGTTTTACTAGTTGATTAATTTGAGTTGCTTCTTATGGTCTTGCTGACCAGCAGCAAAGGTTTTGAGTCTGTGTGTGAGTGACTGATCTGTGATTCACTTTCTGCTGTTTTAGTGTGGGCACCTTTGGAACAAATTTTCCCCGGCTCATTGTCAATCAGTTTAAGTGGCTTGACAAGCTTCTAGACAGCCAGGTAGGTACTGATGGTGTAATCACATCTATGGGGTTTTTCAGTCAACTTCTGGAAAGTCACTCAGGTGAGATCAGCTATTATGCTAATGACAACTGATGTTGCTTTCATATTCATATGCTGAAGGAGAGGTTTAATGATTTCTGTTTTATTAGTATTGCCTTCAGTGATTTTTTTAATATCCCCTTCTACTATTTTTCTTCTTCACTTGCTCTAAGTCTCCTTTTTCATAAATTTGTGTCTGTACGTATGCATTCACATGGGTGGCCCCACTTTAAAGCTGTTGCTGGCAGGAAATTGCAATCCATTCTTGTTTAATTTTAACAAGAGATGTCAGGTACTTGCAAGCATCTGGGGATAAATTCTCTTGCTCCTGCTTTGGTGGTTCATTTCCTTCTTTCTCTAAGTTAGTCAATCTCTGTGGAGGGCCAGAATTAACTGAGTCAAGAAGCCAGACAAAACACTGAGGACCTTGCTGTTGGGTTTCTCAGTTTGTTTCCTTTGCTCACCAAGACAGTTATATCCTCCCTGTAAAATACCATTGTTCCATCAAAGTCTATGCTATGACTCCCGCCTTCAGCAGGACAATGAGTTAAGGGACAGTTGGCATAAATCCAGATAAATTACTTCGTGAGTGACTTTACATGCATAATATTGTTGCCACAATGCTTATGGTGAGACTCACATGTATTGCATGTGCTCATCTTGTCTGCAGGATCTTGTCAAGAAGTTAATGCAGATGATCAATGTCTCTCCAGTACCAATCCAGCATGATATTGTCACCAGTTTACCTGAGATCCTGGAGGATTCCCAGCAAAGTGAGGTTGCCAGAGAGCTCAGGTACAGATGATTCTGTTGGGTTTTGTTTTGTTTTGTTTTGTTTTCTTGGTTTTTTATCCTTAGTTGATGAGACATCAACTGATGGGACAGATGTGTGGCTAGAAGGTGTCAGGCCCAAGTGATGTGTATAATTAAATCATATACCAGTAATCTCACTAATATTTTTTTTTTCTACTCATGGTGAACCCAGGGCCTTCCAATTGTGAAGTTCTTGCTTGAGGCTTCTGCCAGGTCTTTTTCCATGCTCCCTATTTTAATAAGATTTGAAAATGGTAGATTCTTCATATCTGTTTCTAATCGTTAGCCACAGAATCACAATTCAGTGTGTTCAGAGAGGAGTGATAATTTAGGGAACAAGTTTTCCATAGTGTCTATGGCATATTTTGTTGTCAGTTTCAGATTTTTTTCTCAGTGACTACAAAAACTACTATGAGCACACTATTTATTAAGTAGCCATTCATGCTTCTATTAAGAGGATCATTTTTTTACCCCCTTGTGTATCAGCTGCTTACTGAAGCAGGGCAGGCGCCTGACAGTTCCAGTCCTGGATGCCCTTTCCCGTCTGGATCTTGATGCAGGTCTCCTGGCTGAGGTAAGAGCTTTTACTGAGCAGTTGAGCAGAACCCCTCCCCTGCTCTGCAACATGAGGGCTAAAACTGTTATGTCATTTAAAATATGTTGTTAACTCTGACTCCTATAGACCTTCAAAAGTCCCAAACTAGCTGAAGTTGGAAAGGAGTCAGAGAAACATGTTTGGTGAGGAGCAGAGAGAGAAGTCTTCTGGCTGTTACAGTGTGCATTCAGGAATTTCAGACACAGCTCTCAGAACAAAATGCAAAATCGCTTTGTCCTGCTGCAGCAAATGTTTACTGCCCATCTTAAACCTGTTTATTGTCATAATTTTTTTTTGGAGGTACAGTGACCAGACTAGACTGCTATATTCTACAAAAAAAAAAAGAAAGCATCTCATGGTTATAGTTTTCCTCTGCAGAATAATGATAAAGAAGATGAGATGATGTGTTGGATTGTTGCTATTCTCACAGTTTGGATTCTTGCAAAGAGAATAAAATTTAAGTGCCCGTCCTGCATAGCAGCCTACACCTCTTTCATGCTTTTCCTTTTTGAAAGCCAGTTAAAAAACAATGCAGCCAAGCTCTTCTTGGCAGTGCCAGGTGATACAGTAAGGGGCAGTGGCCACAAGTTACAGCCTAGGAGGTCCAGATGGGAGGTTTGGAAAAGTGAGCTGGAGTCTGCAGCACTGACATGAATTATCAAAGAGGTGGCAGGGCTTGGGGGGTTTCCTCCCTCCCCGAGTATATTCAGTGCTCAGCTGGCACAGCCAAGGCTATCCTGATCTTGTACCCATGCTATTCCTGCTCTGAGCAGAAGGATGGACTGTAAGGCTCCAAAGCTCCCTTCCTGCTAACATAGCAAGGTTACTGCAAACCAGAGTCCTACAGCTGATCCAGTGTTGCTTTCTCCTCAGGTGCGTCAGTCTGCCATGACCATTGTGCCTTCTGTGAAACTGGAAGATTTGCCTGTAGTAGTAAAATTCATCCTCCATAATGTCAAGGCAGCAGATGCAGTAGAGGTATGGTATTTTCTCTATGCTGAAGACCAGTAAGTTGTCTAATCCAGTGCATGTTTTAATAGGGAGCAATTGCGTCACATACACAGGAGTATGCTTTGAAGTTTTCAAGTAAAAATTTTAATCAAAGCAAATGTAGAAACTGTATCTGTCCTTTGACATGAATTTTGTTCTGCTTTCAGGCCTAAGAATTGAAACCTCTACCTTTCTGCTGACTATTGCAGATTTTTCCTGTTTGTTCATATTTTTTTTGTGTGTGTGTAAACATACTTTTACAAAGTAAACTTTTGCTTTCAGTTCTTTGAGTTAAACTCTTAGACTGAAAAACTGGTTAGGTTGCAATGTTTGGCCTTTGAATTCTGAGAATTTTGCATTTGTACAGACCTGCTAAGAGTTTTAAATTCTAGAAGTATACAACAGGCCTGAGACTGCAACTTGTTGATGCTTTTCTTATTTTCTCCACTGAGTTGTATTCTAATCTTGTTTTGGAAACATCCCTACAAGGTGGTTCTCCTGTTGGAGGACCGTTTTCATTCTAAGATATAAGCTTTGTCAGTTTTTCAAGTTGTTTTATATAAAGAAACTTACTCAGAATATTTTTTAAATGAACAAGATGTGTTTTGTCAAGCCAGCCTTGCTGAACTATTGAATATGCTTTTTTTTCCATAATTTGGGAAAGCCTTACTTAAACCAGATGTGGACTGTGATCTGCCCAGATCTTTCAGGGAGACCACTGTGAAGAAATGTGTGTAACTGCAAAGAGTCTGAACTGTGACAGCAGTTAAATTGCTAAATACACGTCCCCAGAATTCCTGTGGCTGTCACCTATCTTGCTCTGCTGCTACACCAGATAAAACTAGTTCACAGCAACACACAGCAGGTATAGGTGGGAATTTCATGGAGTAACTCTTAAGAAATCCTCTTCTGCTTTCTGCATGACAGTAAAAAGTGTGGCTGATTCACTTTCTAGGTGTAAAAAAATGTTTAGGGATGGTTAAATGCTTGTGAGTCAAGTCTTTCCAAATACACTAGGTTTTGATTTACAATTTTAAGATTATTCTATAAGACTGTGTTTTCTTTTCCTCAGCCTTTTCTTTCCTGACATGATTTTCTTTCACAGTGATTTGTGCTGGGATTTGTGTGTTACAGGTGATTTCTGATCTTCGGAAGAGCTTGGATCTGTCCTCGTGTGTTCTGCCCATGCAGATCCTTGGTTCCCAGAAGAAGCTTAAAACCCAAGTGCAGGCCAGGTACTTGAGCTGATGTACATGATTCTCCAAGGATAAGATGGGACAAGAGAACTTTGGCTCTTTATCTCTGGCACATGGTTGCATTTATGAGCCTTGTTTATCCCAAGAAAAGCTGCTTGGTGCTAATGTAAGACATTTGTCAGTACTTGTGCAGACAGCTTCCCCTGCCATGCATGTAGTTCCTTTTGAGCCATCTGCATGGGGGTAAGCAATGCCATGGATAATTCTGTTGCAGCTGGTTAATCTATTTTTGTTCCCTTTAGCATGTCTTTGGTTGATTGTGCAATCTCTGCTTCTATCCTTTTCTGAAACTCTCTTCTGAAACTCCCTATCTCTGCCAGAGCATTCCCTCAGGGGAATGACTGTTTTAGTAGCTCCAGTGACTGCTGGGCTGCTTTGTTCCTTTTACTGCAGTATTCACAATAATGGAATCTCTTTATTTCTGATCATTTACAGCTCTACCATGAGCCAAGTAAACACCAGCCAGAACTGTGTAAAACTACTTTTTGATGTGATCAAGTTAGCTGTGAGATTTCAGAAAGATGTCTCTGAAGCTTGGATTAAGGTAAGGTGCTTCAGACCTACTTTCCTTATTTAATTTGGCTCCTAGGTTGAGCCTGGGCCTTTCTTGTAGTCAAATGTAGTATCAAAAGCCAAATGTTAGCCCTTTGTTTTGCTGATACAGATGTCATTCTGTGTTCCAAATTAGCAGTGCTTTTTCAGGAGTCTGCTTTCTTCCTATGTTACTAATTTCAAAGTGTTGCAAGATGGCCACTGGGCTCCTCTGTACAGACTCCGAATCTTGAAAAGCAAGATCAACATGGTTCTGCATGTTTTCAAGAGAGTTTTGGAAAAAATAGAGGGTTTTTTTTCTGTCTGCAAGAGAGCAAAAATGTTGTTGGGATAGCGATGTATATTGAGACTGAGTGGTGTGAAGCCTTAAGATGCTTGAAAATGTCCAGATAGAAAATACTGTTTACTGGTATTGGATTAAATTTAATTTTTAACTGCATTTCAGTGTAAAACATGAAACTTTCTTGTTCTCAGCCTTTCATTGCTCAGTACCTTAGTTCTTTTTCAAGTCTGATGCTATTTGAGAATGTTCTCATTCAAGATGCATTTTCATGCCTGTTTATTTTGAGTGCTTTCTGGGTTCTTTGCTGTTGGGGAGATCCAGTTTGTTGGCTTTGATAGCTGTCCTGTTGTATAGGAGAGAAGTCTCTGAGAAGTATTTCTTTTGGTATCTGCCTTTTTTTGGTTAGGTTTTGGAATATATATCATACTCTATCATAACAGCTTTCTTGTTTTTTTGCTCTAAGGCCATTGAGAACAGCACATCTGAATCTGACCACAAGGTAATACTTCTAACTCTACACTTGTCACTGGGAGTGCCCTCTTCTGCTCGTGTTTTTGTGGGCTTTCTTTGTGGTTGTAGATGAAAAGATGTTTCTAGTTGGAGGAGAAACTGCCAGTCATGTTTCATGGGTGGTTCTTAATGGTATTTGAGTTGTTGCTAGTATAACAGCTGTGCATTTTCTTAGTAACTCTTAGTTCATCCATTTGAAATGTCAAGGGACAGGAGTTATCCTGGTTTAATTCTGTCCTATTGGACTGATGTGGCTGTCAGGCCTTTTTGAGCTCTTTATTTTCTTCTCAGTTTTGATTTCAAAGTGTCATAGTCAACATAGTTGTCTGGAATGTATAATATCTTTTCAGCATAAAAATTGGTGATTATTTCTCCAAAAAGGTTCTGGATCTGATAGTTTTGCTGCTAATCCATTCTACAAACACCAGGAACAGGAAGCAAACTGAGAAAGTATTGAAGAACAAAATTCGAGTGGGCTGCATGCCAGAACAGCTGATGCAGAATGCCTTCCAAAATCATTCAATGGTCAGTGCTGATTTTGTTTTGGAACTCCCTCTTTTTTTTAATCTCTCAAAGATCTCATCAGATGATGATTTAACCCTGTGCTGCATTATTTATACTACTTTTGTTCTGTACACTTAGTTATGTTTTTTAGTTTGTGGTCCCAGATCAATCTCCCAAGGCAGATATCCTCAATTGTAACTGTCCTGTTGTTTTTTAAGGATGAGCTTTCCTCAGAATTGGATGGGCTTTTTATTTTGGTGCAAAACTTCTTAGCCTAAGAGATGTGCTCTAGTCCAAGATCTCTACTGTGTGCTCCAGGCATGCTGTTGTCTCATGCAGTATTTTTAGAGCTTCATATGTTTATGTGCATGGCTTTTCAAGTGTAATAGTTTCTTGGTCTAAATATGTTTGTATATGTGTTGGGCATATGGAATCACAGAATAGTTTTGGTTGGAAAAGACTTTTTAAGATCATCAAGTCCAACCATTAACCCAGCAGTGCCAAGTCCACCACTAAGCCACATCCCTAAGCACTAAATCTGTACCTTTGTAATGTAAATCCTTTGTGTGGAGAAGGTTGAAGAAACCCATTCTGGTGTGGCTTACCTTTGCCTGTTTGTACAAGGGAGAAATGTCAGAGAAGACAGGAAAGCACCTACTAAACTAGAAAACCCTTTTGGGATAAACTTGGGCACATTCTTTGTTTAGAGAACTGAGTGTGTTGAAAACAAGCAGCAATAATCTTCTCTCACTTGCTGTCTGTATTTCAGGTTATCAAAGACTTCTTCCCTTCAATCTTAGCACTAGCTCAGACATTCCTGCACTCTACACATCCAGCCATAGTCTCCTTTGGCAGCTGCATGTACAAACAAGCTTTTGCAGCCTTTGACTCTTACTGCCAGCAGGTACAGTGTGATGGATGGCACCTGTTTTATTTGTGTTTGCACTATGTTCTAGAATGTATGTCATGAACCTTTAGGGAGAGAGGATTTGAGGCAATCGGAAGCCATTGGAGAGAGCTCTGTGCTGTAGAGTAGGCCAAGCAGAAGATGGGGAACAGTTACAGCAAGACTCTGGTAGCAAGTGACTCAAGCACAGAGGCTGCTGGGAGAAGCAGGGAGCAAACAGGCCACAAAAGAGGAGAGCAAAAAATATCTGTGGAACAGAGGAGACCAAGCTTGGCTTGCTGCAATTCAGAAAGCAAACAAGTACACTGGCATATAGCTGGGAAGTCAGGACTGGCCCCCGTGGTCACAGAGGAAAATTGTTCATAAGCCCATGCTGTTCTTAGCTATTCACTTTGAGCATCATCATCTGTTTTAAAAAGCCATTGTTGTAGTTAACATTGAAATATGTTCCCTGTCCTTGGATGGCTTACTGTGATGAAAAAGTTTACAGTTTCCCCTCAGAGCTCTGACCAACTTGGACTCCTGTACACTGAAATAAGCACAGACTAGACTTGCAGCTCTAAGTCCCTACAGATGTGCTGACATGAAAAATAATTGGGAACTGAAGACAGCTCTGCACAAGCTTTTGAATATATTTGGACTTTTTTGGGACACAGTCTGTTTATAATTAAGACTCTTTCCAACATTGTGATTCTATTACTTATTACATCACACTTAACAAGTAGACAAACAAAAAAGCAACTGGGAAACACTTGAGATGTGAAGGCATACAATGTCTAGTTTGTGTCAATGCCTCAAACTAGAGAGCCTAGTGATATTCTGAGATGCTAAGAGTTCCAAAAAAGATGACTGTATTAGCAATGGTGACACAGAAAAGACCTAGAGTCACAGACATTGGATGGGGAGTGGAGAGCCCTGTCCAGAAGTCAACTGAAGTAAGGCTTTAAGAAGATTTTCCAAATAAAAATGTCAATTTTGAACTGCTGGTGATAAAGATTATTAAGACACTGGATCTGCTGAAGTTAAGTTAGTTTATTCCCAGGTAAGATGCAGTATTTTGTGCACCAAAGAAAATAGGGTAGTTTTTATCATTATAGGTGATAGTAGCAAAGAGCAGATGCTGCAGCAGTGTTAGTAAGCAGGCAGGAAATAGTTGGTGAAGAGCTTCTTTATGGAATTATGATACCTTTTAGAACCAAATAAAATTTAGGCTCAAGGAGAAGAATATTGTGGATATCAAGAATTAAAAAGCCAACTGAGAAGGGACTAGCAGTAATATTGTTGAGTTTCAGAGTGATTATCTGTACTTGGTCCAGGTATTTCGTAGCAGTAGAACAGGGCAGACATTTTCCTGTTGACATTTCACTATGTTTTTTCTGGGGGCTTTTTCCACAGGAGGTTGTGTCTGCTTTGGTGACTCATGTGTGCAGTGGAAATGAGACAGAATTGGACATTTCTCTGGATGTGCTCACTGATTTGGTGGTGCTGCACACATCCCCTCTGATGCGCTATGCCACCTTCCTGAAGGTATGAATATTTCTCAGAGGACTGTTCATTTCAGGACTCTTTCACCACTTTTCCCCAGATCCAGAATAGGTCAGTGATGATAGAGGTGATGAAACAGCTCATGCCTTTAAAGCTGCCTGTCTTGAGAAATGGTGTGGTCAGAAATGAAACATATCTGCTCTGAAAGGGTGGGCTGTAAGATAGGACTACATGAATTTTTGACAGGGGAAAGTTAGATTTGCAAAGGAAAATTCCCTGTAACTGGAATATGCTTTAATTCCAGGCATGGAATAATACCTGTGAGTGAAGGAAAATGCTGTCTTTGTTAACAACAGCTATTTCAAACACTTGGCAAAAACCTGACCCTTATGTGTACTGTCTGTCTACATAGCCAGTCAAATAGCCAGTATTTGATTCCTAAAACCAAACTCCTGGCAGGTGTGAGAAAAAGACTTATGTCCTAAAATTTAAAAGAGGTACTCAATAGGGATAAAAAAAAAATGGGTTCTGACCTCTTGAATGTGACAATCAGGGTCAGGCCAGCCCAGCTGCTTGTTTCCAAAAGCAGTAGAAGTGGAGATGGAAGGAAGAGCAAAACAGCAAGGCAAGCAGGTAGCAATGCTTTTCTTGAACACCCCTCCATCTGTGGTATTTAGTAGCTTAAGGACAACCTGTGTTTAAGAGCCCTTGAAGAGTATGGGTATGGGTATGGGTATGGGTATGGGTATGGGTATGGGTATGGGTATGGGTGTTCCTCCCACCCCTCTGATGTTTCTGGTGTCCAGTTGGTGGTGTGGGTGGATTCTGCAGTTTAAATATGCACTGTGGAGAAGCTATATATATTTTTTCCTGCTTAGCTGGTTTATTGTTAAATTTAAATCACCTGCTTAAAATATGCTAAAAAGGCATTAAGATCTGCATCAGAGTTTGCAGTGCAATGTCACACATTCAATGGGTGTAACAGGAAGAAGCAGGACTCGCTTGGCTCCTGGCAGAGGGAGGATGTGATAAAACCTTAGGGTTGAAAGTAGTCCTTGAAAGACAACCAAAAAATCTTGCTCGTGTTTGTATGCATTGTCAGAAGTGCAGAGGGGAGTACTTGCCCACAGCAGCCCACAGAGACCTGCTGACTTTCCTCCTGCCCTTGTTTGCATGTTCTTGTGCTGGAGGATCATTTAGAGTTTATAATTTTTGGGGGCTGATCCTCGATACGAAACTTGTATGTGAAAGATATGAATTGATGCTCTGGCCAGACCTCAAAGCCTGGCAGTGCACCGTGTTGAGTGTGCACCTCAGAATGCTCAGCTGAGGCACAGTTGGACTGTTTTTCACTGAAGCACTGGAAGAAGAAATACCCTGAGAATGCCAGGCAGAACAGGAAATTTTACTCTCAGATTGTTAACCATTTGACTGTTACAGGGCCTGTGATAGAAATATTAGCAAAAACCCCGTAATGTTTATTTTGTCAAATACTCTGCTGTGACCAAGCCTGTGGCAGAAGATAAATAGCTGTCACTAATGGGATTACTTATGCTTATGGTAGTCAGTTCATTCTTTCCCATTCAGCCTCTGTTAAAATGAACTGCAGTATTTATGGCCAGAGCAATAATTCTGCATTTATGTTTATTTAATTTGAATATAGCTTTTTCTTGCCTGTACAGAAAAAGGTAAAGTTAATTGGCTTCCCTGCAGCTGACAATTAGTATATTATTGGAAACATGGAAAGGAATTCTTGATATATATCTGAGCTAGTTTGTGTCTTCTCTCTTACAGACTATTTTAGACTCTACACAGAAACTGAATCCATGCCAGATCCGGAAGCTTTTCCACATTCTCAGCACACTAGCATTCAGCCAGAGGCAAGAAGGAAGCTATATTCAGGTAAGCAGAGACACAACAGAAAGGAGTTCAGGCTGTAGTCTGGGTTTTTTTTGCTAGGCTACCTTTGAGAGGTTTTGTTGCAAATAGTGGCCTCATCAATGGGCAATGATTGATGTTAGGATGTTCTTCAGCTTAAACTTCTCTTCTTCCCAACTGGCTGCAAGGACTCATCACAATGACACATCTCTCCCAGAAAGATCCTTCTCTTTTGCACATCTAGTAGAATGTTGGTCTCTAGTTGGTAGAAGTGTAGTGGTGGCAGTCCCTAATCTCACCTCCCAGTCAGAATGGGGTTGTCACCAACATGTTACTAGATTGGCTCTGGCTTTGTCTACCTTTGAGCCTGGAAAACTTGCAAAAGTGTAAATTCAGCAGCTTCTTTCTCAAGCTTTGTTTCTCTATCATTTGGAAGCATTCAGCAGGTATGGTTCAGCTTTTTCCTGAAATGTTTCTTTCAGTTCATCTGCTTTGTTTTTACTCCAGAGACAACAAACCCTCTCATGTTAGAAGAACTGAGCTGCACAGCACAGTGGTCTCTGGTGTGAAGTGGTAGATATCACACCTTTTGTGCCTCTAGTTTAGATCCCTCACCAAAAACTTGGTCCATCCCTCAGCTTCCTGAAGTTGACAGCATTTCAGAGGACAGTTCTGTAGCTGCCATTTGTGTGTAAAAGACTCCACAACCACCTGCTATTTAAAAAAAATGTTTTTCTATTAATTATGGATGGAAGCAGGACCAACTGCATGTTTTGTGTAGCAATCACAGCAAAGTCAAAGCAAGTTGCTTTTAATGCTGTTTGGAGCCTTATCTAGAATTGTGACCAGTACTTCCATAAGAAACAGCAGAATGTGCCTTCCTTCAGAAAGCTGAAATCCCAGTAAGCCCACCCCCTGCAGCCTTTGGAGACAATATTAAGTGAAGATGCCAATAGAACTGTGAGTGTTGCACACAAGTACCTGGGTGGTGATGTGGCCTGTGTCTTCCTTTTTAGGATGATATGCACATGGTGATCAGGAAATGGCTCTCCAGTACTGTTCCCAATCACAAACAAATGGGGATTATTGGTGCTGTCACCATGATAGGCAGCGTGGCATTAAAGAGGTAAGAGAATATAGCAAAGATGAATTTAAAATGCTTTCAATTTAGACTGAACTTTGAGTGGAACAAAGAAAGGAGGGTGTGGCCTTCTCTCCCATGCACATCTTGGTCCAGTACAGGAACTTACAGCTCTTCTCTGCAGTCTGTGGTGTTGGGTGTTACACCCTGTTCCATACTGCTCTGCTAATCCCCAAAGCATCCTGATTTTCTTGCTAATGGCTGTTTGTGGATTCCCTGGCTAGCACCAGCAGGACATATGACTTGGAAAAAAATTTTAACCCCATGGTGGACTGACTACAGATCAGTTTCTGACACTGCAGATGAATAATATCATGTGCTCCATGTTTTAATACAGGAAAATTTAACAGAAAACCAAGGAGAGAGGTTGTTACTGCTGTGCTGGACATTAGTGTGACAATTCCTGCTGTACTGTATAAATAATTTATGAACAGCATTCATAAACCAGACAAACTCCTGATAAGAGCTGTGACAAAGATTAAAGCACCTGGAAACTAAGAATCTGTCTGGTGTTGGGAAGCATTAGGTAGCTTGCTGATTTTCCACGTCTCATGAGGAGAAAAGCCTGTTTTAGTTCCAAGCCCTGAGTTAGTGGACTTCATTATGGGGATGACTGGAAGGTTTGAGGTTTCAACTGGTTAGAAGAAGCATAACCTTGAAGAATACATTGAGCCTTTTCCCAGCAGAAGGTCTTTTCCTAATAATGTGCTGAAGAGGATGTGTTTCATGCATAATTCTGTTTTCTGGAGCAGGAACCTTGTGTTTGTAGTGGGTTTTGCCATTTCTTAACTGTTGTGCAACAAAAGCAAGGTTATCAATTGCTTTCAGAAATGAAGGAGACAGCAGTTCCTTGGAGAGACCAGAGTTGAACAGTGAGCGTGATGGGCTGGTGAGTGCCAAGAATGGGTATGTACTGGAGCAGGGTGGGAGAGCAGGAACATCAGCAAGGATATGTGACTGGAAACACAGTCTTAGGTGAAGAAGTATGTGTGCAGCCTTAGTGGGGCTGGGGTTCTTGTACATTGACCACAGAGCCAAGAATCTATTAAAAATTGTTTTGGAGAAACAAAGACCTATATTAACTTAGCATCTGCTGGTCCTGCCTACAGCTAGTCCAGGACAAGGAGTACTGCAGCAATCTAGTGAAAGTCTATCCAGATGTTATTGCAAACACAAAGGAAAGAAACAGGACAGTCTGCTTCAGGAAGCCAAAGGCAACCTTCACCTTCCTCTCAGCTTGGCAGCAGTGCCTTTTAGGCTATCTAGAGAAACCACTTCTACTGTACAGGGTTGAATTAGCCTTGGCCTTTTTTTAAATTCCTTTTAAAGAACTTTCTCCTAGGCTGCCTCTCTATTTAAAAGCAGACTCTTCTGTCATTTTCTACGGGAGGTGGGCCAGGACCTTAAAAGACCCATGTTCCTTCTTAAAACTGACTCTGCAAGACCAGTCACAATGGGCTGTTGACCTAGAGATGGAGCTTAGGATATGCCTCAGAGTAAACTGGTATAAAAGAGACTGAAGGTAAAAGCTTGAGTTGGTTCCATTTACCTTACAAGTTACTGCAGACTGTTCTCTCTTTTCTCAGCTTTCTACCTTGCTGGACCTTGTGGGTTTCTGCTGTGAGCAAACACCAGAGGTCTTGGCTCTGTACTATGATGAACTCGCCAG
Organism: Heliangelus exortis; assembly: GCF_036169615.1. NCBI lineage: Eukaryota > Metazoa > Chordata > Aves > Apodiformes > Trochilidae > Heliangelus > Heliangelus exortis. The sequence goes on from NC_092433.1 coordinate 7,374,680, forward strand.
TTTGATTGAGAAGCAGAAGGGGAATTTTGACTTGCAGCTCCTGGTACGTTGCAGAGTAGTTTGAATTTAATCACTTGAATGAATTCTTCAGAAATGTGCTGGTTTTCAGGCATTGGCAGGACAGTTGATTTGAGGATTTCACTTCAGCCTGAGGACTCCTTTTTTTATTCCAGGCATACTTAAGATCTCCTGGGAGATTGATCAGACATAAAATCCATTTTCAGCACTCTTAGCTTTTTTTGATTGTGGCAGATTCCACAAAGACTGGAAGCACAAAGAGTGCTTTAACAGCTTCCTTTATATAAACTTTTACATGACATCAAGGAAGCCTTTTTAAAGAAAATTAAATGACATTTCTGAGCATGCTTTTAAGATTCATTGATAAAAGTAGAATCTGAAAGAACTTTAAACTCAGTATTGTAACTGACTTTTGGTCAGACTACTGAGGCTATCTGATGCCTAAGGACTTGGAAGACCCACAGTCATTTATGGTAATAAATAAATAAATAAAACAGTATTTATGATAATAGGAAGAAGTTTGTGAAGGTCACTGGACAGCTCTTTGTCTTGGTGGAGAATCTTTTTGCATCTATGCTGTGGCTGCCAGCAGGGTAGCAAACCCAGGAGAGCCCTGAAGGCTGCTGTGATCGCTCTTTGTGACAGAAGTGTTCTTTGCACTTGCTTGCTACTGAATAGAGGAGCTGTGCTGGAATGAGGAAAGGTGACCAGGGAGCTGTGAAGTGCTGGCAGTTGCTCCAGACAGCTCTGTGCTTAGACTAGAATCAGTCTCCTGAGGTCCAGCTGACATCCTAAGGAAGAAAAAACAAAGGAAGGAGGGCTTCTCCTTTTTCCTGAAATGTTAAAGCAAACTAAGGTTCTTCTCACAACTTTTGTGCAGATTTTTCTGTGTTGTATCATTGTCTATTTGTCCAGACTGTCACATCTTTACTTCTCAATTAATTGCTTCTAAAAAAGTAGGCACGTAAAATATGTGGGGGACAGGGTATGAAGTAAAACTTTGCCAGCACTTTATAGCCATTTCATTCTGATGATCAGCTCTTAGGACAGAGAATCCCCATGGCTGCTTCCAGCCAGCTACTCTGCCTCTCTGCAGCACTGTGGAACTTGCAAACAAGCCCACATCCAAAAAGCAGGGAAGAATATGTTGTGCATGCTGAGCAGTGTTTCCTGGCTTTGTGTCTAAAGGCAGGCCTTGGCTCTCCTTGCAGTTAACAAGCTTTATTGCTGTAACTGTTCCAGGATACTTCTGGTTAACCATTCTTCTGCATTTTCCACTGTTGAAGCTTTTTTTACTGAGCTGAAGCTTTCTTCAACTTTTCCTGAGCATGTGTTTTTTCCTTTCATTATAGGAAGAGTTTGGGAAGAGTTTGGTGGAAGACTTCCCTAATGACTTTGTGGTGGACCTCAGCCCCACAGTGGATGGGTATGCTAAGCACAGGCTCAGTATTTGTAATGTGTCTGTAACTGAGAACTGGGATTGTCAACAGGAACTTGTCTACCTTCCCTTGCAGTTCGTTCCTGTTCCCAGTGAAGTCCTTGTATAATCTGGATGAAGATGAAAGTCAGGGAGCAATTGCCATCAACCTCTTACCAATAATGTCACAGAGTCAGCTTGGCAAGGTCACTGATGGAACAAGCAACCAAAGCAAAAGGTAATTTGACACTTAACTGTGGGATTCCTGCAATGGTAAAGGATTTGTTTCCATTTGGTGTACTTCACTGTGATCAGCCCTGCCTGCCTCTGTGCCTGATTAGGAGCTAGTCAGAGATTTACCAGTTTCCAGTGCTCTTTTCCTTCTCTCACTGTTAAAGTGATATTCACAGACATAACTCAAATAGGTCTAGAGGTTGGTTGGGAACTGTCCTCTGTTTAGGTGATCTTGGGTAAATCGTGCTGCATCTGCCTTGTTTCCCATCTGGCATGTGAGAATAGGAGCTCTTCCAATCCTATGGTGACATTGAATGCCATATTGAGGCAGCAGGCACCTTGGAGGTGGCAAAATTCATATTTTGAGCAAGAATTCTCAAATAGAGTCACGTCAGAGTGCATGAGTTTTCTCACTTTCAGTTGTACTTGGATAAAACAGACTGTGCTCCAGTGTAAATCCATAAACATGCAGGCACAAGTGAAATATGGCTGAAAAATAAGGGCTTTGTCTTTGGGGGGATGGAACAGGAAGCATGGAAGAATTAAAAAAGTCTGATTAAATACACAGAATGTGAGTTGCATGCTGCAAAACATTCAAGGAGGTTTCTCCACTCCTCACAGCCATATTGTGCAGTTTCTCGTAGTTCCTTATGAATTGCTCAATATTTATTTCTAACAGAAATCTGATATAAATTTATTTTATTTTATTTATTTATGATAAAAATCTGACCCCACTTTTCTTCATTACAGCTGTTCTTCTGCTCTTATATGCTTTTCTGGAAAACTGGTGATCACTAGTTTGTTTGTTTTTTTTAATTGTGTGGTACATTTCTGCTCTATGTCACTGGGACTTCCAAGAAGCAAAATAGAAGGCAAGGTGGCATGGGGAGGACATAATGGAACAGCAGTGAGCTTTCTGGAGGTACATAAAACATAGGACCCACTCCATTTCTTCTTTTCCCCCAGGGTAGTGTCACCATTATGTCTGTCACCCTGTTTCCGACTGCTGAGGCTCTACACTGCAGAGCAAAACAGTGGAAGCCTGGAAGAGATTGATGCCTTATTGGGTAAGGGAAATGGACCTTTTATTGAGTCTTTCTGGCTGACTTGTTCCTCTCCTAGATCTGCAAAGACTTCCTGCAGCTGTAGGAAGAATCGTGCAGGTTGTGTAGGAGGCTGAGATGCTCTGTTGCCCACAGGGTGGAAGGGAGGCAGGGGGGACAATTGCTTTGTTTGGGAATGGAGGGGCTGACAAGGCCTACTCCAAACAGCCATTGCAATTACTATGGGCTTTGGTAGGGACCTTATCTGTGCAAAAACCAAAGGATGGGTAGCAAACACAGTCCAACATGTTCTCCTCCTGCCCTGTCCCAGGCTGCCCCTTGTACCTGACTGACCTGGAGGTTGAAGGGAAGCTGGACTCTCTGTCCAAGCAGGAACGGGAGTTTCTCTGCTCACTCCTGTTCTATGCTCTCAACTGGTTTCGTGAGGTGAGTAGAGCCTTGCTTGCAGGTTCTGGGGTGGCACTGAGGAATGGCACTTAGAAAGCCTTAGGCTTCAGGTTTCCAATAATAGTTGAAGAGTCTTGTCTCATGGAAACTTTCTCCAGCAAGGTCCTGGTGATCTCTCTCTCTTCTTCTCTTTATTATGGAGCATGTGGCATATGAGAGGAGGCAGGGAGAGCAGAGGTTGTTCAGCCTGGAGAGGCGAAGGCAGTGGGGTGGGCATACTGAGGCCTTTTACTGTGGTATTCTGTTTCCTAAAAGCAAGGTTGTGCTCCACTTCCAGAGAAGCTGTGGGATTGCCTTTCGTGGGGATGCTCAATTCTCCACCTGTGTAGCTGATGCTGCTTTGAGCAGGATTTTGCACTGGAGGCTTCCACGGGTCCCCTTGTAAACTCAGTGGTGATTGTGCACTTTGTAATACACTACTGTGAGCTTACAGAAGGGTGACTTCAAGCAGATTTGGACCATTTATTTGCCAACATCAATGGTCAGTGGGAATGTTCCCTGCTGGGGTTATTCTGATAACATGAGATATGTCAGAGTTGGTGCAATTGCACATCCCAAGTCTTCTCTGTTCCTGCTCTACTCCCAGGACTGCCTATTTCCTGGCAGAACTGGGAAGCCCCGGGGGCTTTCCAGAGCCACAGGCAGCACAGAACTTAACAATGTGCTGTCTCCTAATTCCTCTTCTTGAGTTAGTATTTGATCTGGAGGTGTTGCTTTATTGCATTTACAGATTGCACCAATTGTATCAATGTTCTCATGGGCTTCTGAGGAGCTTTGTTCCTGCAGTCTGGATCTGGTCACACAGGCCACTTGTGCTGTTGTTTGCTTAAATAGGACTTGTGGGTGTTATTCAGAAAATAAATAGCAGTAATGTGGGTATAAATCTCTCAGAGTCATTGAGTTTGGTTTGTATCTCTAGGTTGTAAATGCTTTCTGCCAGCAACAGGATGCTGAGATGAAGGGAAAAGTTTTGACTCGATTACAGAACATCACAGAGCTGCAGAATGTGCTGGCAAAATGCTTGGCAGGTGAGTATGAAATATTTGTACATCCTGGGCCTGGGCCAGCTGTGAAGTGGTAGGGATTGGCTTAAACATAAGTGGAGAAGTTCATGATCACACCTACTGAATTTTTACAGTGGTCTAAGAGTTTGTGCCTGGACATCTGTTTTCAGTTTATTTGAGCCCAAACTGCCTTTCTCAATCACCTCCTCAGTGACATCTTTTTGACTGTTCCCAGGCAGACTTGGCAGAATCTGCCTCTGAGTATGATGGATGCTGGAGTAAACCAGTTTCTATCCTAAAGAAACTGTGTGTTTCTTTAGTATCAGTTTTTGGGAAGCTGTTAAGAGATGTCATAAATATCTGCTGCTTCCATCTGCAGTAGGCCCATGATTCCCTCCTGCCCAAATACTGTAGCCCAGCATGGAGACCCCAGGGCTCTGTCCCATTCTGATGACACAGCTACACAGACTGCCACAGTGTAGTCTGTACAAGTACAGAGATCCCATTCCCCATCCTGCTCTTCAGCTTGTTAAGGCTCAAGTTCATTAATGAAGGCACACACATGACACACTCTTCAGTCACAAGCACACAATATTGCTGCAGCCTCTCTGTTCCCAGCAGCCTGCCCAGATCCCAGGCCCTCTAATCTGTTCCATGAGTCTCCTACTCTGGCTGTTCTAGCAGCAAACAGGCAGACACACACTCATCTCACAGGTAGACCCCAGGCACAAAGTCTGTGGGACCAATAGAGGAGCTCCCAAGAGCTATGGCATCTTTAGGTACTGACACTGTGACCCTTGCTCACTCCAGTTGCTGTCCCGGGGTGGTTCTGCTGTAGTTGCTGGTCCAGTATTTACTCACACAGGTCTCACCAATAGTTGGCATTTAGCTTTTTCAGCACACACATGCAGGCATGCACACCACACACGTACATACAGGATAGTTACATATGGTACTTCCTCTACATGTGTATATTGCCTGTATTTTGTCACTCAGGAGCTGAACTAACCCAATTTCTACATTTTTGTTTCTTTCAGCAACCCCTGGCTATGTCCCACCACCAGCTACTTTTGATTCGGAAGCCCTGGAGGCTGTGCCATCCATTAATGCTCTTGGTACATTAAGGAAAAAGAATGGTAAAGAAAATTTAAAACATTGAAGTGAAGAGATGTGATGTGAGGTTTGACTGGCATATGGCACTGCAGCCCGTGCAGTTGAGTGTGTGTAAAGCACAGCATTCCTGGAAAGATCTCTGTCTAGCTTGAAATCTTACCTGATCAATTCCTGTTGCAGCTGAAGTGGACATGTAAAAATATCCTACTCCAAACAGGTGTGGAATAGTCTGTCTCCTTGGGAAAGCTGATGCTTTGTTTTTAACAGTGAAAATCCAGGGTTTTCATTGACTGTTTTCACCTGCTGAAGTATTTGCTGCAGCAAAAAGTTGCTCTGCCTTTGAGTTTGTGCAATTGTCTGGTACTGAGCTGTGATTCTGTCTTCAGATGATACATAACCTGTGCATGCTTCCTGAGAGCTGATAAAAGTACAACCTGTGTCGTTTTCCTGGCTGCAGGGGTTGTCTACTGTTGAACACAGTCAGGACTTTGTTTCTGAAGTCACTTTTCTCTTTCAGGAAGGAAAAAAAAGGCTGATGGCAGCAAAGCTGGCTCTGCAGATCGTTCTCAAGCAGATGACAGTTCTGAGGGAAACCAGGCTGATACTGAGCTCTCTGAGATGGAGAAGGTAGGTGTATAGTCCTGGGGGACTTGAAAGAAGACTAGGGGAGATGACACAGAAACATAAGCAAAAACTTTGAGAGGGGGTGCTTTAATTTCAAAAGTTAATCATGGTGGTTCAGTTCTGCTTTCTGATGCCTGCCTCACATCTGAATTTTTAAAATTGTCTGCTGCAAAGGCCAGTTACTCTCCAGCAGGCCTTGTGGTTCGGGGCAATGCAGATGTGCAGAACTATCAAGTGTACTATTAGTTACTCTCTGGATAAGAGTATGGAAGTTTATATTTTAAGCCAGTGTCCTGTCTCTCAAATTACTGCAATAACTTGCCATTCCTAGACTCAGGTCAGAAATTGTGTCATGAATCTGGAAAATACAAACCCTGATAAGGATTCTAGACTGTTTTAGTCATAGGTGCTCATTTTGAAAATTTTCCTTGAATTATTTAACCAGTGTATTCATGATAAGGTATCTATAAATTTACTAATTTTAATCACACACTAAGAACTATTTCCCATTCTATTTCTGATTCTGTGTGCTTGTCTCTCTACCACTCATAGTCTCTTAGTCATTTTTTCAGCAGGCACAAAATATAGAACTCTGTGTGAAAGAAATATATTTATTTGAGCTAGAAAGACTTATGGTCTTCAAGGTTGCTACTTTAATTCTGCTGTTTGCTTTTCAGACTGCTACTGAGAAGGAGGCAGGAAATCCTCTGGCACAGCTGCAGAGCTATCGCCCATACTTCCGAGAACTGGACCTGGAAGTGTTCACTGTGCTGCACTGTGGGCTGCTGACAAAGTCTATCTTGGACACAGAAATGCACACAGAGGTGAATGGCTCAGTGTAAACTGTACTGATGGGGTTTTCTGTCATGGCTTCTCTTAGAGGCCTTGGCCTTTTCTGTTCCATTAAAAAGTACAGAAGATTAATGTTAAGATTTGTTGGTCCAGCCAGGGCTGTGAGCCAGGATATTGCCTCTCAGGAGAGAATTTTTCCCCAAAGAATCCAAAGTACTTCAAGGAACTAATATAAGTGTTGCATAATACAATATAACATGGATTGACCTGATGGAAAGAAAGGGGTTTCAATATTGAACATTGCTAATCTGTAGGATGTTAAATACACCAGGAGTTGGCTTGCCTAAAAAAGAACCTGTGACACTTAAGTAAAGCCTGTCTTGCAAAAGGCAAGTGTCTCAAGGCATTACCAGGTTGGAAACTCTGTACTAATACGGGATTGGTGTTGTGGACAGGGTCCTGCTTGTTGTCTGCCAGCTTGTATAAAACTACACTGCTATGGATGTGGAAAGCAGAAGTGCTTAATTTTGTTAGCTTTTTGTAGGCATGCTGAGTTCATCTGAAGCCTAATTTTGGTAGGCTACAGTAAGATTTGTAAAATATGAAAAGACCACAAGCAGTCTGGAGTGCAGCCTGGCCTGCTCCAGGGACAGCTGTCTCTGCATGCTGGTCACAGGGCAGCTGGAAGATTGTTTGACAAGTCTCTTGGGCTATGTGGTGTTATTTCAAGTTATTTCTCAAGTATTATTCAATTGGTGAGTTTTGTGACTCTGGGCTGAAATCTTTCTTTTATTCTTAGGAGCTTGTTTACCATGTCAATGTATATAAATCAGTTCTCTCAGTAGCTGCTGACATCAACTGTATCCAGAGCACCAGGTTTGCTTCACGCTTTGAGTAACAAGAACCAATGCCTCATACCTGCAGTGGGGAAGACCATAAATCCCCACTATCTACTAACTAGGTCCCTGGCTGAAGTTAACTAAGCCAGAACACATACCTGAAAACAAAGGGGGTGAACTTGAGCGCCAGGATAGTACAGTTATGTGCTGGGTCCTGGCACTGACTGTTCTTGTAATTGCAGGCTTGTGAAGTTGTGCAGCTGGGGCCTGCTGAACTTTGCTTCCTTCTGGATGATCTGTGCTGGAAGCTGGAACATGTGCTGACCCCAAGTTCCACAAGAAGAGTGCCCTTTCCAAAGGCAAGTGCAGCAGCAGCTGATGGTGCAGGGCCTGAGCTGAGGCAGCACATCAGTGCTCTTCAGACCCTCCCTGAGAAATGTTTTTCAGAATTATTTTCACCTAACAGTTAAAAGAAAGTCTGATGCTCTACTGTGTGTCAGAGCAGCACTTGCTCTTTCAAGAGATTTCTGTACCACTTCCCTCACTGAAGTGTTTGCAGCCTCTGGTACTGTGCATATCTCAGAAAAGGGTGTATAAATGAAGAAAGGTCTTGTAGCCTCAAAACTCAAGTGACCCTTTTCTTAGCCCTCCCTGGGGAGACTGGCTCTGGTGTTCAAATGGCAGCTCAGGTTAGGCAGGCCAGATATTTGCTGGATCTATGTTTCTGCTGTTTCTGCAGTCTTCAGAACAGTGTGCAGTGTGCAGGTGCAGTGACTCCTTGCATTCCTGGCTGGTGCCTTCAGGAGAAAAATGTATGGCCCACTGCATTCAACCACGAGAAATTAACTGCAGCCTGATGGACTCCCATCATACTCAGTGTTCTTTCTTCTTGTCATTTTACCTATCTTAGTTCCCACATTCAGAGACTGTCTTCTCTTTGGGTTTGAGTAATATGTTGGACTCTATGATCTTAAAGGCCTTTTAAACCTAAACGATTGTATGATAACATAGAAGAGCTACATGTCATATAATTATTATTCTTTTCATTGAATGTTGTCCATTTGTCTGAGTTGTTCAGCAGAAGCCACTTCTGTGACCTGTCCTGAGAGAGTGTGTGACATCAGGAGTTACACTGCTCAGCAGCAGTCTAAGAGGGAGCACATGATGAGAAGTTATTCTCAAATAAAGCTGATGAAGTGACTTTAATTTTTTGTGTTTGCTGCAGGAAAGAGGCTCTAAGGATATTGGCTTTTCCCACTTGTGTCAGCGATCCCCCAAAGAAGTTGTTGTGTGTGTTGTCAAGCTACTAAAGCCACTGTGTAATCACATGGAGAACATGCACAACTATTTCCAGGTCAGTGGGCAGCAATTTTGACTCAAAAACCTGTCAACTTTTGTCACATCTAATGATATTTTTGGTTTTGTTTGTGGGAAAAAAAATGGCTTTGTTTTCTTCAGGTTTTGTAAACATGGGATTTACAGAAATGGATTCTTGTGCCATTGCTTTTCCATGGAATAGATTTTAATGAGTTATTTGTTTCATATTAAAGGCAATTGATATACAAAATCAAGGTGTGGAAGATGATCCAGGAATGAACATCCAGGAACACCAGCTGATGGCCTCTTGTTACCAACAACTGTTACTAACTTTTCGCTCCCTATTTGCTTGGTGAGTTTAAACAAAAGTGTATAAAGTTGCCTAAAGGAGGAGGTCTGGTTCTTGTCCCCCTTTTTTTTTTTTTTTAAAGTGTTTGTACCCAGCAAATGCCCTGTCAGACATGCAGAACAACACACTGCAGTGGCTGGAAGCTTTTAAGCACTTAGAGTTATGTCAAGCTTCCTTGGCTAAGGAACTTAAACTGTAGGTGATTAACAGTGAATGCACAATGTGGCACTGAACTGACCAGAACTCAGTGTGGTTTTGGATCAAGACCTATATGTCATGCAACCATATACTGGGGATAGCTCTCCAGCCACTGAAATGCAACAACTAAATTACAAACACTTAATCAGCACCCATTATATTACTGATTGTTAATTACCTTGAGTGTTAAAAATGCACTTCAGCATTACCATTATCATGTCTATGTGTTCAGTCTGTAGATCTAGAACACACTGGTATTTGAGCCTTTCCAGAATGCATATCCTCCTTGAATGTTTTCAGAGACACTGGTAGTTCAAATTAATGAAGTTCTCTAGTAGAAGATCTCCAGAGCCCTATTAGGTTCCTGTCTGTTGTTTGAGAGCTGTCTACCCACTATTACTGCACTTGCACAGCAACTCCCATTAGACATCCCCTGCTTTTCAGCATTGTTTTAATACATAAGGACCTCCATTTATGTGAAATTGCCTGTCCCCGTCTAACCAGGTCTTCAGTCTAACTGAAAAGGTTGTGTTAGGTTTGTACATGGTTTTCCATTCCCTTTAAAAGATAGTGTATGGATTAAGTTTACTAGCAAAACTCAGTTCTCAGTTTTTTATGTCCCTTTATAACTTTCTTATTGCAGGGTTTTTCTTGCATATCCAACTTCTTTATTTTCTTGATGCAAAAATATGCTCAGATATGTATTTGCATCTGATACTTCTTTTCCTGCTACTCTGATGATGAACTGGATTTTAAATTTTTTTCTTCCCCCTCAGGAATGGTTTTTCTCAGCGTGAAAATACTGACTTGCTCAGGTCAGGTCTCCAAGTGCTTGCAGACAGACTAAAGCCAGGAGAGACAGAGTTTCTTCCTCTTGAGGAGCTGATAAGGTAGAATTGATATTTCCCAAGCTCTGAAAAGGATGAATTCCGAGCAGTTTTCTTTGTTTTGTGTGGGTGTAATGGGTAAATGTGTGCTTGGGAGCTCTCATAGAGACCATACTTTGCTCAGAAAGCTTTATACTAAATTGAATGGCAGTGCAGTCAAACCTAATGAAAAGGAGCTGCTGGAGTATAAAATACACATTAGTCTATGAATTTCATTCATTTAAGTGGTATTTGAGACTAGGAGATTAGTGGGATTCACAGAGGAATTAATTTGTTCTCGGTAGCTGAAATTCCTACAGAAACAGGAGGCAGAAGCAGTATATAAAGATGTTGCTAGACTTGGAGTGACTGGGGCTTGAGGGAAGTTTCTTGGTTAATGAATTTTTATCTACTTGTGGTTGACTGCCCCGTCTTCAGAAGGGCACTGCCAGAGGCAAAATACTGGGAAAGGGAGACCTTGGATCTGAGCTGGTCTGACACTTTGTATTAACATGGTTTTGGGGGATTACACTATGTACAGTGTTTTTACCTTTTCCCTTTCCTATCATTCCCAGAGAGAGTTTTCAGTACCTACTGAACTTCCAGCAGAGTGTTCCCAGCTTCCACTGTGCCTTCATTCTCACCCAGCTCCTGATTGCCATTGCAGAGAAACCAATGGCTGGCTGGAAGAAAGAGAAAATGGGTAATGTGTGAAGAACCTTGAATCTCAGATTAGTTTTTGTGCTTTCCTTTGCCTGTAAGTGTTGGCTTCTATCTCTAGAATGCAGCTGTTGAGGGCAATGTTTTGCTTCTCTATCTCAGTAACCTCATTGGAGGAACAGTCCTAGGGGTTAATGACAGGAGCAGCAGTAAATCTATTGAAACATTTTTGGTATTTCTTTTGCTGTGCCTCAGTAAATGCAGGAAGGCAGACTCCAGCTCTCTAAGCTGGTATTTTTAAAAATCTCACAGCTTTTAAGAGTTTTAAGAACAAACCTGGTGTCCAATTTTAGTACTAATTATGATGTAGCTTGCTAGCATAAGTACAGATGTCCCTGACAGCTCATTTCAAAAAATTATAGAAAAAAACTGCAAGAACAGAGAGAGGAAAACCTGTGTGTTCTTAATTCATTCAACAAGTGTCTTCAATTAAGAGAGCCCTTCTTGGGGACAAGGTTTATTCTGTAAGAGGAATGGCAATAAAGCAGATAAGGCATAGACATGCTTGCAGGGAATATACAAGAAAACAACTAGTTGGTCTTTGCTTTGTCACACACTTAAAGACTCCAGACCCAGTCACCTCACCTGAGAGAAAACATTTGTCAGACTAAGACACCTCTAGAATTTGTCCTCTTTATGTTCTCCTAGCCACACAGAATTTTAAGTTCCCTACTTTGAGATTATTTTACTGTTTAAACTGTCCCACACTGGGATAACTCCGAGTATGCCAGGGAATAACCAATTTTAAGTAATAATTTTCTGGTTTTAAACATTTCTGCAAGAGACGGGCAGGTTTGTTAGCAGTTTTGATTTAAGAAACTAAACTTGAAGCTTGCTTGTTCACACTTCCTACTACAGTGTTGTGGCCAGAAAGTCAAGTCACTTGTTAGTGAATTTCCATTTCTAGAAATGGATGCCTTCAGGGTTACCCTAATTAGAAACAGTTAACACACTGTAGGAGCTACCAAACAAGTTATGCTTTATGTAAGTTTGTCAGAGAGAAATGACCAGAGGGGGGTCACAGTTCTGATGTGAACAGGTATTGCAGAGCAGGAACACACTGGATGTGCCTATATTTTACTATAATTATATATGTCCTTGTGGCCTTACTGTTTCCTAGTGGAAATGCATTCTGACTGTTTAACAGAGTTCAGGCATATTGAGGAATAGCAAAACTGTGATCTTTCAAGAGACCATTTGGACAAACTGCCTTTATATGGAAGAAGGAAATTGTCTTGGATTCTTCCTTCACTAAATCATCCCTTTTCTTTCACAGCTTCACTAGCAAAGCAGTTCCTTTGCCAGTCATGGGTGAATCCCAGCGGAGAGCGGGAGAAGGGCAGCCAGTTCAACAGTGCACTGCATACTCTGCTCTGGTAAGGCTCAAACCACTGGTAAGGCTCACAGCATGCTGAGACACTCTCCAATAATTAATGTTGCTGCAGAAGAATGACTGCTCTGGTCATAACCCTGATATTTACAGTTTGGCCTGAAACACTTTTTGTACAGCACTGAAGGGCAGCGAGTGGCAGGAAGTGTGTTACCCATTGGCTGTAGAAGCATATTGGGACCTCATGTTTGCCAGACTATAGCTGGTCAGTGTGCATCAGCACATCTGTATGTGTGCAAATGTACAGTGTGGATCTGGACTAAAATGTTTGGATTTGGTTTCACTAAACTGAAAGCAAATTGGCTCCTGCTAAAGTCGAGAAGAGCCAGGACTGAGTATGAGGTGAAATACAATGATAAAATCATGGGATGGTTGAGGCTGGAAGGGACCTCTGGAGGTCACCTTGTTCCAACCCCCCTGCTCCAGCAGGGTAACCTAGAGCAGGCTGCCTGGGATCATGCTAGGCACAAACCTCTGTGCTTGTCTGTTCATCCAGTTTTCATTCCATTTCACTGTCTGCTCCTCCAGCCCATCCTTCAACAGCTACTCTGTAAGGATCTTACAGGAGATAGTGTTGAAAGCCTCACAGCTCAGGGTAGACAATATTCACTACTCATCTATAAACCAGGTGGCTTCATTTACTTGTTCCTGATCAAGGTGGCCTGTACCAACCACCTGCTACAATGTCATCCATATTGCTGGTGCTTTCATCCTTGTTCCTAAGCTCTCGGTTGGCTCATCACCCATCCTTGGGCAGAGCTCCAGGCATTCTATCCATTCCCTTCCATAAAGGGCAGTTCTATCTCCTCTTCTTCCCAGTCCATCCTTCCTAAATACAAGAATGAGGGAATATTAAATTCAGGTTTATTTCAGATGATGGTAGCTTTTAATGACTTGACTGTGACAGTTAAAGCTATAGGTTTGGATTTCCTATATATGGTTGCCTTTGTCATAGGAATGAACTTGAAAATTTTAGGCCACAGTTTTAGGTAGGGCAGTGTTCAAGAGCTTGCTGTGTTATTCTGCATAATATTTACTGATGAACTAAACTGCTTTGGGATTTAGTGTCTACCTGGACCACACAGATAACATCCTGAAAGCTATAGAAGAAATCTCCAGTGTTGGTGTTTCTGAGCTGGTCAACTCTGCCAAAGATGGATGTTCTTCTACTTATCCTACATTAAGCAGGTAATTATATCATTAGAAACTTGGAATTTCATGAGATGCACAGTGGCAATATCTTCTTTTTATTATTTCATTTTCTTATTTTATGGTCTGTTATGGTTTCATGTTATTACTGCTGTGGACTACTATGAGCATTTGTAAACATTTCTTGGTAGTACACAACATGTTAGTGCATGACTCACTTTATGTTAATGTGGAATGTCTTTTTGCATTAGCACAATATTGAGTTTATTATTTGTGAGCTATTTTAATTGGAGAATGAACTGCTGTCTCTCCTCAGGTATGTTGCCTCTTTCTATACTATTGTGGTGATATGAAGCACTCCAAAAGTCATCTCAAAAGAGGCCTGAGGTGGCTGTAGGCAATCCTCACCTGATGTCAAGAGTGCAAAAGCACACTCAGAGTGTTTCTGCTCCTAGCAAAGGAATTTGGAAGCACAGATTTAGCATGTTTCTGCTCCTGGAACTTGAAGCACAGCATGGTCAAAGTTCCTGCACTTTGGAACTACCAAAATATCTTATGCTGACTGCAGCACACCTTTAACTGTGCATCCCCAGAACTACAAAGAATTGGATGGTTCATACTGGGGGAGTGGTAGTGACTTTGCAGGATCTGTGTGGGTGATGGGGCTGAGTTAGACATGCTTAGGAGTCCAAGGATAAGTCAGTGACTTCTTATTGAGAAGGATGCCAAGCTCAGAACCATGATTTTTTCCACACTGTTCTGAAGGCAAGAAGGTGCTCAGAGTTGGCTCTCAGTGTTGCTCTCACTTTGTCCACAGGCAGACATTCCCAGTTTTCTTCAGAGTAATGATGGCTCAGCTAGAGAGCTCAGTGAAAAGCATCCCGGCTGGGAAACCATCAGACTCAAGTGAGGTAGGAAAATAAATGCACTGGGCTCTGAGACATAAGTTAAACTGAACAGTACAATAAAGATGTGTTCACTGAAAAGGAGCCTACTTCTAAATAGGGTCTAGGAAATGTAGTCAGCTTCCTGAATCAGCCAAAACTGATATACAGGGTAACATGTAAATAGCATGATTTCATGGTTTCTGTTTCCTGGCTTGTACCATGTAAAAAATCCAGCAGAAGCTATAACCAGAAAACAGGTAGTGATCATGAAAATACAAAGCTGTGCAGCTGGTCTGCATGCCTTTGTGGGAGCCCAAAATTATTTTGCAACCAAGAGCTGCCTTGACAGTCAGGAAGTGTATTAACTCTTAGCATTTTAACCCATGTGGGCACTGATCAGGCTGGAACTGCCATTAACTGGCTTTGCTCTGGTAAATCTGCCTATGGTGAAGCTTTGTTTCCTTTGCCTTCCTCACCAAAACCAATGCTTTGGGTACAGCAGATGCTGATAGAGCACCCAGCAAGGTGAGAAGAAATTGACTATCTTGGATATTTGTCCCCTTGTGCCCTGCTAGGTGCAACTGGAGAAGCTGCTGCGGTGGAACATTGCTGTGCGAAATTTCCATATCCTGGTTAACTTGGTCAAGGTGAGGTTCTGGGATGTTTTATTGGCTTTCCCTTCAGATTCCCAGCAAAGCCCATTGTACCCAGGTTCAGGAGCACAGGGGGAAAACACAAAGCATGGTTGACTAGTGGAACAACCTGAAAGTGGTAAATAAAGCCAGTCATAATCTGTGTGCAAGGGTTTCCATTTAACTTTCACTTCAATAGTGCTTAATTCTCACAGCCTGCACATCTTACTAACATAGTTCTCACACAAACACACAAGTCTGCACAAAGACAGGATGGTGTAAAGAAGTACTGAAAAAGGACTGAGTGAAGGCTCCAATTCTCTAGTACAGTGTTTTATGTCTGAGAGAGTCCACTACCATGTGTGGAAAAGGTAGATAGAAGAAACCCCCCGGGTAGGTCTGGATGAACATTTGACAGAAGAAAACATTCCTCTGATGTACTCAGCTGGAGGCAGGCTAATACTCTGAACAAGAGGTTTGTCTCTCTGTAACCTCCATTCAGTGCTTATCTGACAGCCCTCAGCTTCCTTTAATTTCATGGTAACATACAATTTTCCACTGAGTCCTGCTGTAACAATTCCTGTTGTCCTGTACTGTTGAGCTCTAGAGTCCAGCCCCACTGTTTTGAAATACTTCCACTACTTTTGGAGTTAGTATGTTCAGCATCATTGAGTGTGATGATGTTTTGGGCAGAAGGCAGTAGGTACAGCTGCACTTTTCTCCTTGCTTAGGTTGATTCTTAATGTTTGCTTTTATCATACCTAAAGTAATGATTGGCAAGTGCAGCTTTTTCAAGTTCAGCTCTGTTTTGCAATCCACAGCAGCACCAGGGTACATTCCCAGCTCTCACTGTGTGCTATGCCAGTTAAAGTGTTTACTAATTAGTGATACAACTGGTTATTGGCAAAAATATATACACAAATGAATACCAGAAGGGAGCCTTTAAGGCAGCTGAGACCATCTGTTCCATTTCTTTGTTTGCTGTAGCACCACAGCTCCCTGTGGCCTTTTGCCTGCTGGCACCACTAATGTAATAGCTTCATTATTTCCTCTGAAATAATACAATATTACAAAATACAATGTTTTGCACATCTTAGTTTTGCTTTATCCCTTATGTGGTTACTTATCCATCAACCAGATATGGGTCTCTTGAGTCCCAGTCTAGTAAGAAAACAGGCTTGTTGAGATAATTCAGTGACATCTGCAAAAGGTGCACCTCCTATCACCAAACGGCCGTCCTGCCAGGCACTCCTGCCTGATGGGACATTTCACAGGCTGATGTGGTGTTCCCTGTTGAAACCTGAGAATGGAGGTTGCCTTAGAACATGTCTCGTGCTTTCATGAAGAGCATACAATGAAGGACTATTTTTAATTGACTTGCATTACTACAGACTTCTTGACTGATCTTGCCTCTCTTTTTTCTCTTGCCCAAGTAGGTATTTGACAGCAGGCCTGTACTCAGCATCTGCCTGAAGGTAAGCAAGAATTCAAAATAACTGAACAGAGCAGTTTAAGGGCCAGCTTTCTTGAATTGTTGCTTCTGGTGGAGTAGAATGGTTACTGAATTCTCTGGAAGAAGCAGATACTGTTTCTTATACATTAACTGTCTTCCAGTAATTGTATGGCTCCACCACAATGAAATTCCTGCAATTGGCATTACTGACTGTAAGTCCTGTCCCCATGGTACTGCAAATGTGAGGAGACATTGCAGCAGACAGGTCTCCTCTAGAGCCCAGAAAGATCAAGTGTCCCTTTGCAACTCTCCCTTTTCTGGCTAGGACTATAGTGACTCAAACATATTGGTTTTAGTCAGTTTTATTCCCAGTTTGCTAGTGTATAAAACCAGGGATGTGTACAATGTTGAGACATTGTCCTGCTCTGCTGTGATTTAAGTGTGACCCTGTATTGATTCTATATATTCCAGTACAGCCTTCACATGAATATAGTGTTTTATTGAGAACAGTCTCCATGGTAGCTTGAAAGATTGGATCATCATCTTATCTGACTTTGTGATAGTTCTTTGAATAAGAATTTAAATTACCTTTCTGATCTATTTATCATTCTTTTAAAGTACGGCCGGCTCTTTGTAGAAGCGTTTCTGAAGCTTGCCATGCCTCTCCTGGACTACAGCTTTAAAAAACACAGGGTAAGCCTTGTGGAGACAGAACTCTATGGGACCAGTTGGGAAGCATGACTGATGCTTGCTGGGAGATTCATGTCTCTGGCCACATGTTGGTGTGACACCTGTGACACTTCATGTCAAACATGTCTAATGTCTCCTGCTGTGCTCTGCCCTGTTTACTTGTCCATCCAGTGCTCTCTCAGCAAACAGATCACAGTTTGCCATCACTCTTATGGTTGTGTGTCTTCACTGTTAGAAAAGGAAGTGCCTTCAACTTCCTTCTCCTTCAAAAGTTATTACCACAAGGGTGGCACTCAGAGTAGGAAGCTCATGAGCAGTCAAGTTGGTGCAGTCCAAATGGACAGTGGCATTGGTCTCTTTGCAATAATTCTTGGAGCTTTGTGCGGGACAGTATGTGTGAGTGCAGATGAACAGGCCAACCTTACTGCACTACATGGCAAGCAAGAACAATTCACTTATTCTCTCCACTTTGTTGCCAGGCAATCCATCTTTGCCAGTGAGAGTCATTCTTTGGCTTAGGCTTCACAACTTGTGAACTTATCTCTCTAATAGCTGACTACTTTCTATTGCAAATATAAGATCTGTTCTCATGGATGTTTGAGGGAAAAAGGTTATTCAACAGATAGTCATTGCCACTGGACAATGGAAAGTATCAGTAATTTGCTCAGTAAAGAATATCAATATTCAGAGTTTGTGTTGGACATAAAAATACCACCATCTAGCAGCACATTTTATACTTTTCCTCTGGTTCCCATATTTCAGAAGGTTGTAGTCAAGGCAAGATGCAACAAGATTGTCTTGATTTTAATTGCCCCGCTTTTACTGATATGCATTTATTTCAAATTCTGATCCAAAATCAGTTTCATTTCAAAGTGTTTGGCCCTGTGATATGTGGTCATATTTTTATTACCATTCCCTTGCCTTATTTGTGCAGTTCAAGTCTCCTATGGCTTCATCCTGCTTGATGTTCCCTGCATACATACATTGTATCTCTATCCCATAACCCTTTGAGAGGATTGCTAGGACTAATACTTTTTCATTATTTTTGTTTCCCTTATGGAAACATCCTTTGAGAATGATTTGCTTGTCCCCTCAATTATTGCAGGATGATGTGCAGAGTTTGCTGAAAACCTTGCAGCTGAGTACCAGACAACTTCATCACATGTGTGGCCATTCCAAGGTAAGATAAGTTCTAATTGCAGCACAAACTCCTGTCCTGTGGTGTTTTTTCTTTGCACTTGCCTGATGTTTTCAAGTGGTGTATCCCATGGCCCCTGTTAACACATAACTGCAGTTAGTGAACTCCTGTGTTTTACCACTGCTCTTGGATCTGTTGCAATGTGATTGTCTCTGTGCCAAATCATTTTTGCAATCACAAGAAGGGAGCAGCTGAATCAGGGCAAATAAATGTATGCAGTGAATGCTCCATACCCATTTGAAGAGGATTTGACACAAACATTTGTTTCATAAGTCTTGATGTCACTTTATTACAAAACTAGTAGGTGCTCACTGACAATGCAGTGTTACTTAAGATTTGCTACTTTCCCTTAATGAGTG
The DNA here is from genome assembly GCF_036169615.1 of Heliangelus exortis. Lineage (NCBI taxonomy): Eukaryota > Metazoa > Chordata > Aves > Apodiformes > Trochilidae > Heliangelus > Heliangelus exortis. Next base: position 7,393,440 of record NC_092433.1, read on the forward strand.
TCTCTAAAGAGCATCACACAACAGACAGTAGCAATTGGCTACACCTATAATTTCCCAAGTATTTGTCATTTCCTTTTCCACACCAAGCCTCTCTTCTCTTTGTGTATATAGTGCAGGACATAAGAACAGTTTCTGGAGACAGATTTTTGCAAATGCCATGGTACTTTGATGAGTCTCCAAACTGCCTGCTGACAGTTGGGCATGTTCCAAGACCCAGGGAGCACTGTGATTGATGATGGTGTCATTAGTGAGATTTTCCTGATTTGGTTCTGATGAGTGCTGATGATGGCTGTGCTTCTGTCTGCTCCATAGGCTAGAGAACAGCTTGCTGTTGGTACTCAGTTACACATTCCCCCATGGCAGAACACAAAGCAAAGCCATGTCCCTCTTACCAGGCATGCTGAACTCTTCCAAGAAATGAAGCTGATCTGATTTCAGAGTGTAGCTAATGAGAGCATCTTAATGGTAGAAGGTTACAAAGTATTATCATAAGAGAGGAAAACATAAGCACAAAGTACATGCTCTTGGTAGGTTGTCTGGTTTAGCAATGACTCTATTCTGAACTGCAGGTTGAAGCCCAGCAGGAAGAGATGCTCACCCGCAGCTAAATCTCACACAGTACCTGGCATAGCTGCCTTTCCTTGAGTAGTTTTTGTTTACAGCAACTCCATCTGTTCCCTCCTGTCCTAGCCCTCCAGAAGTCAGTGCTTTGGTCTGGACAAGCTGGCTTTGGAGTTAATAGTGCACACACATTACATGTAGCTAGTGTAAAGGAATTGCAACAGGCACTGAGCAAGAAAAGATAGTCATTGCAGTGAGTTATTCAACACCTGTCTCATTCTTTCTTCCTTGTTCTTTGGAATTTAGCAATTTCCTGACCTGAAACTCCCTTGTAGCATTAATCTGCAGCTTGTGACTATCAGCAAGTAGCTATCTCCCTTCCTAGGAAGATAGTTCTGGAATCTGGCCACTGGTAGCATTGCTTTTTGCTTTGTACTGGAACAGTGTGACTGTCCATCGCTGGCCTCCATAGATAACTCTGCTGTTTCACCAGCAATATCTTGTAAGCGACTCAGATTTACCCAAATTTATCAGTCACACACACCACTAGCTATGCAGCTTCCAGATATTGCTGTGCTAGCAACCTGTGGCTGTCATGAATATGATGGCAGTGGTAAAAGATCTGTGTGTAAAGTGCCGTGTGTTGTTCTTGGAGAACAGAGCAGGTGATGCCAGTCTGCTGCTGAGGTCATGGAGCAAAAGAAAAGCAGCTTCTCCAAATAATTTCCCACGGGTCAGCAGAATTCATCTGACTTATGTAGAGAAGTTACTAGCCTCACTCTAAGGTTCATGAGAAAAGCTGAGACTCCTATTTTTATCCAGAGTGGATATGGCTGCATTGTTGCAAGGGATCATTTTGCTGTCTTAGACAAAAGGTTTATCTGAGTTTCATTTTTTTAACAAAAGACACAAAGGAATTTGGCCAAGAAATTACATCACCTGGGCAAGCTTAGTGGGGATCGTGTCCCATCCCTCCTACCTGTATAACCAATGTTTTTTTTTTAAAATAATCAGAATACTTATTCAAGAATCAATCATAGCCATGTTGTACTGTTTCATATTTAGATTCACCAAGACATTGGACTGACCAACCACGTGCCCTTGTTGAAGAAGTCACTGGAACAATTTGTATACAGAGTGAAGGCAATGCTGGCCTTCAACCACTGCCAGGAGGCATTCTGGGTGGGCATCCTTAAAAATCGGGATCTTCAGGTGAGAAATACTTTCCTGCCTGGGATAATTAAAACCTGGGATTAGACAATACTAATTGTACTAACACTGCCCTTGTGTGTGGGTAGAAGCTGTAAGGCCAGATTTAATGTGACTGTGTTACAGTTATGTCTAGTGCAGTAGAAAGAAGTGTTTAATTTTAAGATTAAAGGCCTGCATCTCTGGGGGCTTCTCTTGCACTGAAGTGCTCAGTTTTTATGGTTTATAATTAACAATGTGGGGATCCTTCCTCTGCTTTGTGGCCAGAACTACACTGTGGAGAAGTGAAAAGCTGAAAAGGTAATTTGAACTGCTTTTAACTTGTGCTCATGTGCAGTTTTAACAGAAGGCAATCTCTGGCTGTTTTCTTCATCTTGCACAGCAGAAATGGGACAGTTGACACAACCTGCTTTTTACTCAAAAGCTTTTTATTTAAGGTGGTAACAAAGCATTGCTTTGTTCCATTCCATCCGAGCACTCTGTGTGCTTCATATACACTCAGTACATGTCTCTCGCGTTCAACTTAGGGAGAAGAAATTTTGACTCAAGCCTCTGAAGAGAAGGACTCGGATGGGGAGGACTCCGCAGACAGTCCTGCCGAGGTACTCACTCATTCTAGGGCGACGCTGCCTGTGCTGAAGCTGCTGCTGTAAAGCAAAGGAGTTGGGGAGGGTGCGGGTGTGCGCAGCTTCCACCCTGACGGCCGCGTCCCCCCCTGCAGGAGTCGAGCGGGAGCGGCACGGAGAGCAGCGACGAGGACGGCGGGGCGGGGCCGAGCCCCTCTCCCACGGAGGCCTGAGGCACCGGGCGGTGGCAGCAGCGGCAGCAGCGGGGGTCTGAGGCGGTACCGGCGACGGGACTGAGGCGGTACCGGGGCGGTGTCGCGCAGGCGCGGCGGGGGGTGAGGGGTGCGCAGGCGCGGTGCGCAGCGGTGGCGGCCATGTCGGTGCAGGAGGACCCGGTGCAGCGGGAGATCCATCAGGACTGGGCCAACCGCGAATACATCGAGGTGATCACCAGCTCCATCAAGAAGATCGCGGACTTCCTCAACTCATTCGGTGAGGGCGGCGGGGTTGCCGGGGGTGGGTGGGTGGCGGGGGTGGTGGCGGCGGCCCGGGGCGGGTGCTCACGGTCTCTGCCGCCTCCCCAGACATGTCGTGCCGGTCCCGGCTGGCGACCCTGAACGAGAAGCTGACGGCGCTGGAGCGCAGGATCGAGTACATCGAGGCCCGGGTGAGCAGTGGGGCGAGGGCGGGGGGGCCTCGGGCCGGCCCCAGGGCTTTGGCTGAAGCGTTTCCTCTTCCCGGCAGGTCACCAAGGGCGAGACGCTGACATAGACAGGGGGCGGCCCCGGGTCCCCCGCCCCGCCGGAGCACCGCCGCCCCGCACCCTGCTCGGGGCCTGCCCGCCGCCGCCACCGCCGCCTCTGCTTGTGTTGCCAATAAACCGCTGTGCTCCCGCCCTGCCTGCTCTCTGCCTGCCTGCCTGTGGCCGGGCCGCCGGCTGCCCGCCTCCCTGACACCGTCTTGGATGTCCAGAACCGGCTCTCTGCCTGCCTGGCCCACGGGGTTCAGGCCCATCTTCCTCCTCACACGAGGGGGCTGTGATGGGAGGGAACACACTCGAGGGGCTGCATGCAGGTCTAGCTGCTGTTAGCTCCAGGAAGAGACCTGGCCAGCCTGGCTCAACCCTCAAGGTGCTTTGTGCTCCTGCGGGGGTCACAGCAGGAAATTTGGTGATCCCGATGGTTTGGAGGGTGTCTCAGCCTGCACATGTGAACACTGTCAGGGCTAGGTGGGGACAGCAGGCTCACCTGGTGTTGTGCACATGGCATAGGAGAGTGCCCCGAGCTGGCATCTAGCTGGAGGTGCTTATGTGCCTCTCTAGGGAAGCAAGTGGCAAGGGAAGTGAAATCTCTGCTGCTTGTCTATCTCAGTTTTTCAGTGGGCATCTCAACCTGTAGTCTCATGGTTCATATTTAGCATTTGTTGGGGAGTCCATGGAGCTGGTGTCGGTAAAGGTTTTCTTAATTTCCAGCCTTTGAATTTCTTGCTATATTCTCTGAGTGGAAGCTATCATTGTGATGATGGCACTGTGATGTCTGCAGTATTTACTGGGCACTTAATGTTCTGCATTACACTCCTAAGCCTGGCAGGTCTGACAGCTGGTTACTCCTCATCCAGGAGTGGGTCCTCCCACAGGCTCATGGTTTTGTTCACAGGAAGCTGTGTGTTTTCCCTTGTTTGACTAAGTGCTCCTCCAGCCTTTCCCTCAGCTCATCTAGCCCATTACGATTTATTGTCAGGTTGAGCTGCACATCTAGGAGGCTTAGCTGTTTCTCTGTTCCTGCTGTGTAGTCCTAGGGGAACTAAATGTTTTGTACCAATGCTGTAGAGCTTACAGTGGAGTGGAGCAGCCATGCATCATTGTGCTTTCATGTGGAAGTGATTTTGAATGATGAGAGATTGTGCTGTCCTACAAGATTGGTAGGCAGAAGGAAAGCACCTATTACTTACCTTACAGGCAGTTGTTGTGTGGCCCCAATACACCAAAAGTACATCTACGGCCCATGCACTGCTTATTTGGGGTGTACTGGAATGGAGTCCTGAGATCTCCATCTTCAGAGGTAACTCAGTACTTGTGTGGCCATGCTTTTGGTCTGACTTTTAAGGCAGACCTGCTTTGAATAGGGGTGGGGGAACTAGAGACACCATAGGTCCCTGACTAAATTATCCTAAGATTCTTCCTCCAGAGACTGAATGGGAGACAGAAGGTACTGCAGATGTCCCTGAAAGTGGTGCTGTACCAGGCTGACTCCTAAGATCTGTTGCTTGTTTCCATCTAATTGTGTGCGGTGCCTCCCTGGATCCCTTCCTGGTCTCCTAACAGGCTGTTGTAATGGTTCTCCATTTTTTTCTCTGACCCCAGGGTTTCTCATAGTAGGTGGTGTCACACAGCCAGCGTGGCCAAAGCAGTTTTGGTGTCTTGGGACATGTGTTCTCACTGAGTTAACATGGTGGGATCAGCCAGTCTGGTTCCCAGCAGGAATGCTTTGCCACTCACGAAGGTACAGAGTTCTGCCCTTTTTCTTTCCCTTCAAGGGAGTATCAGTAATTCCTGAGGTCTCTGCAAAGCATGGGTTTCTGGTTTGGGGGCTGCTTATTCCACACCATCTCTGGGAGATGAAGCCTTCTTGTCCTCTGGTTGCTACAGCTTTTTCCAGCAGCTGCTGTGGTGTGCAGCCTTATAATAGCTTTGATATATTTGAAGCATTTAGGTTGCTTTAAAGACTGGAGAATTCTGCTTGCCTTTTTTTTCCTTTCTTGTACTGTATTTTTTTTTTTTTATTTTGGGATATGATACCCCATGAACCCACATTAAACTTTTCTGGAGTGGATTTGTGTATTCTAAGTCGGGCGATAACAATTTGTGTTGGAGGTGACAATGTGCAAAATGAGCATGCCTTCCCCTTGTCCTGAGAGAGCTGGGTGCTCAGGCATCCTTGCAGCTCTGGTTATTGGTATCTGAGACCTGGTTTGAGACCTTTTCCCAGCGTTTGAGCTGGAGAGCAGGTTGTTGTGAAGCCTCTTACAAAAGTGAGAATGCAGCAGTTTCATTAGAGCCTGAGCCACATCCGTAGCTTGAGACAGGTCTGCACAGGCTGTAACTGTAGGCTTTTAGTGCTCGCTGTCTGCTCAGAGTTCTTGGAGCAATCCCCCAGTCCTTGTTTGGGTTAACAGTTCCAAGGTTTGGGAATACCCCAAACCATGGGTTATGGCCCTATCTGTAGCATCCCCATCATCATTTTGGTGGCCCTGCACATCAGGGCTGCTCAGTGGCAAGTGCAGGGAGCAAGTAAGTGAGTGGTATTGGTGCAGCCTTTCACAGGCCAGTGGGCTCTTCTCCCCAAGAGGTGTGGGTGATAGTATTTCTTTTTTTAATCTAGTGCAAGGGTTTCCTCTGTGTGAGAGCTGTCCTGGTAAGAAAGCCCTGAAGGGCCATGTGATCATCCACAAAACCATCCCACAAACACTGACATGCCACCCACAGGCATATTTTTAGCAAGCCTGCGTTAGTCCCTTTCCCCCTTCACATCTACTTTTAAGCTCTTTCAATGAGTCCTGCTAAGTTCTGAGCAAAATTCCTTTTCCCCCTTTGAGACAAGTGACCCCAGCTCCTACCAGCAGGCCTGGTAGGTAAACCAACCCATGATCTACAAACCCCAAATCCTGCCAGTGACACCAGGTATTGATCTGCTGGCTCTGCCTGTTTCTTCCCCCATCATTCCCTGCAACAGGAGGAATAGAGGAGAGCACTACTTGTGTTCCTGATCCCTTAACCAGTTGTTGGAAGTCTTGTGATGAAATGTCTTGGAACTGGAAGTCAGTTGATGAAATGTCTTGTGATTGCTCTTGGACTTCTTGTTGCAACTTCATTGCTGCCTACCTGAAGAGCCAATAATGTGCAGTAATCTGAGGGCCATACTAGGGTAGAAAGCTTCCTTTTTACATTAACCTGGGCATCAGGGAAGCAGCAGACTTCCCTGAGAAGTGGGTCTGGTCTGCATACTGGGCCTTCTGTTCCCTTCAGAAGGGAGTCTGCTATGACCATGACCCTTTTTTTCCTTATGGAAGTGGTTTTGACTTGGGGTGTAGGCCATCTTAACCTTGGTGACACCTCCAAACTAGATGAGCCATCATCCTCATTGGGTTCCATTTGCAGAGCCTCATGCCTATTATGCAGGGGAGGTGAGGTAGTAAGGGTGACACGCCTGCTGTGCCAGGCAGGAACTTGTCACCATTGCCCCTTACCTCTTCAGTCACTGTCCAGGCACAGGAGCAAGCAATGAGAGAGGAGAAAATGGTTTTAGGGAAAGGGGAGAGGAGAAGGGCCAGGTCCACCTTGCCCCAGCCTAAGTTTGTCATTAGCAAAAGTGCTTCAAGCTTACCAGAGGTGTGCAGGATGGACTGACATCCCAATTTGCTCTGTCATGATCCAGCAGCAGAGGAACAGAGAACAAGTTGTTGATTTCCCCCCCACTGCTCTCTTAGATGGTTGTTCATGGCTACAAAGCTTTTCTAGCCAGGCTGCTGTGCAGTGCTGTGTTGGCAAAAAACTGCTGAGGTTTCTGCTGCTGTCGGATGCTTTAATTGTCCTCTTAGTTCTTTGGCTGCCTTCTGGGGAGCCAGTGTTGGCTCCAACTGACCCTGCCTGGACAAGAGCGGCCCCCAGGGATGACAAGAACAGACAAAGCAACTTAGGAAGACGACCAGAAATGGCCTGTTTGGTGCTGCCTTGAGGTGCAGGTGTCCACCTTGGTCAAGGTGAGCCAGCAGTTCAGCCCGTGGTGGTAATGCTTAGCAGCTCTGGAAAGTGCTGTGGAGGAGGGTCCCTGTGTCCCACCCACAGCTGAGTGCCTCAGCAGCCCTCTCTCTCCACAGTGACCTTGCTGCAGCTTCAGGAGCCCTGCTGGAAACTGGTGGCTGTCCCTTGTGCCACAGTAATCCCACAGATTTTTTCAAAATGAAAAAAATAATCTCCAGAAGGTCTTGGTAAGATACAGCATGATCCACTCTCCCATATGATTCTTCAAAAGCTTTAGTGGCTAAACCTAAAAATTCCTCCCAGGAATTGCCAAGGCAAACAGCTTCTTTTTCATGATCTCCCAGTATGAGAGGGTGCAGTTAGTGATAGTCTGGAGGGTTAGAGGATTAGGTTGTACTTCCTGCTTGTTGCTTTCCTCTCTCAAAGGTGTTCAGAGTTTAAAACTAGAGATGTATGTGTAAACTAGCCATGGCCTGCAAAATGCAGCTGTCTGAAACAGTCCTCCCTCAGTTACTTGTACTTTGCAATCTCATAATTGTTTTAAGCAGACTATTTAAAGAAAAAATGTAGCAACTAAGTAAATGCACAGAAAGGTCTAACTGAACCAACCGTTTGCATGAAATCAGGGTAGGGCAAGAGGTGTCACGGGAGTGGTTTAATCCGTCAGAAATGTGATGACTAAGCAATTGCTACTCTGTAGCATCACTGGGCCCCTCCTACAATCGCCTGGGGCTGTTTCTACATTTCTCATGCAACCGGCCTGTGTGACAAAGCTGCACACAAAGTGTACCCAATTAGTGTCAAGTATAAGAGCTGCTCAGCATTCTACGTCTCTGAACCTCCTGAAAGCAGTTTTCCCATGGTACAAAGAAAAAAAATCACTGTTCTCCTAACTCTGAGAGGACAGTACTTAAATAAAGGCAAAATAAAGATATGTAATACATGATGAAACATTTTAGCTAGTTAGATTATCTCCCAGCAGCAGATTCAGTATTAGCTGCTTTAAGTGTTAAACATTACATGTAATTAAATACATCGGGATAGGTGAGACAAAGCATTTGAATAGGCACTTGTGGAAAGCTTCTGAAACAGCGTGCTTAAAAAACCCCAACCAACCCCAGTAAAAACCAAAACCTAAAAACCAAACAACAACAAAAAAAAAAACCCAAAACCAAACACAGAAAAAACAAGTGGAAAAGAAGAAAAATCCTATTACAGGATTTATGAGTTACTTTTTCTGCCTGTCCCAGTCTGTCCAGAAGCATCAATAGTTGAAGAAGAGAGGAGATCAGAGCAAGGGCACACAACCTGCACACTGCCTCATGGGGCAGCAGCTGGACCAAGGTGAAACAGCTTAATTTTTGAAATGACCTAACATGATGACACCTTGTATAATCAATAGACACGTGCTATTGGAATGTCCCTAGTAGTCTCCTATGATCCCAGCTGCTGCTCTTCACAAATGTTTTCAAGTGACCAACTTCATGCTTACACAGAGGCAAGGCTTGCTGAGGAAAAGGAACTTTTACACCAGGACGTAACACAGATCCTACTGAAATTAAGCCAAAGCTGGACCTGTGCTTTAGTCCAGCAACCGAAAGATTGTGTTACCTCTGAGCAGGTCTAGGAGGAGCTCAGGAGGCCAGGGGAGCTGAAGTGCTTCCTTGGGTGAGAATGCTTAGGGCCAAAGGCAAGAGACTTGCCTGAGAAAGGTTTAATCAGTTAACTTGCCTACCCAGGGGCTGCTGCAGTGGAGAACAAGGTTTCAGTGTAGCCAGTGGATATTAGGTACTGAGCTGGGTTTCCATTTTCTGCTCTCATACACAGGAGAGTTCTGGGCCCCACCTCTTTCCTACTTTCTTGTTGCCTTCTGCTGAAGGCTGGCTGGGTGAGAAGCCATCATCTACTAGTGGAGGTGCAGCTTTCCTTAACAGCCCTTGGGTGGCTTCAGTTTGTGTTGTGCTGAAAAAGTTACATCAAAGGTGGACAAGAAGGAATTGGAGGACAGCACTGAGGAGCTTACTGCAGATACAGGGCAAGCAAAGCCAAAGAGAGGGATGCTTTGTTTTGGGTAATTCTAAGAGACCTAGTGAGGATTACAAAAAACAGTTTGGATCTTTTCATCCTGTCAGATGGAGCATTAGACTTCTAATTAAACTGAAGTGGTATTCTGAGTGGCTGAGAGTGTGCAGCAGCCTATACAGAGGCAGAGCACATGGCTGCTGTGCAGCCAGGCAGTTGCTATCATGTGAGAAATTGCTGGTGGACAACACAAAGATCTGAAGGAATTCATCTTTCAGGACTATCCGTCCTGACCTCTGATATTCGCTATTATCAGAACTCAAGAAGCCATTAATAAGAGTCACAGACAGTGAACCAGAATGCTGCGAAAGTGCAGAGAGAACACACCCAAGCAGGGGCTGTGCTGGAGCAGCCATGGGCAGGACTGGGGGTCCTGGCCAGTCAGGGCCACTGAGGGTGCCTGAGACAGGCTGGAGGACACGTAGCTCCTTTCCCTGACACCAGCAGGATTGGCCCTCGCTGCCTTCCCCAGAACTTGGGGACAGAAACCACAGATCTCCTCCTGCCACGCCTCGAGCAAGACTGAGGCTGGAGGACGCCGCGGAGCTGCCGCCGCTCTGGCTGTGAGTCAGGACAGGCACATGAGGCCCAGCGCCCGCCCGGCCGCCATCGCTGCACACGCCCGGCCCTGGGATCCCAGCCCACGGCACAGCCCTGCAGGTTCCTGCTGGGGAGGGGCTCAGGAGCTGCTCATGACTGAGACAGACTGGGGGTGCCTCAGGGTTGTGCCCTGACTCTCAGAACACAGATGGGTTGGTGATTATTCCCTGAGGGACTGCAACGCTGTACGAGGGGTTGTGGTGCTGTGGCGGCACAGTGTGAGACTTCCCTGTAACCTCTGTGTCTTCCTGACAGGACTTCCCCATGTTTTGAATTTTTTTCCCTATAAAATCCTTGTAGCAACCTCCACATTTTATGTGTAGAGGAAAATTTATTTGCCTTGACTTTACTCAGACTACAAATATGAGCTTTTCTGGCTTCTAATGAGCTCACTTTCTTCCCTTCAGAGCTTTCCAACAACTGCACAGAGAAGCATATAAGAAGAACTACAAACCAGGTAATTTCAAACGCTGTATGTAACTGCTATTATTTTACCAGAGCAGGGGGAAAACAGGCAGCAGACTGCCCCAGGTTTGTGGGTGTAGGGCTGGTAGCAGCATGTCCACTGTGTTTGGGCTTGCTGCAAGAGCTGGGAGAGGAAGGAAGCACCAGTGCAGCTGCAAGAGGCAGATGAGCTCCCCTTTCCTCATGGGGACTGTCACACTGAGCCTGGGGACCTGCCCTCCTCACAGTGACAGGCACTCTCTGGTTCTGTCCACACTATGTTCAAGAATGCAGTAAAGAGTGAAAAGTCTTTGAATTCTGCTGCTTCTCTGTCACATTTCAACTATATTTGACAACAGGAAGGCAAGCAGACAGACAGCAGAATTATCTTACTGGTGGCATTGAGTGAGGAGAGTAGGAAGTTTCAAACTGAACGGGCATGTATCAGTTTTTGTTGTCTCACTGAGAGAAACTGCTGGCTTTCACCACAGTTCTCCAGGACATCTGCCTATAGAACCAACTGCTTAGGACCAACCTGAGAGTTGCAGGAGAGCTTTATGACATTGGTTTGGTTTTGAGAGAAGGGTAAGGAGGGACTTAGCATTTATGTTTAAAATAAAATTTAGCAAGATTTGGTGTCAGCATGTAACTTAAAATAATAGGTAAAAGTTGTTTCAAAGGAAAAAGCGTTAGAATTGTCTGGGTTTTGAAGTAAAAAAACCCCCAACCCCTATTTTACTTCATTTATATTTTTTACTATACCACTGGACAATTTTACTCAGATATATTTCAGCAGTTAAGCAAACAATTGTTGTGTATGGCAGTTATTAGCCTTGCTTTCTAAACAGCTGGAAGTCTGACTCTGTACACAAATTTTATCCTAGCATGTTAAAAAACCTCACTACAATTAAGTTCCTATTTACTGTGGAGAAAGCAAGATGAAGTCTGTTGTTGAAGTCATTCTCCAATGAGCTCATGGTGAGGCTGAAATGCCAGCATATCATCATCCTTCTCTCATTATCATATGTAATCAAGTAAATCACTTTTAAAACATATAGTAATTAAATGCCTATACTTATCCTTTGTTTAGATCTGATTTTCTTTCCAAAGGAGCCACAGTAGAATTAATTGTCCATAGTCTAACAGAAATTAGGTACCCAACTTCCTTAGTTATGTAAAGGTTGGTGACAGGGCTTAGCTGTGCTGGAGGCACAGAAAGGGATGCTGGGTGCAGATGCTGGCTATTCCTGCATCCTCTTATGGGATCCAGGTCTTATCAGAGCAGGATGTGGAAGTGCATGCATTTAGGATTATGCAAATACATTTCTGTGGCTGGTACAGCTGAGCAGCCAGGGCATTTGGGCCAACAAATGAACAGTTTTAAGGTAAATCAGTGATAGCAAATGAGGTTGACAGCGTCTCCTCTGCCTTCAGTGTTGTATGTGTTGTTCTTTTGTGGGTGGTGGAACAGACCTGCTGGTGCCTACCTGCCTGCTTTGGCTTTGGGATGGTGCCAAGCTGGCATAAAGCAGGTGCTGTGACAGGTTCATGTCACAGGAAGAGCAACGTGCTTTGAATGTCCCAATGAAAGTGGCCCTCATTAGGTGTTAGGAGCCCCAAAGACAAACTTGATTTTCACTCTGTAGTGGTTGTTTGCATGTGTTTTTGTGAAATTGAATTAATTAGTCAGAAAATAAATTTTTGTTTATAAAGTAATTTTGTTCCTTTAGGCCTGGTATTTCAGTGGTGCAGTCGACAGGGAGGTCTGAAGGAATTAACTTACAAAAGCAAACCCTGTTGTGAGGTTTAAGCTGAGTAAATAGGAAGGCATGAAAGATACCAGAAAAGGCTTAGAACTACGTCTGGAGATACATAACTGCACAGAAATGACATTCCTTAATGTGTGGCTGAGAACGAGTTTATCCAGGGTGTGGTGTGCTGGGTGCTGCATTTCAACATCAGCTGTTGCTCACCCCTGCTGAGAGGACCCATGTGTTTCCTGCATTCCCTGCTGGGTGCTCACAGCTGTGCATTGCCAGCAGCTCACACAGTGCTGCTGCCACAGCTACAGCAGCAAAGACTGTAAGTCAGACAACACTTGCAGGAGAGGATAAAACTTTTACTGGGCTGATAGAGTTCAAAGCTTGTTTGTCAAAAAATTTGCCCGTTTTCAGGTGTATCAGGTTGCTAAATAAAAGGTATTATCTGCCATCATAGATGTCTTGAGTAGATTCAGCATCAGGAATAATTTCAAGGTGCTCTTAAAATATTATTTTCTCCTCACAATACATCTAAGAGTCAGGTGAACAGTTTTCTGAGCTTAGCCTTTGAAAGTGATCAAATAGGTTGTGTAATTTTCCCAGAGCCAAACAGCAAACCAGTGATTACAAAGAGTTTCAAACTAAGGACTTCATCACTTGAAGCACACTTGCAGCCTAGGAGAACAGCTCTGTAATCAGCTACATACTGAGAATGCAGGACCTCGACCCTGGTTCTAAAGGAGGGATGGATTTTGCAGCTACTTTGGAGTCTTTCTGTCTAATTTCCTCTGAGAACTGATCCACTAAAAAGTTGTTCTGTTTTCAGAATCAAGGTGGTTTTACTTGTGTGGTATATTCTCCTTCTGAACATACTTACTGGATCTGTTTTGGATTTTGTATTGGGATATTCTTTTGACTCATATGATGGTCTCTAGAGAACTGAAACTGCCTTTATGAAAAGAAACATTTTTCCACCTGTAAAATCTAAAGGAAATACTTTGTTTTCAAACTGCTTGTTTGAATGTCTTTTGTTCAATGGGTGCAAAAGTTGTGTTGTTAGAAAACCTGTGGGCATATGAACTGTTTTCCTGTTGGGCTCAGCATAGTGGAAACTGTACTTCCAGCTTCCCAAAAATCTTTTGCCTCTCTCATAACAATAGTGTTCTAGTGGAAATGCTGCACTGGGGGAGATCCAGACACAGTGCAGGGTGCCTGGACTGCAGTAGGTGGGGGCAATTGCTCAGGAACACAGCTGCCACAAAATAACCAGAATAAAACAGCCTCAGAGGAAAATTTCCGGGGAGAGTATAGCAAAAGAAAAGGAAACCTTGGATTTTGGGGGTGTCAGAATGTTATGTTTCCATGGCAAATACCAGTAAGAAATCTGAGATCAACACTTGAGAATTTTTAATTCATATACATAAAGTTAGTGGAAATTTCCTCTTTGTGGCAACATGGGAAGAATAGACATTGAAGTGTCAATGTTTTCTGTGAGACAAGGATTTCAAATTTCGTGGGGCTCTCTTATGAACTATTTTTGCTACTCTTCCTGATGAGTTAATTTTAAGTATAAGGAAGTCAAAGGTAGAGAATAATTATTCTGTTTTTTTAATGGAACAGGGCCTATTAAGTTACTCATATCTGTGGTAAATAGTTAATTAGACACCTTGGTAGTTGTAAAAAAACCCAACAACATGAATGATCAAGTCAGACCTCTTTTCATTTTGCTCATGATGATCAGACCTCTGTTCTCTCTTAATAACCAAAGCCCAGCAAGACTCATTCAGACGAGTCAAGAACGGGTCCCAGGAGGGTAAATGAATCATGGTGTGAAACTCCCATTGCAACAGGGAATTGATTTCAAAACTAAAGTGCCCAGAGATAGACGCTGTGTTTGTAGAGCATCAGATGTAAGATAGAAAAATAGAGAAGGTCCCTCTGATCTGTTTCTAAATTGTTGTTTCTCCCCTTTCCAACAGGTACAGGAATGGAGAACTTGAATGTCCCATTCTCAGATCTCACTGAAGAACAGCAAGGTAAGAGCAGCACACAAAGCTCAAAGTTTCTGCTCATTAACACCACAGAACGGTGTTCACTGGAGTGGTAATGAGTCAATGAAACTTTTTTCCTCTGAAAATACATTCTATCCATCTCCTTGCTTGTAAGAGAGACCAGGCAGTTCCAATCTCTCTCACAGGCTCTCACTAGACCTTAGGCATGTGCTTATGGGAATTTGGATGTGTGAAGAAGATTTTTCTGTGCATTTAATTCCTGATGAGCTATCTCAATACCTTCAAATCCAGCCCTTTGTGCCTATCTGTAAAATAGCACAGGTCACACTAAGGACATGTTGGATATCTGGCAATGCTTCCCTTCTTCTTCTCTAACTGAGACAGTTGCATGTCAGAGACTCCAGTAATTTGTTTGGACTGTTGACATTTTTCTACTGATTTCTGGCAGACTGAGTTGCTTTATACAATACAGCACTGCCCTCTTTCCTATACACTAATGTGCTACAGTCTGATATCTGTCCCCACACCTACACCAGGCACCACAGGATCACTGTCATGCAGCTCACTTCTGCTGCTTCTGATTTGCTCATTTTTCTTGGCAGACATTTTCCAGAGGGCTTTTACTGCTGATTCCAGTTACTTGGAGAATCATGAGAAAATGAACCAGTCCTTTTGGGAATCACTTGTAAAAAGTTTAGCCACCACTGACCCACCTATACTGAACACTGAAGAAAAGAACAATGTAAGTTACTGAAGAAGTCTGCATCCTTCATAAGATATTGTTTTACAGACACTTTTATAATACTCTGGTATACATAGGGGAGAGAAAAACAGTCCAATTATCTGATATGATAAAACTTTTCTACAATATATGATTTATGTTTTAGATAAACATAAAACTCAGGCCCTTGCTTTTTCATTTGCTGTTCTCCATGTGAGAAAATAACTGGCTTTGTATAAATGTCTCGGGATCAATTCAGCTCATTATTTTCTAGGCAGGACCATTGTTATTGACATTTTGCTGTAAGATATAGCAGAGTTTACATGTCCATTTTCAGGCCCTAGAACTCTATTTCACTGTCTCTTTAAGCAGTTTTCTGCTACACACCATGTTTGTTTTGTTTTTTTCCCCAATTGACTGCCCTGCTTTGAGCTCCTGAATGGAGCTTGCTTTCTCTTCCCATCTTTGGCATTACTCTTTGTCCCTGTTTTTCCCTGTGTATAGTAGGTGCAGGTGATTATTTCCCACAGATGGGGTGAGATAAGTTCATTTGAATAGCAGGGAATGTTTTTACAGTCTATGCTTTACTGGAGGGACTGTTTGCCATTTACTTTCTTGCCTTTCAGCTCCTCAACAGCTGCAATGTCCTGCCTGGGGGCTGTGTAGCCTGCCTGAAAGCCATAAAGAAGAAAGGAGTCGGGGCAATGGCTGTTCTTTACCTTTTGCTGAAGATGACCAACCCATCTGGATACAGGCAGCTGCCCAGCTCCAAGGGAAAGGGTGAGAATTAATTATTTTTTTGTTAGAATTACTGCAGTGCCAGTGGAACTTGCCACCAGCTTGAAAACTCTGATTTATGTTTGGAAAAAACCTCCTGTATTTAGAGTGAGCGGATGTCCTGGGATGATGGTGCCAAACAAATTTCTCTGGCTTAAAGTGGTGTCCCAGTTTTTCCTGTCTAGCTGGGTTCATGTCACAATGGACACTTTTCTACACAGACTGTTATCCAGTCAGCCTGAACCTCTCTGAGCTCTCATAGTGATAAGAAATCAAAGCTGAGCCACTGAAAATAATTTTGCAAACAACAGTAGCAGCACACGCAGTAAACACTAAATGGAGTGGATAGAGATTGCCACTCAGGGCATTGAACCTGGCAGCAAGATACAAATAGACTTCACTGTTCTTCTTTGGCTGGTTGTGCAGTAAGAAACTAAGTGCAGTTCCACAGGGTCCATAGTCATTGATTGTCTTTAATAGAGCACAGAGCTGCACTCACTTAAGATGGCCCTGAATTTAACTGGAGACCTTTAAGGACATCCTGTTCCTGGTTTGGCTTTGATCAAACATGGTCATGAAGGGGAGAGACCTCCCAGCCCAGACAGCAGCCCAGCTTGGGTCATCTGTCAGAGTAGGAAAGTTTGTCACAGCAGGAACCTCCTTCCTGCTCTTGTATTGGGAGCAACCAGAGGGAATCATGTCTAGGTGCATCTGTCCCAATAGTACAACTGGTGAGGAAGAGATGCACAAACCTGCCGGCTCTCAACTCAGAGTTGAGTTTGAAGCTTTTAAGAATCGCCTGCAAGTCCAGTGACAGAAGCCAGGAGCACCCAGGAGTCAGCAGCATCCCCCTGGTTGCTCCTCCCGGGTATCTGTCCTGTCTGGCTTTGAGGCCTTTATGCCGCCAGAGGGTGCTGGCACACGGTGAGCCCGGCAGAGACCACAGGGAGAAGTATCCCGGGGAAAATTCAGCAACCATTACGTTAAAACATCTTTCAGCTGCAGCTGATATTGCCTCAGGGAGTGTGAATTTTCCCAGGGATAGCATTATGGGTAAATTAAAGGCCAGAATATGAAACTTCAGGCATCTACCACAACCATTTAAGAAAGTCTTAACAGTAGTGAATGTGATGCTTTCATTTGTAATGCTTTGTTCTACAAAAACAAAAAACACAGCTGAACTAAACATAAGGGTCCAATTTCCTGTCGGACAACCTTTAATAAAGCATTGTCAAATTTAGCATTGTAAAAATGTAAATAATTTGTAATATTTTTTTCTCTATATACAAAACAGATGTAAAACTGAAAATCCTAAAGAGATTGGAAAGGAATCTCATGCTTTCACAAGATGAAAAAAACTCTGACAACTCATCCCATGAGTCTGTGGATGAAGATACAGAAGGTAAAGAAATACATTTTTCCCTGACACATATTTCAGTCTGAGTGCATGTTCATGAGAGATTAACACAGAAGACTTGCAGCTATCCGGTAGCAATTCTGCAGAACTCTGGAAAGAGTAAGAAAATGTGCAAAAAAAGAGAACACAGAAAATAACTAGTACCTCTAGATTCTATTAGCAAAATAGTGGCTGCCTTCTGCTCTTGTGAAAGTTGGAAGTTTCAGAAATGTAGAAATCTCCTGCAAGATTTCTTCTCAAATATGAGATCATCACTCTAGCTGAAGCCTGCGTTGTATCAGGAGGCAAAGAGTAGTAAATATACAGTAGAACTGGCAGTGCCATAGTATTTCTCTATAACTTTTCTTATTATCAAACATCAACAGTGTATCAAAAAGTCACTTTGGCTGCCACTAATCCATTTCATTCGTGGCAGGCAACGTGCAGGTGATGATGCTGATACTGGCTTATTCTGTCATGGAAAGCCACTAGCTGATTAAGATCAAATGAGTTGCACTTAAAATAATTTTAAAACTAATTAAGAGTGCTGCTAATGTATGTGTTTAAAATAAGACTCCTTTATAAAAATTATTCCAGGTTATTCTGCAGATTTTGCTGGTTTTCTCTACTTCAGCCAGCTTTGAATAGAGCTGTGAGGCAAAAGCAGCTAATTCTGCTCCTTCCATTTCATAGCCTTTATTTTTACCTACATGTCCCACAGCCATTATTATATTATGAGTAAATGACTATAATGCTATTGTTTCTGATACTGCTGGCAAATTGTTCTTCAATCTGATGAAAAATCACTTTCTCTATTCAGACAGTGATGTGGATGATTTAGGAACTCAGAAGACTGAAGTCCAATTAGTTGGAGGTACCATGAAGTACTTTTTTTACTAAAGACAAGCAGTATGTAGCAGAAAAGGGATAAATCTGGCATTCTCTGGTTTGACTTCTGAACAAAGGTGTATTAACATGTGTTGATGTAGGAAAAGGAACAATCACAATCTGGCTGTAGGAAAGGCATTTCCTACAAGATGAAGCTTAAGTAATACTTAACACACTCAGATGTGTCCTGTGGTTAGAGTTGAACAAGAACAAGAGCAAACTCTGCTCTTGTAGTAGCCCTGCTGCTTGGGCCTGCACAGTTGCCATTGATATGCAGCAAAAGAGCTTTGAAAATATCTGTCATAGCCACTACTTGCAGTCAACCCTCAGCACTGAGCCAAGATCATCAGTGAGGACCACACCTTGGATCTTGTTCCTGAGGCCTTTCTTGTGCTTCCAAAGGAAAAATAGGAACTAAGTACAAAGCAGATGAAGAAAATGTGCAACCCAGAAATAACAATTAGCTTGTGGTATATAACTATGGATGTAAAAAAGTTAAGGCTTTAATAATTTAATTTATATCTTAAATTGATCTTAGCCCAGATGTAAGAGCAGCTCATTTAAATTAACATTAGGTCTGATTTGCCTCATTGGAATCTGATTCTACCTGACTTCAGATACTGTGAGAGCTGGAATATGGGGGGTTAAAAATCTACTCATGTTTCCCACTTTCAAACTGCATAAGGAGCTGGTGTGGGTATGATCAACCTTGTGACTTTTACACAACCATGCTGATTTCAATAGAGTTACATGGGCTAGGACTGGCAGCAAGATACTCATTATGGATATTAATCTACATCATCTTTGCATAATATTTCAGGTTTACCAGCAGAGGTTGTTCCCTACGGAGATTCAGGTAAGTGTTGTCATATAACTTCATCCTGCTGGAAAAAAACTAACTATGTTGTTTTTTTTCTTCCCTGATGTGCTTGCATATTAAAAATACACCCCTGGCCAGCTGTAAATACATTGGTTTCTGGTTAGCCTGGTGTTGGGTCTGCCTGTGGTACAGACACTTTGTTGAAAGCTTGTCATAGTAGCTGGCTGATAGCAGCAGATTTGTAGCAGGCATTCTAGCAGATTAATCCATTTTTTAGGGGTTAATTTTTTGGGGGGAACGACTCTATTTCCTGCTAATTGGGGGTGCAAGATTGGGAGGGAGCTGGAACCTGGTTTCTGCAAAACAGTGACCCTCAGCTCTGAACACCTTCTTCACTTAGCTCAGAGAATTCCCCAGCAGAGTATGTGAGACTAAAGCCAAAGAACAAGCAACAGAGAAATAGTACTAGCTGAGAGGTTTTAGAAGCCAGACAGACTAAAAGCAGATTTTCTTCTATCAGGAACTGCTGAGCAGCAGCAGCAGAGATGTAAGAAGCCCATAGTGGGAAATGTGTGGTGGATGACTGCATTACTGACTTCATCCCTCCTACTCCCAGGCCAAGGCCATATTCATTAGTTATGAGAGGCAGACAGCCTGACAGACTGTCCTTTTTGAGAGGACATCAGCTCATTTTCTTCTGTGAAATGGGAAATAATTGCTGTGGCTGAAACTGCTTCATCTGAGGACAGACTTGGGAAGAAGATACAAGTTGCAGCATAATCCCTAGGGGAGGTTTTTGAGTTACCTACCCTGAGGAGCTACATAAAATACCAAGGTGGAGGAGTAAGTTGTAACAAAATATTCTCCCCACCTTGCCAGGTGCAGGAAGATTACAGTACTTTTCCAGTTGGCATTTGGCTTCTCTACCTCTCACCATGGCCTTTGCTGCTTCAGTTCTTGATTACTTCAATACACCAGACAGACACACTGAAAATATTTAGTGAGGGCAGAACACAGTGCCTGCTGCACTGGCCAGGTTCAGGTGTACACCTGTGCACACTTGTGATCCCAGCTCTGCTTGGCTCCAGCTTCAGTTCTAGCAACTGAATATGAAAACAGGGGCCATCAATCTGCTACTGCCCAGCTATTACAGAGAACCCAGGATCACTGGGAATAATCACTTTACTGTTACCTTTTCCTGGGCCATTTTAACTTCCTTAATTTCCTGACACTTTTGAGTAGTTGCTTACTTTTCATACTTGTTTGTACTGCTGCTGGTGGGAAACATTTATATTTTTACATTTATATTTACATTTATATTTACATTTATATTTTTACCACTATAAAAAACTATGTTGCTTTTCAGAGATTACCAGAAGAGAAGATTCAATTTCAGATGGTAAGTACAAACAAACAAACCCAAGTTTTTCTTGTGGATGCTGTTTTCCAAGACTGAGGTTTGCTTAGTAATGACAGCTATACCAGATCCATGATTCCTACATATTTCCTAATGAGAAAGTACAGGTTTGAGGATAGTTATTAAAATGCATTGTAATGCTTTAAATAGAGGAAATACTGTGCAGGTCATTCTGTGATACAAATTTACAGTGGGACTGTTGCACTATTGTAGGAGACAGAATGACACAACAGACACTTGCCAGGTATGAATGATAAATGTTCTGATAAATTCTGAATCTATAGATCATTCATACCACTGCACCAAGGAACATTTGTGAGAGTAATGTAATGCTGTGATAGCATTAATAATCAAATAAATGAGTTTGTCCCCAAACCAGAACATGACCAATCCAGAATGTTTAAAGAAATCTGGTAAAATAATCAGCTCTTTCCCAGTTTTGACAGTACAATCAGAGAAAGAACAATTAAAACAATTTGACAACTCTGCTCACAACTAGCATAGAGAAAAATGCTCTCAATTTAAACCTCTGAAAACATCTAGCTCATTCTTATGCTGTTCTTTACTGTACCAGTATATCTATCTATAGAAGAGTAATTGTCAGCTACAGTTCTTAATTTGGGCAATGCAGAAATACTTCAACATCAGACTTAAGTAGATTGATGGTTCTCATGCTTAGGAATGAAGATGGTTGTGTTATTGTAGCTGTGATTGCACAAAGCCCCCAAGAATCAAACTGAAGATCCCTTGTACAACTGCTTTACTCCCCCACTGTAATACTGAGACTGTCAATTGTCCCAGACAAGATAAAAAAAAACAGAGTGCTCTAAAACAACTCTCCATTGTTATTGCAACCATCTGATTGTTTTTTAAAAAAAACAAACCAAACCAAACAAAAAGACCCACCAAAAACTCAACTTGTTTTTGGTGTAATTTTAAAATTGCTAATTTGATCTTTCTCAAAGGCTCACAGATCTGTCTTCTGAATTAACATTTTACATATATTCTACTCGAACAGTCAATTTCGGATACAGAAAGGGAAATAAACTTAAAACTCTAATTTTAGTGTTCCATGGCAAGAAGAGACTGTTGGTTTTTTTCTTTTGTAGCACATGAGAAGAACACTCACCTCCATCAGTGGGCAGTTCGGTGGATGGGCATAAGGAAGGATGGTAATTTTTTTTAATTACTTTTTTTTTTTAAATTCAGCCTTGTTGAACCTTAGGCCATAATAGGATCTCCAGCTCAAAACTTACTTCTGTGCATGTATGTTTTGCAGCTGTGTCTAGTGTATGAGACACCTCACATGGGAATAGACTTCATTGGCTGAGCAATACACTCTCTGCTTAAGGTGTATTTGTCAGGGCCATGCCTGCAGATTTGACCTGATTTTCACTCTTTATTTCAGATGAATTCTTTCATTTTGTCATTCTTTGCTTTGCAATTGGAGCTTTACTAATCTGCTACTACTACTACAAAGGTAAGGCAAAACTTCAGTAGGAGGATAAATGGTTGCACACTAGAAAGATTAACAATGCCAAACTTTTATTTTGTTGCCTTAGATTGGACTATTTCTCTTGGAAGTGGTTTAATCACCTTTGCTTCTCTGGAAACCACTGGGATATACTTTGGTCTAGGTAAGTGTTCATACAGCAGCCAGCTCTGCATCAATACTCAGGATACAAGGTCACAGACCTTAAACTACATGAGTCCATAAAACTGCTAGTGCTGAGATTCCATAAGGTACTATCCTGTAACATCTCATTCACAGCTACAGTGGGGCTGGAGACAAACATGTCTCCGTGACACTGGAGGGAGAGGCTGACTCGTTTTTTGTCAATATCACAAGACCCTGAGTCACCTCTTTCTGCAGCAATGGCTGAATGCAGAGTTGCCATGACAACGTATAATTTTAGCAGCAAGGCAGTTCTTCCCAGATACACTCTACAAGGTGCTGTGCACTCAGGCTGCCATTCATTCCCCTGAGACTGAGGTAGCTGAACACCCTGAGGAAGAAACCTCAGCAAAACCTGCATGCCAGCAGCTACTGCAAATGTTTCTAAAAATGGGGTTTATTGGCAATCCCTAGAGATGCTGTAGGAAAGGTTCAACTGGCACTAAGTTATGACTTCTCAACTGCGAACAGAAGTCTACTTTGTAACTGGGTGCTAGGATTTTTTGGTAGGTAGGAATCAGTCTTGTTACCACTTTGTTACTTACTGTATTGCAAAAGTGCTTGTTTAAGCAGTAATCTGGGGTTCTTTAATCAACAAGGGACGATTGTTTTTTGCCATTTTTCTGTTTTATGTTGCTATCTGGCTAATCTTGAAAAAAAATGTTTTTTTTCCCAATTAGTGTATCGAATTCGAAGTGTACTTCACAGTTTTGTTCCTCTGATTGACAAACTCAGGATAACAGGTAATAAATAGTGCTCTTCCTACTGACTGCATGAATATTTCCTAGACCTTCATGTACACTTCACTTTGGTCAAGTCTTTAGACTAATTTATCTAAATTACATTTTCCAGTTTTCTTAACTAAAAAACCAAAACAAACCCAAAACCACACCATATTTTACTACAGTCCATTACAGCTGCTTGGGTTTGAAAATTAATTATTCTTGACTCTTTCCATGTGGCAGAGCATTGTCACAATTTTAATACTCTGCCCTGTATGGGGTATTAAATATTTCCTGACAATGTCTGAATAATAACTCTATAGCTCAATCAAAATCCGGGGCTTGGGGGTAGGTTTCTCTTGTTGGGTCTGTAAACTCCAGGCTCATGTTTGTCTGTATTCCTGGACACAAAATCTGAAGAATGCTGAAAAGTTGCACAGATACATGGCAACTACTAGGCCATAATAATCCTGACTGTCATGTTTTTCTCCATCATGCAGGTGTGAGGAAAGCTGCCTAGGAGGAGTATTTCAGGAGACATCCACAAAACCCTGCTGCCTGACTCTACAGTATTAGAAGAACTGCTCTATGAGGCAAGCATAAAAACCTGTGGTTAGTGTGAAATACTGGACTGTTAAACCATATAAGGACATAATTTCCTCCCCTCAAAAGTAAAACTGAAATTGCATTACAGGGTCCCTTTCTTCCTTCTGCAGTGGCTGAGCAGAGCTCTTCAGAATATCTAGATGTAGATGTTTATTTCCATTAAATAGAAACACATTCTCCTTCCCTCCTTAGTGCAATCATGTTAGTCTGCCTGTGGTGTATCAAAATCAACAAAATGCCCAATATTATCCTCATCTGGCTCTGGATTAGGCTCTGGATGTTTCTTTAGGAATCTTGGCAACCACAAAGCCACCTCCTCTTCACCCCTTGTGATGCTGCAAACCAGGCAAACACCAGCTGCTGCTTGCTTACACAGTTGAGCACCAACAGTGCAATAGCACTGAAGCAGATTAATTTATTGTGGCAGAACTCAGTATAGTGGGCATATAATGATCACCCAGTGAAAGCTGGGTGAGATTTTACATGCAGTGACATAATGGTGCAGTAATGAGATTATTAACAGCAGCAAATTTCATCTCTTCTGAGGGGAAATACAGTGTTTGATTTCACACAACCCAACATTTTTCTTTGGGTAAAATAATGTGCAACTTTGACACTCTTCATTTTACAGGAACATGTTACACATTATATACATAATGCTAATGAAAAAAAAAGGGATAATTTTAAATTTTTATTAAACATGTAAGGTCTTCATAGAAGGATGAAGACATCAAGTCAGACAGAAAGAGTCATAAACATGAAATTTTAGTCAAATTTTTATCTAAAAGCCATTAGACCTAACAGCCCAGAATTTTAGAATGCCAATTTCAAGCTCTGCTCAGAAAATTAAAACACTTACTTACTTTTTAGTTGTACTTAATTTTAAACCACTAGTGTTTATTGTTGTGTTTTGCAGTTCCATTTGCACATGTAGAAACATCAGCAATTGAATGCAGGTCTGTACCTACCCAGCACAGCTGTTACTTAACATGTCAGGGGTTGGTTAAGCAATAAGGAATAACACAAGTTATTTAGTAATACTTATAGTCTCATTTACATGTTCTGTTTACATTCCTTGGTAGAAATAGTCATACAAAAATACTGTTGTTAGTCTGTAAATAAGCTTTATTGATGTCAAATGGCTTTGGGGTGATCTAAAAATTATGCATAGTCACCCTGCTATGATGAAATTGCTCTTTTAGTTTCTGCTGCCATATAACATCTTTCTGAAATGTAATTTGTGGAATAGTCAGGATGAGAAACATTTTAGAATTAAATGTGTTCTGAAATTTGGTACTTTGCAGTCACCAAGATGAGTAACTTTTTTTTAAACAGAAGGTGGTTAAAAGTAAAATAATAAAATATTTTAGAATAGCAAAGCATCTAAAAATCCTCCAGTGGAACCCATCATTTGATATGAACAGCTCACCCAACTTATATAAGCTCACATGAGAAGAGTCAGTTCTATAGAAAAAAAATGACTTACATGTTCAGCTGCATCCTCTTGGGTGTCTGGGAATTTCCTGGTCTTCTTTCAGATCTTCTTGAGCCCATCTCAGCATTTTAAACATTCCTGCCACCCATGTTCTCACATATCACTACTGCTGCAGCACTGGCCAAGCACCCAAAACCATGATACAAGTTCCCATGAAGAGTTTCAACCTCCTTAAATGAGCTCGTCCTCCCAGAGCTATTGCTCTCCCAGAAAGTCCCTCCTGAGCCCATGGTTCATCACTCATTCCCACAGTTCTGCTGGGCCTCCACCTCCCCACTGGCTCCCCAGGACCTGGTAAATCATCTTCTCTTCCACACTGTCCAGTCCTTCTTGACTTTGGTTTTAAACAGCTTGGGGCAATGCAGAGGAGGAACTGTAGCAAAGGCATAAGGCACCCTCCTTCTGCAATCCATGATCCTGCTTTCCACTGCCTAATGCCTGACTCCAGAATAGGGGTCAATGAATCCTTCTGGCATCTCCCTTCAACACAGGATGTTAATCTTCAACAATATGTTGGCCAAACAGAAAAAAAAATTGCTCGTTTCACTCTAGACTTCAACATTCAAGGTCCATTTCCCTGCTGGAGCCCAGCCCAATTGGACCTTCAGTGACCACCACTTGCACATGCTGGAGCTCACAGTGGGGAAGGTTAGCTGTAAAGCAGAAATGCTCTGCTATGCAGCAGGCAGAAAAAGCACTGCTGCCCACAATTTGGTAAATAACTTGAAGTTTTTTCGATGACTGAAAGCCTCCAGCCCACAGTACAAAACCCCAGAGAGAAAAAAAATATATTGAAATCCAGAAGATTTTTTAAGCTGGTATTTTTATTAGAACTCTCTACATAAAGCACCTTTGCCTGCCTTAAACTTACAGTACATCTCTGAACACTGCTTTTCTGTAAGCATGAGATGCTTCAAACTACTCCGCGTTTCTTGATTTGGATGCTGCCATCTTAACAGCTTGCACAATGGCATCTTTATCAATGCCAAACATCTTCAGGAGCTCAGCTGGCTTCCCACTGCGTGGTACATGAGACACAGCCAAGCGACTGACCGTGATGCCAGGCTCACCCACCACTGCAGCACACACTGCTTCTCCAATGCCACCTGAAGAAAGAAAGTCAAACATGACACACACCTGCATGCTTCAGCAAGGAACATACAGACTGCACCTATCAAAGGTCCACGTGAGGTAAATCCTTGATTCACATGCTTATGGGAAGCACCAGTCACAATGTATGTCTTGAGTTACCCGTCTGAAATAAAAACCCTATTGCAAAGGCATTCTGAGCACAAGCAACCTGACATTTCTGAAGTACAACGTGGCAGTAAGAAGCATGCATCTCTCATGTGCACAGAGCTGTCAGGAAGCCCCCTCACTGCTTCAGCATCAGCCATCAAGGGCCAGTTTTAGAAATATATTTAGGCTGAGAAGTATTTACAAATGTACTTCATGTCCTGGAAGTCTGAATTCCCACCAGCAACATTTAAGGGCTCCGTCTTTTCACGATGCCTGTAGGTGCCCTTAGGCACTTCTCTGGGTTATGGAATATATTCCCAATCTTTGCTTAAAGCTCAGCTCAGACTGAATCACTACCAGTGACAGCAACAAAGGAAGCAGCCAGGAACTGTGTGGCAGCAGGAGAGACACTGGAAGCAGGAGCACTAGGGGAAGAAGAAAACATAGGACTAGCATAAAGACGTGGTGCTCTGAGACCTGGTAGAAGAGACACCATGGAGCTGTGCTTCAGTTAGGGCATATCCAGGAGCACAGCTTTGCACAGCTCCAGGCATGGTGGGATTTAACCTGTCTAACAGTCTCCACCCAGAGGCACCTTCATGGATGTGACTGGTAAGGTCAGCCTGATGTGGGCTTGCAATGCATTCAGGCTTGTGGTGCATCTACACTTGATATTCCTTGATTGCATCACACAGAGAAAGCTGTGCCAGTGTAAATCACACGCTTGTCACCTCAGAGTGTGATGATTTTGCCATCTTGCAAATCTGCAGTAAAATATTTGTCCAGAGTTGAAAGATGAGCGTCAGTGATGCTATAAACACCCCTAGTCCAGAACAAAAGCACAGTGTAACCAACACTTACTGTAGTACCAGCTCACTTCAGGTACCTGACAAGAGTGATCCTACCTTCAAATTCAGTAACATTCTCCTAACATCTCCTAATTCTTGTTAGTAGATATCTTCAGTATCTACTCATGCCCTACTTCACAGCTGCCTCTCTCCTCTCTCTCTCTCTTTCTCCCCAAAAGAAGTAAAGCCTGAGGTGCAGCTCACAAAAGCTGATCTCTGTTTGCTTTTAGTCTCATCTTCACAGAAAACGTTTGTACAGGCAAGCCCCTGAAAACCTGTGCAAACACAGCATCTCAGAGGGCAAGCAGCAGCAGATCATGGAGTTAACTCCAGTTGCTTGGTCACAAGTGTTGGGGACAGTCCTCTTTAATATCTTTATCAATGATCTGGACAACGGGATCGAGCACAACCTCAATCAGTTTGCAGACACTGCCAAAATCACCTGATTTCTAGTAACACAGGGAAAAAAGTTTACAAACTGCAAAGCAGC
Organism: Heliangelus exortis; assembly: GCF_036169615.1. Classification (NCBI taxonomy): domain Eukaryota; kingdom Metazoa; phylum Chordata; class Aves; order Apodiformes; family Trochilidae; genus Heliangelus; species Heliangelus exortis. The sequence goes on from NC_092433.1 coordinate 7,420,527, forward strand.
TGCTGTAGAGCCATTCTGAGACCATCCTGTGCAGAATATCTGCAACGCAGCAGGAATTTACACTTTCACTGGGAACAAATGAACCAAGACTTCACTTGGACCAAGCACACAGAAGGGCACACAACGCCAAGTTAACAGAAAGGCAGACCTGATTACCCCATTGTGTCAGGAAAATTTCACCCCTCGGTGTCATGTTCTAATCATAACAGCAATAAAAAACCTAAACTACCTCTTTTGCTTTAACTGAACAACAGTATCAAGTCCTGTACTTGTCTCTCAGGTCAGGGGAAGCTGTGAGCTTCCAGCTGTGGAACAATTGTGTGTCACCTCCTGGACCCAGCTCACCTTCATGGTAATGGTCCTCAACAGTGATGATTCTGCCTTTGGTCATTCTTGCACTTTCAAGTATTGTCTTCTTATCTAGGGGCTTTATAGTGAAGGGATCAATCACACGGATGAAGATTTTTTCTGCAGAAATAGAATTAAATTATTTGCAACATGAATTTGGAGAATGCAAGACAACACAAGTGGTACAGGCAGCCCCTGTAATCTTTTAGAGCTATAATGAAAACTGTACACCAAGTCTCAGATATCTATATTTATGGCATATCTACCACAGAGTTCAAATAACCCTAATTTTCATATGTACTCTTTCTTCATGCACCTTGTCAGACAGAAATATCCACCCATTCATTCAACAGACAAAACTCTTGAGGCAGAAAAGTCTTGAGTATGTGACTCAAGGTCACTTGGAGTGTTGTCTGCAAAGCAGTAACTTAGTTGGCCTTTTCACAAGTAAGAGCAGAATCAAGTCACTGGAAAATCTTTCTTATTCAGACTGTCCACTGCAATTTCTTTGCCACATCTATATTTTATCTTTGACTTTACTGTCAAGTCAAGCACAATTTCCTCCTGCTGCTTCAGGCTGTAGGCATTCTGAATTCTTCATTGCAGTCAGCCTGCTGATCAGGTGTGCCTGTTTGAACTGCTCCAGCCCTGATGGCAGCACCCTTAAGTTTGGCATCAAAACACAGATTTGTCCTGTGTTCACAAAGCAGGCCTAAAATGCTTATTAAAGCTATGTACAAATGGCAATTTTTCATGTACAACAGCAAATTACATGAGGTTTTGTCTGATCTTGGCTGGCTGAACACCAAGTCAGCTCTTACCATACATAAAGAAGCCCCACATTACATTGACAGTTGTGACTGAAGGCTCTTTAGTGGCCTGTATATTTTAGGTATTACACTGCCTCTACAATAAGGGATTATCTCTCCATAGCTGGTTATTCACACATCAAGATCAGCAGAGCATCACAATGCAGAAAAATAATAGTCCTGAAAACACACCTTTTGACAAAATATCTGTCCACCTTGTTATAGCATAAAAAGCTACCCATAAGCCACAGGCAGCATTAATTGTATTATCTTTTAATATTTGTAATCCCTCCCTGGGTGTAGGCTACTGACTCACAGGTTAACTTATGTTTTCTTTCTCTTATTTAATTGAAGGTTTCTCTACCTTTGCTGTGAGGTATCAGTGCATTTCAGCACTATGATAGAATTATTGCTTCTCACACTAATTAAATGTTGATACACTCATTCATAAAAAATAATAAAAAATAGCTAGCACTGAACCACATCTACACAAAGACCTCAACCTCAAGAGCATTTGTGTAGGAGCACCCACAGTTGCTGTGGCTCAGCTGTATTGTGTGAACTGGCTCCAGCCTGACTCAGTTCTGTTGTGTGGGTACCTGTGCCCACTCAGACAATATTTCAGGGAAGAACCACTCTTTAAACACTTTCTCTAATATTCTACCTGCAGGGCACTTTCAGACACATTTGAAATTCTAAGGAGACTTTCCACTGGTCAGTTTGGCAATTTTCATGGCTACTAATGCTGCTAAGCTAACTAAAACCTTCTCTGCTCTGTAACATATCGTGTTGCACTGCATCAGCTAAACAGGTGACCAGCTGTCTGTAACAATTAATGTTTACCAGTGCAAAGGGTGAACAGTTAGGCTGAGTGGTATTGGTTTCTTTCCTGTGTTAAATGATGAGAAAGGAAAACAGCACCCCATAACCTGATCACCTTTTCTCAGCTGCTCTGCTGCAGCCAGAGCCTCATGCAGGGTGACTCCTGCACCAATCACAGTCACTTGATCATCCTTACTCTTCAGAACCACCTGCAAGAAAATGTTTAAATGTATTTTAACAAGTACTGATATTTCTAACATTTCTGGGTATTTTGTTACAGAGATCAAATCTTTGTCACTGGAGTGCTTTAGAGGGAAAGGGGCTTTTACAGGAACAATTCTGCATATTTTTTTCTGATTCTGTTTATCTGGGCAATATTTACCTTTGCCTGTCCAACATGGAAATCCTCATTGTTGTTGTAAATGACAGGATTTTCAGGACGACTGGTTCTTATGAAACAAATACCCTGTTTCCAACATAAACATATTATAAGTTACAAAACCAGAAAGGCAATGACATTTTAGCTTGTAAATCCTATGAAAAAAATACAGCAGAACTTTTTGCTTGCCCACTTTTCACCCTTTTATGCTAACTTTGATTCTACTGAGTAAACTTTTTCCTCCCCTCGCCACCCAGTTCCCATTACTTCCTTTTCTATAGCTGGTTGTTTCAGACATTAAAATACAGTTAACCTCTTCTTAGAGCATGCTGATAATTTACACTTTTCTTGTGAAAATATATAATCCTACTTGAGTTAATTAGAATCTTAGAACTTTGCCATAAATTTGCAAATTTTACTCCAGCAACTTTAGCTCTAAAGAAATGCTGAGCTGAAAGCAAGGGAAAATGCTTTCCATCAGGTTTCTCAAGGTAAATTCCTGGCAGTAAAAGAAGTACCAGCCAAGGAAATGATTTGACCCAGGGCTACCAATGACATTTGACCATTACTGTGTTCATTTAGCTGAAGGTAAGAGACAAGAAACTCTGTCACAGCCACACAGGAAGTCATAGCCATCTTCAACTACAATCCAATTTAACTGCAGTCCATTATTGGCAAAAGGGGAGCAGAAGACAACTGATGAAACTGTCAACGAGTATAAGTACCAGCATCCCCAAAAGGTGTAGACTCTTAGGACTACTGGAGGAGCTGTCTCCTGAGCTTTCACGTACAGGCACTTGATCAAAATCCTCCAGATAGATCATTATTATAATACCCAGCTTCAATTTTGACCCCAGAGACATCATACTAGGAGTGTATTTCCTTTAAGTTTACAAAAGACCAGCAAGGGAGTTACAGTTGCCATTATTTCTGAGCCAATTTAGATCCAAACTGCAATCGCTGTGAAATCATTTGCATCTCCCTAAATCTGGCCCATGGCATTCCTGCCTGCCTGTTCTGCACTAGCCTGGACAGAATGTCTGCAACCTTTCCATGCAATGGGAACTTCCTACTGGTATGCTGGAGCCTTTGAGAGAATTCATGTGGGTAGACATTCAAGAAACATGCCAGAAGCAACAAAAGAAGTAAAAAACAAAACAAAATTTTTTTCTCCAGCTCAGAACCACTGCGATGCAAACCTTGGTGTTGGCAGCTATTTCCACTGCTTTTTCAGTGGCTACAGCATCACTAGGGTAAAACACAGTGGAATTGGGAATAGTCCGGAACATGGCCAGATCCTCCAGTCCCATCTGAGATGGTCCATCCTCACCTAAAAGAATTAAACCAGGGTTATGAAAAGAGTAAGTGCACATTTTTGACAATCACTAAGCATAGCAATGAGGTTCAATGTAAACCAGGATTTAAAAAAAAAAAAAAAGTATAAAATCAGGCACACACAGGACATGCAAGTCTACCTGCTTGAGAAAAGAATCATCTTCTCCTTAAACTTGGAACCATCTAAACAGTAAATAAAGATAAAGAGACTAAAAAGAAAGAGAAGGGTTAAAAAGAAAAAATAGAAACTGAAGTGTAACAATAAAGCAACACAAAAGGAAGACAACCAAACCAGGAAGGGTATAGATACAGAAAAAGGGTCACAAGATATTTGGGCATCTTCAGATTTACTACAGATTTACTGCACGAGAAAAATTTATATTTGTCTGTATTGTTCCTCAAGATTTAAACTGTCTGGAAACATGGAAGGAGAATGTCATGTGTTCCCTCAGAAATGGAGAGCGCACTTGGTGCAACTAGTTTTAAATTCTTAGGCTCACTTCAAGATTAAATGAAGGGTATGTATTTTTTAGGATTCCCTATCCTGAACACGTGCTGGATGTTATGATTTTCCATAAAGAAACAACCATGACAACACCCCCACCCCAGTGACCTTATGTGACGGTGCTTTGGGAATGGCACTGTTCCAAACTAACCATGCAAAGGCTTCTGAATCCAGACATGTCACAGCCTGCAGAGCAGAAGCAGGGCAATGAGCCTTCTCACATGCACCCACTACCTGTTGCTCAAGAAGGACGAGCTCACGAGGAGGGAGGAGAGCATTTTCATCAGAGCAGCACAAAACTCTGAAGAACTTTAAACATGTTAAAGAAATCAATCATTGAACTCTGCCACTATACATTACTAATCACGTAAGCAAGAACCAGGAAAAAAATGTCTTGGCTTTCAGTCATGACATGAAAAAAATTCTCAGCATCAGTTTCTAAATCTGTATGCACTCTGACTGAGTGGGATCCCAGCAGGCATATGCCTTTCCTAAAATGCACCCACAGTGTATACATAGAAGAAAAGTGAAATTATGAAGAACAAAATTTATCGGAATCTTATCCAAGGTAAAGTGAGTACTTGTGTTTGTCCTACTTTTGCTAACTTTGTGCAAATAATGCCAGCAGTCATGGTTCATACTAGTAATTTACAGACTAGCACTAGGTTGAGTTTGGCCCCAGGTGCATCTTTATGAAAATCCTGATTTATGTTATTTTTCCAGTAATGCAGACCAACAGAGTAATTTTCCATTACATATGCAAAACTTAGTTAAAGCTTAATAAAAAGATGCAAGCAAATAATATGAACTGTATTGAATGTTTACACTGTAGCACTGGTAGTCTAAACAACTGGTAGTTCAGTTTTTGACACGTGTACACTGTAATTTCTTTCCCTATATGTTCAATTTTGAAAATACTGATTTTCTATTGTTCTCTCATGACTGTGAAAGCATGTTTAATGTTTCATTAGATGTTTTGGTCTAGGACCTACTGGTCTAGGAGTGAACTTAGTACAAGTTCAGAAGGTCATTGTGATAGTTATTTCTCATAAGTTTAATGAGTCCAAATGTCAATGCAGCAGAAGTGCAGTTCTGCCTAGATCTGCATACATAAACCTTCATTTTTTACCACAGATCCAGTTAGGATTCTGAATTCCATACAGACCCAAAGTTCTACTGAGAAGTACATTTAATTCATACCCTTCCATTTAAAATTGAATTTTCTAACTGCTTAAGGATTCCGCTGATTTACTTTCTTTTAAAACTCAAATGACAAACTTTGTGTTCAAATTCTTTTTTTGAAAGTCAGAGTTGAGGCTTGAATCAGATTTGTTACTCAAACTACTTCATGAAGTGTGCTCTTTGCAAGCACAGCTCCTAGCAGAACATAACACGTGCTGAAAACCTGAAACTTGGAAGTGTAGTTCTAGGAGACAATTCAGATTACCTAAAGGACTTTTATCTTCTCAGATGAGCAAAGATCAAAATAAAGTGGCTTTTGCACCAACACCCTTTGCTGCTTGCAAGAAGATTTAAACTGGATTGAACTAGACTGTGATGAGGTGGGAGGACTGATATTAAAAGAGGTTCCCAATAGAATACCTCCATACACAAGCCATAATCTGATATACCCTATTTACAGTCTGGACTGCTAAAGCACACTCCATACAGCTGCAAGTTATGCTTGAAGTTCTGGATGTGACTACACATATCTATGAGGAAGCCTTAAATTTTTAAAGCTTTACCAATATGACAGGTCAAATTAACTAATTTGCTTTAAACAAAAAAAACCAGTCCTCCTCCAAACTATACAACTACCCAAAACTAATAAATCTGCTATAAAACTTGTGTATGCAGAGACCCTTAATCTGCTACTCATGCTAGCTTTTCCCTTGTTTCCTTTTCCCCTATAAGTGTCTAGCAGGTTTTCATGCATGAATGTCTGCTGACATCTTCCTTCTTGGTATGCAAGTCTGCTCCTGTTTTTGTAAGTGGTGTTTATGCATTTCACTAAAAAGCAAAAATCCCTTTCCTCCCTCAAATCTAAATTGAACCCTGATATGGTTTGGCATGTACCAACCCATTATGATGGGAAACAAAGACCAGAGAAGGTACTGCCGATTTCCTGACAGATTCACAGTCCCTGTTTCATTACTACTTTGAGGTTTTGGGTCTTTCTAATCAACACATTAACTGCTCCAGCAGCAAGAAATGCTGAGGTAAATTAAGGCAATAGTTTCAAATCAGTGATCTTCAAAGGCTTAGTAAACAAAATCAAAGGCTTAGTGAACTGATCTCTTGTAAAGTGTTTTTGAGATTGGTGGACAAGAGCATCTGTGCAAGAACAACTATTATTAGTTTCTCATTTCAGGACTGGTGAAACAAAGGTACAGTAACCTGGTACAATACAAAGGTACAATAACTATTCTCATCACAGAGGATGTCAATTGCAAACATGAAAAGGAACCTAAGCTGCCCACTTTCAATCCGATCCCTTTATATCATTCTGTACTAGTAGAGAAGAAAGGTTTGTAGGGAAAAGCCCTCTTTATTAGGCCAAACTGATAAAAGAGGAAAAAAGCAGATAAACTGATGAAGGCTTGAAGTCTAATTCTTTCTAAACACAACGTGTCTGATAGAAAATATCTGCAATTTATTTCTTTCTATAAATGCTGCCACTGTTACACCATCACAGCTGTACTACTGGTTGTCTCTACAAAGCATTATCAGTTTGACTGCTAGATATACTTATCACTAAAAGGATGGGACCTGCTGATAAACAAGCCAAGGCTGCCCTTACCAATAGAAACACCACAGTGCGACCCACAGAGATTGATGTTACTCTCGGAGATGGCGGCCATACGGATCTGGTCAAATGCCCGTGTGAAGAAGGTAGCAAAGGTGCTTGCAAAAGCAACAGTTCTGTCACGAGTGGCACAACCAACTGCAACACTCACCTGAAACGAGGGAGATTGTTCAGGAATAGTGAATTCCTTATTTATTCATAGTTTGCAAGTGGTCATCTGAGGCCTTCAACCGTAAAACTTTAGCAAGAATCTCTCAATGCAAATTAAAAAAATCTTGGTTCAGTCCTGCTCCCAAATGTTGGCCTTTCCAAAAAGAAAGGAGGCAACTCGCTCTCCCAGCATCCTCCAGCATCTCCTCTGCTCCTTGCCTCAACTGCTAGCTCTTATCTTTGGTCATTACTGGCAACTTCTTCATCTGCTTCAAGATGCATAGAAGTTTTGAGCCTTATGCCCCCACATTTTTCTTTCCCTGGATCAAAGACTTATGCTTTCAGTCCACAGGACAAGGTTTTACTATCACCAGCAGATAAAAATTAGCAGTGTTAATGGACTAATATTTACTTAAAGGGACATTCCTCAGCAAGACAGAAATTACAACAAGGGCCTTAAATTGTTTATTGCTACAATTACCCCATACATTTATTTTACACAGAAATTGGTCTGGCCTTAAGAGAAATTTCTCTTAAGATGCTGTAAATATAAAATGCCTGTCTCATGCTCATGAAACCACCCTACTATAAAATTTGCCATGGACAGCCCATGGGATAATAAATCACTGCAGACAAAAACTTATTTCTGCCTGAATTTATGTCTTTAATTTCATTTGCTTCAGTGAGCACATACAGGTGGCAACTGAAGACTCAAAAAGAGGACACATCAAATTATTTTAGTCATTTATATACAAATTAACCGTTTCTCTGTCCTCATCTTTATAGCCCAGTCTAGCATAGAACTTGTCACATCGTGACATTCCACTTCATAAAACCCAGAGACCACTTACCATGTTCTGCTCAGCAATGTAGCACTCAATGTAGCGACTGGGATGTTCTTTCTTAAAAAGCTCCGAGAAGGTGGAGTTCTTTGTGTCTCCATCCAAAGCAATCACTCGGTCATTAGCATGGCCCAGTTTTGCAAGAGCAACACCATAAGCTTTGCGGGTAGCCCACTAGGAAAAGAACACAGCAGTACTGTTACAAATTTCTGTTTCCAGTAGTTTGCTTTGCTGTTGTTATTTTGAGGGGTTTCATTTGTCTTGTTTTTCCATGAGTGCATGCACACACAATTAAAAAAAACCCCAAAACCTAACACAACCAAAAACATTTTCAAAGTTATCAGTCTCAAAAGCACATAGGAGACCAGTGACATGCGGAAGAGTAAACAAAAATATAGTGAAGCATCAGGACACACATCTGTACTGAAATCCAGAACTCCCTGCAATCCAGCTAGGAAATTGTGAAAACTTTGCTTTTTAAACTTAGAAATTCACTGAACCTCGTGGAATTGCTTTAATTTTAAATACACATAAAATAGTTTGTATAATTGCTGATGATCATGAAATGTAGAAGAATTATTGGAGTCTTTATATCTTCATGTATCCTTTCAATACCCAGTGAGTTAAGGAGGTTGCTGTTTATCAGGATACTCAAATCAGGAGAGAAGAGATGGATAGGGCAAGGGACAACACAGACCTTCCTGCTACCCATGTAATAGCTTTGCACTTCAAAGATACCTTACAAACAGTGAAAAAGAAAGGGACTACCTTTTCTCCCACTTTGTAAGTTGGTGGAGATGGCATTTTAATGTTTCTAATATTTACTATAGGTGCATCTTCTTCTGGGAGGGCTGGAGAAAGCTTTTTCTTATTTTGGATTCTGTCATCTATTTCCTGAATGACCTGTTCAGCCATGTTTTTTGGTAGGGGCTTTCCATGCCAGCTTTCCTTATCTTCAACACCTGTGTAAAAATTACATTACAGTAAGAAAAAATATAATCTAAGTTTTTATCTCAAGATTTTACCAAAATCAGTGGAACATGACAGACTAGTAGTCTTTCAAGGAAGAACATACTTATTAGTCCTACTGTAAATAATTACAATAGTATTCAATTGCATTAAGACAGATATGTTTGAGAAATAGTCAAATACCGTATATAACAAACTAGTGACAAAATTCCAGTGTCTTCTATCAAAATTGTTTTTAAATTGGTACCTACAAGACCTGGTCCATAAGTGTGGCCTAAGTAAAATCAGTGTGAACTGTTAACATGAAATATTAGCAGAAGGCCTAAACAAACATATTCAGATAAATTTCAAACAACAGCTGTCTATTTCAAACAAGACCTGAAGTTTTACATCTTTATTTTACTATCTGCTGCTGACTCTTATCCTTGTGCGCTCAGCATTAACAGCAAAACTCTGGCTGCTTTTCACTAAGTAAGTCACTAAGAATAACACTTGTTATTAATATTTATCTGCTCAAAAAGGCAATTCACAGGCTGCTGCTAAAAGCTGTAGCTTAACAGACTCTTGGCAGCCCCCAACACACTGAAGATGCATTTACTCCACCCTGTAGATTCCAAGCTCAGTAGCTAGTGCACATCTTGCTTCCAAGAAACAATATAATTTCTAAGCACTAACACTGTTGAGACATGTAAAGAGTTCTTCTAATGTATGAAATGTTAAACTTCTATATTTTTTAATTATTGCACCCTTATTGCAGCACTATGTACATGGTATTATATATATGTGTATGCAAAGCAATAGATGTTTTACTACCTGATATGCCTTTGCCTTTGTAAGTCTTTGCAATGATGGCTGTTGGCTGATGTTTGGCCTGGCCAAAGGCTTTGCAGAGTTCCTCCACACTGTGTCCATCCACGATGATAGCATGCCAGCTAAGAACACAAACAGATCAACTGTTTCCAAAGGGTTTTAGCATGTGATGCTCTCTGGTGGTTAACAATAACAATAATGAATTCTAACTTCATTCCAATGCAGTGTCTTTTTAAGAGACCCAAAGTGTGGCAGGAAGGTAAACGAGCATTGTTTGAGATCACAACATATCACAGTCCCTTTTTTATAATGCAAAATGAGTCACAGAGGGATTAGCAGCTACTAAAAAAATTTATAGTCAATAAATAACTGTTATCCTAGATTTCTTCAGATATAATAGCCATTTTTAATAATAAAAAACCCACAAATAAAACATTTAGAAATCAATTCAAAAACTGACAATGAAAGTTGATTAAAATATTAAAAATGTTCCATGATAATTTGCATGGCTGCTATTGTATCTGACAGTTCTTGTCATGGGCTTTTGCATCTAAATGGAAAGATGCATGTAGAAACTACATGACAGCACACAGCATACACACAGAATTCTCTGAAGAGTAATGATTTCCATTTCCTTTTTTTCTGGTCTACTTGCTGTAACAATACATTTAGTCACAAAGTTATAAAATCTGCCTTCAATGTGATAAAAACTTCTTCAAGATCCTCTAACAAATTCATCTGACTAAGCATTACTTTTATTTTTCCTCTAAAGAAAAGTACTGCCTCTTTTAATATTTCTGCTGTACAGGTAAAGACAACCAATATCAGGCATTATGAAAGGGCATCTTTCTTGGTGATAGTATCATTGAAGAGCTGAAATTTCATTCGAAAAATTCTGAAAAGCAAATTAAACATAGTTTCAAATTGGAGACAATACTGAGCTTCTTCCAAACACCTACCCAAAGGCTTCACAGCGTCTCTGGTAAATTTCAACGTGATGCTGCAGGGGCGCAGGGTCGCTTTGTCCAAGGCGGTTAACATCAAAGATAGCAACAAGATTATCAAGCTTGTAAATCCCAGCAAAGGCCATGGCCTCCCAAACAGAGCCTTCAGATAGCTCTCCATCTCCAAGCAGGCAATACACGCGATAGCTAGGAGAAGAAATTAAAAAAAAAATAAGTTTGATATCAAAGCACAACTGAGTCAAATGCAAAATGCTTCCAACAAGTCATAGGGAAAATTCACTTCTTTTTCTATCCCAAACTCAACTGCCTTTACTCAATGGATTTGCCTCAAAGTTACATAACCTTAAACAAATTAAATTAAAATACTTCTGAGCTGTTACACATGAAAAATATAAAATAAGAAATACTGTATTCCATTTCAAACCCTTGTCTCAAAAAACCAAAACCAAACAAACCAAAACCAACAAAATCAGGTCTTAAGCCTCCTATTGCAAGGCTTGAATGAACAGACCCATTAAACGCTGTCACTGTGACTCAGCAAGATCAGCAACAATGTGTGAGAGCCAACTGTCTGCTTCCCCATTCCAGCTGTATGGGACCCAGAAGGATGACTGATAATTTCATTTCAGGAAGCTATAAATTGGGGATGAACTCTACTGCAGATTAAAGCATGTGGCATAACCAAATCCAAAGTTAAGGAAAAGGATAGCCAGCATGTTTATGACTTTATAGAATACTTCAGTACTTCTACAAACACTGAAGTTTTTTTATTTAGGTAAAACTCAGGAGTACTACTTGATCTCTACAGAATTCATCCACTCTTATTTTTCTTGTATTGCCACTTTTTTTTTTTTTTTTTTTTTTTTTATGAAAAAGCATAAAAAATGTTTACTACCTATTATAAAAGAATGGTAAATTAGCCTTCAACTATGTAACTTCAAAAGAAAATAATCAATATGGCTTTTAATTTTTTTTTTAACTAAACATTAAGCTACAACAGACTTTTAATCTAAATCCCACCTGCCTTCAAATAAATCTGAACTCCTTCCACATAAGCTGCTCTCCAGCACTGCATGCAAGACCACCTTTTTCTTCTGTCATGTAAACACTGGTTAGATTTTTTCCACACGTAGCATCTGCTAAACTCAATTAAAATCAGCAAGTCATCTTTCACAGAAATTATTTCAAGCTAGTGAAGTGTAGGACACATTAACTGGGCAGCCTATGCTCCAATGTACTAGAACTGTCACATAAAATACATCAACTGTATCAGGGCTGTTTTCCTCCTCATACATATTTGCCTTCAGACATCTACTTTTTTTGTCCACAAAACAAATGGCAGACAGTAATTTTTGTCTCTGTGGAGTCAAGTGCATTTCTGATAACATTTTGAAGACCTACTTTATGATTCAATGGTGCTATTATTAACCATAACAGTTCTTATCTATCTTATCTAGATACATATTCTTCATTATTTGTGTTCTGACTCAACAGAATCATTTCCAGTTTGCATCTTCCTTCTAATGGGACAAATAGCAGTCTCAAAATGATGGCCATCTGGAAATTAGAGGCTGCTCCAACAATTTATTTCTCTATCCAGGAACATCATCTTGCAATGCTCTCAGGTTTCAAAAGGAACATACATATGCATTAATTTTTGCTATTCTTTGAATCCTTAGTATTTCCCTGGCAATGGCTTTGTAAGTATCAAGCAAGTAACCTATAATTTAAAACCTGAATTTGAAGTTAAATTTGGGACTGGAGACTAAAAGGTATCTTTTTCCTGATCAAGATAAGAATGCCATTTCTTTTTTGTAAAATATTCCCTCTCAATGCCTATAGTAATAAATTGTGGAGATGAAATTACCTGGCTCTGTCAAAGAATTTGCCAGTGTATGCCATTCCACATGCAGCACCAAGACCCTGACCAAGTGATCCAGTAGCCACATCAGTAAATGCTTGTCTCTGAGAATAAAAATATAACAATTATTTTACATTTAAGAAACAGAAGAGCTCAATTCCAGTGCTAGGAAATGGTTCAACACACATCAAAAATCAGCTTCTCAGATGTAATATAGGGCAAGTCCCTTCAAGTCCTGCCCTATTGGCCTTCTTTCCCTTGATGATCAGTGTCACAAGCTGAGGCTCTCTGAGAGGGAAGGGAACCAACAGCCCACATATGGAAACAGTTAACTCATGGCTTTGTGTAACAAAGAATCAATTGAAACAACTTGCTGGGAATTCGAATACCAATGAGGAGACCAAACTTGATATAAACTCTTGAAATACCTCAAGGCTTCTTAAAGGACAAGAAAAGCCATGCTGGAACTTCATATAAATCTCATTTAAATGGAAAACACTGCCACACAAGACTGTAGGGGAACTTTAGTGCAACAATAAAGGTCATTTTGCATGCTCATTCAAATGCAGACAATGATTCAGTTGTGAAGCCATAAATACCATCATCCTTTTTATAAGTTTTTTTCTCTCTCCTGCACTGTGGGCTGGCAACCAAGAATTGCTGCAAAATACATCTGCTTCTTGTTTTACAGATAATACCATCTTATATCAAAGGTTAGGAGCACTCACTGGCACTGGGTGTCCTTCTAAGACAGAATCAATTTTCCTCAAGTTCAGTAATTCTGCTTCTTGTAGAAAGCCAGCTTCTGCCCAGACAGAATATAAAACTGGTGCTGCATGACCCTAGAGAGAAACAAAGATTTTAAGTGAAGCAGAAATTTCACAATATCCTAGTATCAAGGCAAAATTCTACAAAGTCGACAAACCCTGGAATCAGGTTCTTAAGTAAACTAAAAAAAGGACTGAATTATAAAACACTTTTACAAGGCAACAAATGAGCCACAACATGCAAAATTTTAAGCTTTACTCAGAGATCATTGCAGCCCCGTCCTACTGGACTTTTACTGATCTTCCACCCATGAAGTCATTAGGAGTCAAAAAAGGATGCAGGTTTGAAACCATTTAGCAACTATGGGCAGAAACCCTGATAAAATAGAGAGGTGAAGCAAACATGAAGAACTGACTCTCATTTGTTGTTTTACCACCTCAGCATTAGCTGCTTGCTTCACATCCAATTACTTATTCAGGATGGCAAACAGAAGTGGCAACAGTGCTATCCAATGCAAGGAAATACCAGCTCTGTAGCACTTCTGTAAGCTACCATGCCAGGAACTCTGACTCAAAAATGGAAACTGTCTCACTGCAGCACTTCATCTGCAATTTAGCACATCATTATGTTTGCTGAAGGGCCCTCAAATGCCTTTATGTGATGTGATCGAAATGTCCCTGTGTTGTGCAAGGGCACAATGCAAAAGGGGAGAGAAACTCTAATGGCCAGTCCAGATTGTGGTTTGATGTGTTTTCTGAACCACGGTGGCTTCAAAAGCAGTATTGACTTTAATACTGGCACTGTAGGAATGCAAGCTACTCTCTAACCTACCATAACTGTTTCACATAATGCTCCCTGAAAAGCTGACAGTAATCAGTGCACATTGTGACGTGACTGCAGGCATAACAGTATGGCTGCATTTAACAAGGAGAGCACAAGAGCTAACTGTGACTTACTCCTTGGAAAATTGGTTATGCAAAACCAAACCAGATGTTAATATTCCTTGGAATAGTTTATAGACAATATAACAGCAGCAGAATTATTTCACATTAAGTCAACATGGTGAAGTTAGACTTAAAGACCCATTATATGGACAGTTTAAAATTATTTTTGAGTTTTGCTACAAGTTAACCAGCTTTTAGTTGCCTTTCTGAAGTAGACAAATGCCAAACTCTCAACGATATCCAATATACTTTCATGCAGATGCAAGCATAATTATAAGTCAAGAAAGACAAGTCAATTTAACTCACAGACAGCTCTTAACTACCAGACAGGATCAGTGTAGCACAGCAATTATTTTACCTTTGAAAGAACAAACCGGTCGTTGCTGGCATTTCTGGGATCTTGCACTTTGTACCTCATGGTATGGAAAAACAGCACAGACATAATTTCTGCTGCACTGCAACATGATGTAGGGTGGCTACAAGTCAAGACAGATACAAGATTACAATTTATCAGCATTGATTCTTCAGAACCATATCTTTAAAATATCACTCTACCAGTTCTCTGCTCCTCGGCATTAAAATATGCAGTCTTAAGTGTTTTTGATAACTCACATCCTCTACCATTACCCCAATGCCAATTAGTTGTCCTCTGAGACAAAGGGAGCCTTCTTCTCTAGTTGAAGTGGATGTTAAAAGGCAGACCCTGGTGACAGCTCAAGGACATCTTTTAGAGCTTGGCACCTTCATGCCAAGGAACACCACCCAGCTGGTGCCTGTGGAGCACAGGAAGCAGCGTGACCCCGTGCCTGAAATCACACCCTACTGATTGACCTGATGGCAGAAATTCACACTGATGCAGAGCAAACAAAGATGGCTTTCCACAGTACTTTGTCCATTTGCTGAGTGAAGGAATTAAAAGTGTGGCACCATGACTTCTTTAGCCCCAGCTGCACAGGCAGGGATTGATAAGAAGAATACTAACTTTTGCAGAAAGTTCTGAAACATTTCGACCTGCATAACACAGGTACAATTTATTATACCATGTTAGACCTAGAATTCTTATTTCTAAAGAGAACATGAAATAATACAGTTCTTGTAATTAATCTTTTACTGAAACTGGGTACAGAAATTTACTGTCTCCAGTAAACACCCAGATACACAATGCAAAATGCTAATCTGCTTAATCTTTGTCTAAGAGAGGAACCAACATTTTCTGCATTTACATCTGTATCAGTTTGAAATACTGAACTAGTTGGTTTATCAAACATTCATAAGTATCTGGGATGATCTCTCCCATTGAACTGTCTGGGACAAGTTTTGCCACAATTTTTAAGTGGCACAAATTAATTCTTCAAGTGTAATTTGCTCATTTCAGAAGCAACTATGCCATAGGGTAGAATGTAAAGTAACAAGAAAAGGTTTATTTCCAAGTGGCAAATATTGAGGTATTCCAAATCAAGGTATACATTGCAGCTGAAAGGTATATTTTATTTACCTACATTACTCTAATTTAAACAATTATCACTTTGCTTCTTATGCACCTTGAAGGGATGGCACTCCTTGACCACTTGAATGTATCAGTCTTGGCTTTTCACTTGGCATAAAGCTCGGAAGAGGTAAGGAGGCTCTTTAAAGACCTTACTTGAGTGTGGAAAGCAACATTTTTCAGACTTTACTGGTGTAAACAGGCTCATTCTTGACATCAGTGGTTGCTACTGAAGTACAGGAAAGTGAATGATGATCAGTAACAAGCTTGTAGATGCAGAAATATGCACCAGCTTAGAAAATAATTTGCAGTTTCATCTCACTTTCTCTTCTACCAATATATATTTTTCATCTTTAACACAAAACTCTTAAAAAGTTTGACCCTACTTGTAAAGCAGGAGAAACTATGAAAGTGTCACATTGCATTTGCCACATGCACATTTACCATGCATGTTAGGATTAGACAACACTTTCACTAGAACTTTAACCAGAATATTCTCTCCTGGTAGAGATAAGCCTTCCCTCCCAAAATCCCCAACAGTGCTGTAACAAGAGAATAAAACCATGCAAAACATGAATTATGGTTAGTGTCCATCCCTTAGTAAGTACTCACACACAGAATCAAAAGAATTAGCTTTGAACCATGGTTCAAACATATTAGTAAATATTTATGTATTTGAGTTAATCAATAAGCCTTACATGCTTGTTTAAAGCTTTCATTCCTTTAATTTTATTAACTTTATACTTAACCATACTTCTATGGTCTCCTGGTCTTGGTAAAAAAAGTTTTAAACAACCTAAAGTGGTAGCGTATGGAAATAAGAAAAAGGTAGAAAAAAATTTAATAAATTGGAGAAAACCTGCAACAAGTGATCATACCACGTTATGAAATTTAACTGCCTCTTGAGAAATTCTTTCAACTTCCACTTTTAAGAACTTAACCATCTCGTTCTAAGTTGCCAATCACTGTGTCAAAACTGCAGAAATTTATCACTAGCTACAAGAGACCAGTTTTGATGAAAATGGCTGCACTGCTTATCTAAAAGGAAAAATTCTTACACACCCAAAAGCAAGTACGTTCAATCTTTACAACTAACTTAATCATATTTTTTGCCCGCCTAAGGTATTTTAAGCACATTTTTTTTCCAGTTCACTGAACTTTTCCACTGTGGCCAGTGAAGTACTAAAAGTGATACATCAGAGCATCTTCAGGATTGGTCTACCTGATCTTTCAGCTCTTGTCCAGACAATGGCTGCACTTGCTTTAATGAAAGTTAGTACAAGTAAGAACTGGTGTGTCAGAGCTACCACAGAACCACTTGTGTTGCAATCTATGCCACAGTTTATAGAAATTACTTCCTTGAAAGAAGTAGGCAGGTCTTCTTTCATTTGAAGTGCTTTTATTGCAAGTGTTTCCTTCAGTTTTACAAACTACACCTTTAACAAACAAAAATTTCAATGCAAAGCATGGCAATTCTTATGAACTGTAAGCTTCTATTCAAGTTTAACTTCCATTCAAGTGTCTTTCTCCATTCTTAGTGTATACCAACGAAGTCAGCAAAGCTTTATAGTGCCATTCAGGTTTTGGAAAACACTTATACCTTACAGCTTTTTTAGGTGATTTGCCTAAAACCACAATAGAGTCTGAGTGTCTTTTAGGCACATTACTAAACCATCATCTTGGTAACCAAATCTTATTAATTCAGGAAATATATGACTTGTCAACAGATTCTTCCCTCCAGAGCCCATCTTTCATAATCTGCTCATTACAAGGTTGTGTAATGTTTTCAGGCTCCACACAATTCTAGTGCTAGAATAAACAAATGATTAATGAAGTGCCTTGGTGCAAGAAGCACTCAGTATTGTAGCATACAAGAACCTGGAAAAGCTTCAGTAAAACTACTTTTATGGGGAAACTACAGAATAGGGGGATGGGGGAAACAGTTTTACTATTAAATTTCATGGACTGCAGGAAGGTAGCAAAGGCTGCAGCAAGATCATTATTCTTTAATCCTTATTCTTTAATAGCACATCAGACAAAACAGAAAAATAATTTTCTCTGTAGATAAGACAACTGATACCATACATCTGTGTGGCCTGCTTAAAATACACACTTGAGACTGAAGCCCAAGCTCTGTGAAGCAGATTTAGCACAATTTTTCCTGCCTACCATTTCAGGCAGGCTTGTGTAATGCTGTCTGTACACTGCAGCTTTGAAACAAACCAAGAATTAAAAGAGCAATTGTTGGGTATCTTGTGCTTCTCTCTCCAGACTGGCCCAAAAAAGCTGCAGATCTGTAAAAACCCACTCCTATGGCTAGCTGAGAGGTTGCCTGTGTCCCAGCACTCCATTTTACAGGAAGAACCAAAGCATTTTCATTTGCTGTATGCAAAAGGAGTGAGTAAAGTTCCTGTATGCATTGAGAAAGAGCCATGTGAGGCAGCACATGCCAGAGAGAGTGGAAAGTGTAAGAAAATTCAAAGAAGGTTTAAAATAGTTTACACACCACCTATCTCCACACAAACTGCAGCATTCAAAGGATTCCTTTAACTTTTCATTTCTATATATATATATATTTTAATAATAAAAAAACCCACATTGGCCAGTTTCAAAATAATTAAAAGGAGGAAATTGCAACAAGACGGTATTAAAAAAAAAAAAAAAAAAAAAAAAAAAAGGCCATAATTCTATATGGAAGCACTCACACGTATTATTGAAGCAGAAGAAGTGGCTTTCATTTTACATGAGCAAAAACAGATTGTTTGCAGAGATTTTTTTTTTTTTTCCCATAGGTAAAGTACGATCAAAGGAAAGATAGCCCTGGAATCTGCACACATCAGAGCCCACGCTAAATCCAGTCCAGAGGTCTGAATAAACTGCCCATTCGAGTCCGCGGGCATTTCACAGATAATCCCACTTGGGCTCACTTGAAATTCTGTGCAGAATTAGTTCCAACTGACGGGCACGAAATGAAAAAGAAGCCGATTGTGCCCCAGGCACAAATTCTTTGGTTTTCAATCCTGCATCAACTTAGCATTCCCAGCCTCTCTCCGCAGTCACAACACCCTCCGGACACGGCGACCGACGTGGCCCGCGGCGGGGCGACTGTAGCCACCGGGCCGGGTCGGGTCGGGTCGGGCCGGGCGGCCTTTGCCCGCAGAAGCCCCACTACCTCCCCCGCACTCTTCGCTGGCCCTCGGCCGCCATTTCCACATGCGGCACCTCCACATCACGCAGCTCGGCGCGACTGCCCCGACCTAACCCGACACCGGGGCGGGGAGGTACCGAGGATTTGGCCGCGACCACCGCGGTGCCATCCCCGCGCAGTGCACGTTCCGCCCCGGGGCCACCCCAGCTCCCCGCCCAGCCCGGGAGGCACGGATGGGCCCCAGCATCCCCGCCCGGTCCATGCTCTGCACAGAGGAGGGGTGGGCTCTGCCCTCGGGAGACACCGGTGCGTCCCCGGGCAGTAGGTAACGGGCTGAGGGATCCCGGGCAGCATCCCCCTGAGCGCTGCCCCACCTCGGCCCGGCTGCGGGACGGACGCACGGGTGGGGATGCGGGAGCGCGGCTCGCCGGAGGGGCGGGAGCCGCGTAACCGCGGGTCCGGTCCGCGTCCAGGGTTGGGGCGCAGCCCATCTGCCACACTCACCCGGAGCCGGCCGCGGTGGTAGCCTTGATGGAGCTGATGCGGAGCCGGTTGGCCGTGTCCTTCAGAGCCTGCAGGGTCTGCTGGTCGGGCTTGTGGTAATCCTCCATCGGGGCGAAGCAGCGGGGCTCGGGCGGCGGCGGCGGCACCGGGGGCTGGGCAGGGACAGCGGTGCTCGGCAGGGGTGCGGGCAGCGTGCCTGAGCCGGGCCGTGCGTGGGGGGCGGAGGGAGGGAGGAAGGGGCGGAGGGACGGAGAGGGAGGGAGGGGGAGGAAAGGGGACGGGGAAGGAAGGGAGGGAGGAAGGGAAGGGAAGGCGGAGGCTCCGCTCCCCGCCTGCTCCGGGCTCTGCCGCGCACAGCGCCGCGGCCGCACGCGGGAGGGGCAGGGGGGCCTCGCGGTGCGCGCGTCGCCCCCTGGCGGCGGCTCGGGGAGGCCGCTCCTGGCCTCGCGCAGGCGCCATTTTCCTGCCGCTCTTGTCGGAGGTGAGGGCGGCCCCGCACAGCCCCGCACGGCCCCGCACAGGGCGTGAGGGCGGGATGCTGCCTGACGCGTTTTTACCGCTCCAAAACCCTGCTCGATAAAGCTGTTTCGGAGGACTCCTCCTCAAGCCTGTTCCTGCCTGTAAAAAGATGTCGCTGTGCCTCTTCACGGTAACCTTGTTACTCTACACAGGAGGAGCAGTTACAGAGTTACCTTGTGTAACGCTGCCCCTCAAGAAAGAATTCAAAGCCTACAATACCCGCTTAAAAAACTGATAAATTCAGAGACTTTTGCATAAATGATTCACGTCACCAGCCATTAACCAGGAAAGACATTTTCTACAGCAATTCCAAACACTACGACATTAAAGCCACACAGTTAACTAGGCAAGTAAAATATTTAATATTTGTTCTAGAAGGCTCGAGAAACACCAGAATTCACAATCTGGAAAAAAAAGAAAAAAAAAAAAGAAAAAACAAAAAAAAAAAAAAAAAAAAAAAAAGGGGGAAAAGAAAAAAAGTTTAAACAGAAAACAAAAAAGTTCAAATATTTCACACCTGGCTTATGAAAACTGGTATTCCTGCACTGTGCTCTCCATGTGTTTCAGTCCACTGGCAATTTGTCCTGTAAGCTGTATTATACAATTATAAAATATTTTTTAATTGTTTAATATATTTTACACCTATTAAAATGTATTTTTAAATAATTTAAAAGTCTGGTTTAAATGTAAACTGTTACATCTAATGACATAATGCTATCATAATCTAATTCCAGAAGACACCAGTGATGTGTACCATTTCACTAAAACAGCTACACCTTTGTCTTTATGACTCTGAGGACATTCGGCTTCAGAAACAAAGGAAGTCATCTGTACAATGTATCCAACCAGGACCACGTGGTAAATTGCAGCTAAAAAGTAACATATGAAACTCTTTAAAAGGTAAGAAAAAACTTCGTTTCATAAACTAAGCAATTTACTTTAAGAAATAAAAGCCAACATCATTCTCTTAATTTAACTGTTTTCTTAAACAGCTCCGTCAGTTGTCTTTTTAAAAATCCTTTTAATAAACAACCTCAGAAGAAAAACTAGGCTCGAAATAGGCTATATGCCAGGAAGGAGGAAAAATTAAGCCAAACAACCAAACTTGACAGTAGCAAAGTGCAGAGTTCATTTTAGAGAGCACTATAACTAAAGGTTACTTTCTAGGACTATGATTTCCCACCCTCCCACTCCCCCTCCGAACCAGTTAGCCAAATTTTAAAATTTCAGCAATACATTTTGAAGTGATATTTAGAATGGAATTTGGGATACAGAGTAGCCTGATGAGGACTGCAGAAGTCTTGACTTAAGACTTAATAACTCTGACGACATGGTCCATGATGCCAAGAGCTTGCAATGGCAGAGCAATGCCCCCTTAGAGCACGGAACCAAGAACTGAAGTTTTTAGTGAACCTCAAGGGTCATTGCATTGATCTGCTGCTGTGTCACAGTACAGAAAGGCACATCATAAACATTGCAACATGCTATGTCTAAATATCAACTTGGAAATTAAATAATACTTGATAGCTAAAAACTAGCTGTTTGTGTAGGAAATGGTAACAAAGAGATCCTAGCTGGGAAAACATAAAAAAGGAGTGCCAGACATGGTAGAGGCAATTAATAGCCATTCTTAGTAGCATTTACCACACAGTACTCCTTTTGAAATCCACTTTGGTTCAAAAATTCATGTACTTCTTTTGTTCCCTCCAAAGCTATGATGCCCAAAAGAATATGTTCAGTAGTGGGACTGTGAAAGATCTCAATTACAAGTAGCATCTAGAAGAGAATTACTGATTTAGGCACCCTCTTTTCACATTTTCAACTATAAAACCTACCTTAACTATTGGAGAAATAACAGTAAATTCAAACCTTAAGTTCCTTTTAGGAGGTTCTCAAATGACCCTTATACTTGTTATACACCAGCAAATGTCTGGCTGTGGATTTGGTTATGCCATAGCCTCCCATAGGCCTCAGATCACCCTGATCTTGTAGAGTAAGTGTTACCATCCTCTCTGAAAAGGTAACCTCCCCCTTGTATCCTTTCTGCTACCCGAAGGAACACTTTTGACTCTGTCTGCAGCCCTATGGTCAAAAGGTAAGTCAGCAGTAGCTTGAACCAGAAGTTACTGTCCTGGAACACATCTCCTGATCACCCTGCTTACTGTGCTATGGCTTGCCTGGCAGGGCAGTCTCAGCCTCATGAACTAGATTCCTTTCAAATAAAGATGAAACAGAATCGGTTTGAGAAAGCAGCTAATACACCCCAGCCATTAATGAGTACTCAGTCCAACACAGCAGACAAGGGGTAGTCTGGAGCAGAATTTAAAAGCACCTGTAGTGTGGATGTTGCTTCTTCAGCTCTGTCTCATGTTCTCCATGGACCTGCTATACTGGAATCTCCATCCTGCTGGAACAGACAAAGCCACAGAAGTATGCTGGTAGCTCAGCAGCATTTGTTAGCTTGAGCTCTGCTGCTGCTTACTGATGAAGAGCAGCTGTTAAAATACTGGCTGTGCTAGGGAGGTGAATGACAGTTTTCCTATAATCCCTGATGTTTAAACACTGTTCTTTAAACAGATGTTGACATCTGGCCCAACCAGCATCTCAGTGATGAGTAACTTCATGTCAATTGAGCAAGGTTAGGCAGGATAACTTAGTCTACTCTAAGCTGTATTTTAGAAAAGGTGCATGAAGTAAGTAAATACTTCAGATGAGGCCAGGCATAAGTGAAATAATGGCTATGACACCAAACTCCAGTGTTTAGTGTTGAATGAAGATACATTAAGAAAACATGGTTGTACACCCTTCTGTTTTCAGCTGCGGAAAATGAGTTTTGAAAACCTTCCCAAACACTTTTGCATAAGGAAACAAAAAGCTCATTTTGGACATATGGGTACTTCATCTTTCTGCATGTCTGGTAGTATCTATAAACGCAGTAGAAAAATATCATAACTGAAGTTGGTATCGTGAGAGCAATCAGCAAATTTCTACACTATGGTTTTGTTTCTAATAGATTAATTTATTTAACATTTTATGTACAGTGTGATTAAGATGTGAGCATTGCCAGGCTGTTACTGTTTCTTTCTGCATACATTACTGGTAGTGGTAAAGTGAGATAATATTAAACTAAAATAGTGTGCTTTCTTGTTTCCCTCTTGTAAGAAAATAAGGGAGATGATCTGGATAAGACCAGTATTTTTTGTTTCCTCCAGTGTGATCTGAACAGTAGAAAGGCTTTAAGATAGACTTGGATTAAATAGTGTTATCAGGAGATGACTGCCTGCAAGTCACCCTCCTTTCCCTGAATCCTCATGCTGCATCACTGAGTGCTTATTCATGATATTGTGTTGTTAAAAGAGCAGCTGAAGCATACACAGCATGAAATTCCATCTTGGGACAGTGCCTCCACTTTGATCTACTGAAGTGGCGTGTTATTTCTGCAACTTTGATCGAGTGTGATGGACTGTAAAGCAATAGTTAAAGTCATGGTATACCTTGTGTTCCACAGTCAACATTTCTTCCACATTCTTGGCATTTGCCTCTGAAATCATGTACAATATGATTAAAACAAGGATGCAAATGTATAGACAAACAGTCTTGCTTTGGTATGTACAATCACGTCTCATTAGCTTCAGTATTAACTACTAGACTAGACAGCTTCTTAAACACAGACACAGACCAGTTGGATTTTTCCATCCCCTCCTCCACACATTTCACAGTCAGGGCATTATGTGCAGCTCTGCCTTAGCATGGAGGCTACGCTGTGGCTGTCATTTGCTGAGATACAGCAAAAATGCATTGCTGATATAAATAGCTGCAACCCTGTTTATCAGAGCAGGAGCTGCATGCACTCAGCACTGCTGATGTTCAGCCCATACAGCTGCTTTAGGGCTACATGTCCAATTTTGCCCTAAAAACTGTTTGCAAAATCAATTCCAAAATCAAAGTCTAGTAAGAACACGGGATGATTATGTAGAGCTCATCACTTACAAAATCCAAACAATAGCATGTAAAGAAAATGGGTGGAAGCATGGAAGACAACCAACAGGCTGTGCAATTGTAGTTTAATCACTAGTTTAATCACTATATAGATTCCAAACTGCACTGCAATCTATCTGATCACCACTGGAATGGGTTGTAACCTATTTAGTCCTTGTCAGGTTTCATTTCATTTGCAGAGTACCTTAAAAAAAGACAAGTTATGCAGTGTAATTCCAATGTTGGTAGCCTGGGGAATGGGAATGCAGTATATTCTCAGACCAAATCCCATCCTGCAACTTTTTCAGAGATTCAGTCTATAATGTTACATCTTCCTCAAAATTTTTTCTCTCATCAGCAATAGCAAATGGCTTTAGTCAAGCACAAGTGCACTCTCAAGTAAACACACTGTGAAAAAAATATTCAGCAGGCTGTGAAATAATGGTCAGCTCTGCAGTTCCCACTGGAGCATGAAAAACACTTTACATGTCCTTTAGTTTCCATAGAACAGCAGTTGTCTGCCATGCAGGCTACTAACAGCTATAACCAGCAACCTGGAAAATGCAAGATTCTCATGCTGCACCTGATCCAGAAATACACAGACAGAAAAATAGATACAGCCAGATACTGGATTAAAATAACTTTTAATTAATAGTAATTTTTATATTGCCTCCAATTAAAATGTACTTTAGTAGAAAAAGACTGGAAAACAAATGCAAATTTGCAGTTTCCAAAACATTATGGCACCTTTATGATACATTTAGAATGTTCAGATCAAACCAAATATGCCAAATAATTTGAGACAAGTTTTATACCAGGGGACTTCCTTTTTATTGCTATCTAACATGTAGCTTTTCAGAGAAAAAACCAAATTATTGCATGTCTTAGTCAAAAGGAACTCACTGTGTCTGGTCATGATAAATTGCTCTGCTGCTTGAGGATATTCAGGGGGGTATTTCTGCTATTATTGCAACAGAAGTACAATATTTAAACTGAAGTTTGTAATGCTAATACAGCAATATTTTAGGGTATTCAGGTTAGTTTAATTTAACCGATTGCTAATGTTCATCTTGTTTACAAAGTTTTTGTAAATTTACAAACTGAATTTTCACTTTTTGCAATTTCTTCATATTCTCTGCTAACATAAATATGAAATAATTAGGTAGATGTAGTATGAGACGCATCTATATTTGAAGGACCTAGTGGATACGTACATGTCCCACTCACTTCATCACATTTGCTTTCTGTATTTGATTCCTAAGAATCCAGCTTCTATAACAATTTAATCTTCACCTAAACTTGGAAGTTATTAGTCACTTTAAACACTGTTTAAATTAATATCTATATTGGAATAACTGAATTTAGTACAAGTAATGGAAGAAAGTTATCTTAAAGAACTTAGGCTACAAGAGATCTTTCAAGCAGCAATTCTTTCATAGGTTGTGTAAACTTAGGAAGAAGTTAGGAGAGACAGCTACAATGACCAGATAAAGCAGGATTTATATGTGCTGTGATGAGTATGGAAAGAAAGAAACTGAAACAAATTTCCTTCAGCTTGTCCTCTGCAGCATGACAGGCTTTGAATATTCTTGTCCTTTGAAAGAACAGCTGCATTAGAAGCCATTCAAGAGGGGAACCATTAAAAAATGGGTGACATGGATTCATGCCAAAGTATTCTCTAACTGTGCAGACTATAATGCACTGTCCCTTCACTGCAAAAATACAGTGACTTCAGTTACACATGGAACAGATTGCTCTGCTAGTCTTCAGTAATAAAATTATTTAGCTGCTAATAAATTTAAAGGAAAAAAAATACTCAGCCCCCCCTCCAATTTGTATGCAACATAGCTTCAAGAATGGCAAGAAAGGATCCGTAGTGTGTTGGAACTGGTATAGGTGTAGTACTAAGGACAGGCTGTCTTTTTAACCTAAAAAGAAACTACAAGTAAGAGTACATCACAGGCTCAGGCACTGTGTAGTATGCAGTGTACGTTACTTTCAAATACATCTTTTATCCTAGGAGTTTCCTTCAGACAGCTTTTCTTGTAACTGCAGAACATCAATTTGTGTTTCTTTTCAGCCCTTTATTAAAAGCACTGCACATATTTCTAACCAAGCCTTTGGGCTTTTTGTAAGGGCTTATGTAGTGGCAGGATTTTCCTACTCAATTACTGGGAAGCAAAGATCTGTTTCCTATAATCAGTGCCCTGCTTTTTCCATCTTGATGATTGCACCAGGAACAGGGCATGCTGCAAACCACAACATATTCTCTACACACCTGAATCTTTAATCTCACCCTTGTATCTCATTTTCTGTGGTAAATTTAAGACTGCAGAAGCTTCCTTTACAGCAATTTTGTTACATGGGAGAACTGTGTTCCCAAGAGAACAGAAGCTAAATTTTTTGATGCTTAAAAGTAAACTAGAGAATGCACCTAGAATTATTCATAAATCTCAAGTCTACATGAGAAAGGCAGATGGATAACCTGCTAAGCCTTTCCCATCCCTCTCATGAACCACAAGAAGTAAAGCAGGATGTGCAAGCTTCATGTTCTCTTAAATTAAGACCACACCGAGTTTCACATACACGAGGGAAGTTAGGAGACCTTTGCTCTTAAAGCTTCTTGACTTATTCATGAGAAAAGAAACAGGACTTGTGCATTTACGTCACATACCTGCATGTTTTCAAGTAAGGCCTAAGGGTAAGTGCTTTCATTTCAGCCAGCATATAAAGAAAGCTTATTCCTTTGTGGTTTTATTTCTCAAGGTTGACTTTGTAAAGTGGAGCTTCTTGAATTTCAAACAATGGATACATGCAGAAATATTTTTAAAGATTTACCTAAAATGAAAGATAAAGTGCAACTAGATATGAGCAACCTTGTTCTGTGTGGCAGATTTAAACTGTAATCTGAGGCCATAAAGCAAAGATAAGGATTGGGTACTGCTAACTCCATTATGCTGCTTCATAACTGGAGGTTAAACCCCACAGCAGACCTGGCAAATTATATAGTGCTGCCACAAGAATTAGAGCAGGGAAATCATGCCTGACCACCTGACCATCCTGCTTTTGAACACACCCCAAAATACTCTGGAATCCTATAGGCAAACCACAACTGAGCTTTGGGAGTACCTGAAGAAGGCATACAGCAGTACCAGAACTGGCCTTCTGTGTTCCAGGAACTAACTTCACAGGCCATAATTCTCTTTCTACAATATTTCCTTTCACATTTACTTAGTCTTCTGCTATTCCTTCCCTTGTTCACTTCTCAATCTTCTATTCACTGATGCTTTCATTTTACTGCAAGTGCTCTTTCAAAAAGGCAGCTACTGATAAAATATTCTCTCTTCTCTGCCCTCTTTTCCCAGTGAACTTAATTAGGAGTCTTGTATTGAATAAGGATTCTTTAGAGGAAGTGAAATAATTGTTGAATAACTGATGAAGATGAGCTTTGCAGTTAATGCCCATATTTCAGTTACAGGTCCCTGACTGAAGTTCACCTCTCCTGAGTTACATATCCCTCAATCATAAAATTTGGGAGAAAAAAAAAAGAAAAAAAAAACCCAAACCCACAAACCATAACACATTTGAAGTGGTGTAAAGATAGGAGAAAACGAAATTCTTCTACAGGGCTCTGAAAACTTTCAAAATTGCTTAACATTTAATTTCTAATTCTTCAATTTCAGATCAGTCACTGAACTTGAGAAGTTTACCCCAGCTATTTTAGTGATTTGACTGCATCCTGTTCATAAATTAAGAAGCATTGTATGAAAGACAGGTTTCTTATTCTCTATACTCGTGTTAACCCCCCCAACATCTTGTATTATTGATAATGAAGTATAGGTGAATCCATACCTAATACAAGCCCACTGATTTAAATTTATTTGCATCATGAACACAAGCTACAACTTTGTTTAAAAAGCCAGTTGTGCTATTTTGTTCCACAAGTCTGCAAATGGAATTAGAATTTCAGTTAATGAGTTTAAGGAAGCCTGATGGTTATTCCTTGATTCTATCTACTCCTGTATCACCATCAGAACAGGGACTGACTTGATGCTCTCAAGCACTCTCAGTAAACATGACTGTAGAGCACACACTAGCAAGAGAGAAAAGGCTGAAGAGATTCTGGTTCGCAGAATTTTTTTGTACAGTGCCTGATTTAGCTATACATAGTAAGTCATAAGTGTTACATTATTTCCAAACCAAAGGGCAGCACTTGACAAGAATTTAAGTAGTCAGGAGTACCCGGATCTGGAGAAGACGAAGGTTAGCAGCATCAGCACTGAAAAACCCAACAACTTGTACAATTACTGACCACAATTTATACTGATCTAACAATTTATAGATTCTAGGCCTTAGCTGTTTCTACTTTTTCTCAATTCTCTTACAGTAAATCCCTGACTTCTGCACTTGTTTTGTATTTCATTAGGAGACTCTCCAGATGTACTGAGGGAGCCAGCTCAGTATTAACTACTACAGTTGCAAACACTTCTTCAGTGGCCTCCCCTGACATTTGGTGGGCTTTGAAATCTCTAACTCTTATGGGTAGTCAGAATGGGAATAAGCATCTAGCTAAGACCAAGGGACTTTGGCATAAGGTTTTGGTTAATTTCAAGGTCTATTTCAACAGAACTCTGCTATGGTTTTCTGCCTCCTCCTCTTCCCTATTTTACTCTGCAAAATCTGGATCGGTTTGTTGCATGATACTGATCAGAAGTGGTAAGAGGACAACTGCAATTTCTATGATCAAGTGCCATGTCTAGAAGGATGAAAGCAGATACCATGAAAAAAAACATGCAAAAGCTTTACCTATAAAACAGTGAAATTGCAGCTGCAGTTCTTGATGTGAAAGGAAATTGCTCTATTTATCATGTTCAAATGCAAGCCTGCTCTACAGCTAAGCAAAGGATGACTGCAAGCTGTTAGGAGTCACAGATGCTAGTCTCAACTTTCCTTCCAGCTGGCATTCTGCATTTTCTTTAGTGAATAAATGCAATTTAGTTTTGACCCCCATATGAGGTAAATTGTTTTGTGTTTCTGCCCTGGAACATCTTAAACATAAATAAAATTTGAATTTCCTCTTCTAGCGGGCTACTAGCTCTACAAATAAAAGGAAACACTGGAAAATTTTAGGAGGTGCTGAAACATTTGTTTTGAAGTTTTATTACAAAAATAGATTTGCAAACATACAAAATTTTGGATGAAAAAATGCTCATTTTAAACATTTATGCAATAACTTAATAACAGCAAACATATATAGGTGCTATAAAATCCATACCATACCAAAAACGTTAATGATGCAGTATCTACATTTACTGACTGACAATTATTTTAATTCTCAGTTTCCAGGAATCTTTACTGAATCCCACCCCTCCCCATGGTCTTCATATTGAAAGAACATGCAAATGGGTACAACTGGTGCATCCACAGAAGTGATAAAACTCAGAAATTACTAGAAGCACATAATGTACATAAAAAACCCTAACTAGCCATATGCCAATACACTGAATAGATAAAAATAAATACAACACCGAATTAGAGATACTGCAATTTTTGCAATTTGAAGTGAAAGGAAGATATTGCATATTAACATTTTTGTAACATTGCCAGACAAAACTGAGGTGATACATATTGCACACATTCCTCCTGTTAAGATATGTTGTACAAAGCAACCCAAACACCTGGCAAGAAGGTGTGTGATTTGTGTAGAATACTTTTAAAACCAATAAGTACCAAATTAAAGTTTGTTTTCAAAACTATTCCAGAAATTAAATCAGTGACTACACATGGCATAATGGTTTTCAGAAATATATCAAAATGAAGCAATTAGAAATGCAAGCAAAAATTACATACATCCAGCAGCAAGTGTTAAGTATTATACTGAGTATTTATACACAGAATTAAATATTTTATATGAAATCAAGATGAATCATTTAAAAAAAAAAGTATTCAATCATTCTGCAAATCTTGTTTAATTTGGAAAGATATACTGCTTCTGAGTTAACAGCTGTTGGGCAACTTTCATATAAACTTTGCATTATTACATAACAGCAGATATAGTCTATCCACAAAACTGAGAATTTAGGTTTTCCTGAAAAATTCAGCAGCTGTAGGTTTTAAAATTATCTTTCATTAGGTTTGAGTTTGGCATTTGTGTTTTTGTTTGGGTTTTTTTGTTGCTGTTGTTTTTAAAATTACTTAAGGCTAGCCACCAAACACATGCTTAATTAATAAAAAGAGTTTGAGAATAGTCTAAACTAATATTTTAATTCTCAGAACTAGTAGATAAAACCCTATTAAGCCAGTATTTTTAACAAAGAAAAAAAAATAACTTGAGCATGGTCACAATCATTTCCTGTGATGGCTCATGGTAACTTGCTACACAATAGTTGTCCCTACATGTGGCTAACATGAATCAAGTACTTTGGCAAGCTGGTAATTTTAGATTTCTACAAAAAGTTAAAATAAGCAGGAAAAAAGTTGTTAAATAACACAGTCCACATTTAAAAAAAATAGATTCCAATTTTACACTGCAGTAGAGCTTGTGTTTTACAATGCAATTTTCATTAAAGAGTTTCTCTGTTAAAGCCACTCCCGTGGCACCTGCCACACACAGCAGACTGTAACACTGCGGGGTGTTGGGTGACACCTTGCTTGGTTCCAGTGTCTGTTGGCTACAAGCAGAGAGGTCAGAACAAACAAGTTCAGGTGTTCAAGATGAACAGGTTTCCTTGTGAAAATGTCTGCCTAGTAACTATGATTTCAACTCCATCTTCCAATTCATTTTGAAAGTCGGGGGTGAGAGGGGAGGTGGGGGAAGTAATAGCAATAGTGTATTGCTAGTAGTACACTACAAAATCAAA
This sequence comes from Heliangelus exortis, assembly GCF_036169615.1. Taxonomy (NCBI): domain Eukaryota; kingdom Metazoa; phylum Chordata; class Aves; order Apodiformes; family Trochilidae; genus Heliangelus; species Heliangelus exortis. Next base: position 7,451,335 of record NC_092433.1, read on the forward strand.
GTAAAGTAAGGATCTGCCAACTGCTTGTGGACAGCTGGAAAAGAGTTAAGGATCTTCAGAGCAGAGTCAAACTCATAACAACAGTGTTGCTCTGAACAGTATTACTTTTGCCAGCTGTAAATGACTGAAGAACTCAAAATACAACTACTTCCTATCATCTCTATAGATCTTTGGATATGACTATTTAGCAAACAGTACCAGTATGCACTATCAGCTTCCAATATTTCTATTTTCAGAAACTTCTATTAAATCTTCCTTTGAAGAAACCAGAGGCTGCCCATAAAAAGCGAGAAGTTATGGACTTCATCTTTGCTAAATCCAGATAAAAAGCAACTCTGTTTGGTTTAGGTTATCCATTTTTGTTCAGAGGAACTGCTCATAGATTTGTCCCTGTTAGTGAAAGTTTTTCTAAAAAATCCAAAAACCCAGATTAGTTTAGACCTTAGATCTAATTGTGTCATTGTTTATGCACATACACAGTATTTTAACCCTAGAATTTATGTAGGAAGGTCCTTATTGTCTTTTACAAGGCTGAGTTTATATTGCTGAATTCAAATGCTACGATTAAAGACAATATATTTCTTGATGAATGTGCATGACATTAGCATCTTTCCCTGAATCTTGCACATTTTTCTAACAAAATACCATACATTTTAACTGGAAACACTGAACTCGAAGGCTGAGAAGATCTGTTCAGAAGGCAGGTAGTGCTAAGCAAAATATATTTTCCACTAAAAAGCTATGAAAAAACTAAAATAGATCAAATACATAAAAATGTAAATATTTGTTGTATCTAAAACATACTGATTTGTGAACAAGTCACAATTAAAGCTCCATTACTAGTTTCCAATGAAATGAACATGCACCTTGACTAAGTCAACATCAACTAATCCTTCGGATATATATACAGACATGTAAGTTGTAAGGAACCAAAACATTTTTCTTCATATTTCAATAGTGCTTGAGGGAAAAAAAAGAAGCAGTGCATCAAAACTCACTACAGATTACCTTTTTACTCAAAAAAATTTGGGACCTGGAGTCCTATTAATTACCTTTGCATGTCTTTAAGAAATAAATACAACCCATGAGTAAACCAACACAGCAGCATAAGAAGCTACAACTAGAAATTTTCTGATTTCAAATGTGAAAGTATCCAGTTAAGTTCTTATATTGGTGAATTACTAAATCACATATTAGAAGATATTAGATAAAATTAAAACTATGAAGTATGCACTAACAATCTGGGGAGGGGGCAACAGAAGAAAAGCATGCATTTGCTCCCCATCTGCATAGTTTTCAACACTGCAGTTCCATTGCAACCCAGGAATGAAAGCCAACTATTACATGGTCCATTCTTAAGGTAAAGGAGAAACAAAGTATTTAAATTGTATCAAACACTGCTGAACAGGAAAATGATCTTCCAATGGTGATCTCCTAGCTATAAATTTAAAACAAGAGAACTTCAACACGCAACAGCTGTTGCATAAAAAAATCAATACCAAAGCCAAAACAAGGAGATACAATCACTGAGGATTTTGCATATTTCAAATTTTGCCTTTTTAGAGAAAACAGCCTTGCTCATCTGGGTACCTGTTTAATGTCAGCAACACAGAAGCAAATATGATTAGTGGAATATTTAAAAGATAAATTCACATCCATTAGCTGGAGACTGTCAATGTATTGACCAAATCATGTTTTAAAACATTTTGCTAAAGATTTAGCTCCAAATCCCTGGCTTCTCATTCCCCACACCTACAAACTTACAAGGCATTTTCCTTTCCTCAGTCCCTCAAACTGGAACTAGTGTCCCATAACTGAATCTTCTTCTGGTGTGGTGTAGTGTACTGTACATTTCTGCTGGTTTAAATAGTACTGAGTCTGTAATCCTTGATCATTAGCACATTAGCACAGCTAGGAATGAAAGCCAGAGAAAACATTTGTACATTCACCTTATGCTATTGAGAGCTCAAATGCAACTTGACTCCTGTCCCCAATAAAAACAAAGGTTTGCTGGTGATGATCACAGTGAAAACTTAGATCATTTCTGAGAACATTTCTTTCCTAAGTATTTAAGGAATAGTCTTTCCCAACAGCTTCAAATTCAAGGCATTGAAAACTAAATATTCTTTTACAAAAATAATAGTTTTATAGACGAGGCATAACTGTTTCTAAAATCATTATATTTTTAAAGTAGATTTAGTTCCAATTATAGCTTAATGTTGTCTGCATTCTTGGTTAGGACTTGCAAGTAGACTTCATGAATAGTGCTGAGAAAACGGGAATCATTCTGCAGGAAAAAAAAAACCAAAAGCACATTAGAAACGTTAGTTAAAAGGTGCAAAAAAAGTTTAATGCCATTGAAGTTGTGCATAAGGATTCTTTATAAAGCCATCTTAAGAGTTAAGAGAAGGGAATTAGCTGCATACTTGGACAAAAGGCAATGCTTTTTGGACAACACATAGACTTTGAACCATGCAGCTGGTAAGACAGCTGAAGAGATCACTAAGCACAACCAATGCTCAGACAAACAAAACAAGGGTCACTAGGTCAGCCTTGGACACATAATGTCACTTCCCTCTAAAGTCCAAAACTTAGTCTTAGACATGGAAAAATCTATTTTGTCTACAGGCTCCCAAATAAAGTCTGCAAGAGTGTCAGAAATAGTTAGTTTAATGTGTGTGATGATCCTGAAAAGGACTGCAGTGTGTTAAACAAGAATTCTCATGTCAAAGCATGACTGGAAGTGAATTAGTTTAATCTGCAGTGTATAATTAGAGGTATTTCTTGAGTCTAATTACTTCAAATGACAAGTTTACAAAACTGGTATCTTATCAGCTGCCTTGAAGATGTAACGTTCTTTTTACAAGATCTGCACAGCAAACTTGGTTATCCTGCTCGGAGTGCTGTGCAAGTACTCCTATACTGCAGGATATGCCTGTTCTGGTCTTTATTCAGCTCTCTCTATAAAGATAAGACTGGAGACAGGTATTCCAATCAGTTCTTTAAAGTCACCACAAAGATGTTCTTCAGACTACTGTGTCAGTACACAGTAGGCTGTGTCTCTATTGAGAGTAGCACTTCTTGCACTTGAATTCAGTTGCAAGACTTATGAGTAGGCCAGTTTAAGTCTTTGAAGAGAAAAAAACCATATACATCATTACACAAAAAGGTTATGCAAAAAGGAATAACATAAATAAATCAGGCAACTTAGCTAATAATGGGATTTGGCAGTGGCCCTTTTCAGCTCTAAAAACTTCATTGTCAGGAAGATTTTGTTTGTTATTTTTAGACTTGTGCTTTGGGTGTAAGCTCTGCTAACATCACCATGGAGGGGACAAGAGAATCCACAGTTAACAAAGACTGGTTTGTCATCCATGGTAACTTCACCATGGCACCAAAGGTCAAAATTATCTCAATGCATGGCTACTCCAATATCACACATTTAACTGAGCTACATTTTTTAGTCCCTAGAAATAGCAGAACTTTGCAATTTCCATTTTTAAGACACATTCTTCAATTAAAGATCAGGAACAGTTCTAGGAAACTGGAAACACAAAAGCTGTCCTTGGGAAAGCAGACAACAAAGCCAACACCCTCATTCCCACACCAAGACTTCTACTAGTCCAGATTTTTCCTCAGTTGTCAACAAATTCATACGGATGTGAAAGAACACATTCAATGTACAGCTCTATCCTTCTAAGCCCTCCATTTTACAAACAAAAGGAGCAAGCTGTATGCATACAGTATGGAGTAAGATATCCCCTTCCAACAGAAAGGAATAACTTCTGCAGCATTTCAGGGCAAAAGGAGTTAAGAGGTATGGAATTTCTCAGAACTGGCTACTGTACTTGGAACCCCATCCCTCAGAAAATGAGCTCTGTAAAGTCAGGACCTTTATTAGATGTATCAGTGCTTCTTGAAGCTGAGACCTACTGAGAACAGTAGGAGGTACAGTCTGAATTTCTGTTGTTCCAAGTGTTAAAGGCGAAGAAGAATTGGCTTTAATCTCCACTTCAGTAGCTTTTGTAGCTGATTGCTGAAACACACTGGGTGACAAGAGGATTGAAGGTGTTACTGTAGTTGTGGCTGTAACAAACTGTGGAGGTGCAACCTGTAAAAGAACAAAAAATTAAGCACTATGCTCAAAATAAATGAATGCTACTATAAAGGGTGAGAGATAAGCATAAAAATAAATTGTGGCCACTATTGTAGCCAGATATTACATAATAGCTGCTTAATGAAGTAATATCTACCTATGAAGAGTGATATCAATAGTAATTCTCATTTTAAAAGCTGATGAAAGTAACCAGTCCTCAATACTCTTGTATGCAGACTCCTTCCTCATGTGGTTGCTACCTTCCAGAATTTTTGAAACTAGTACACAGAATGAAAAATGAGCTTTTCATCTAGGTAATCAAAGGATCCTGTAGGTTCAATTTACACCACCCTGCCCCCATTTTTTTTTTTTAAGAATACCAACAAACACTTAGAAGAATTATTTATTCACTTACTTGACTGCCTTTAGGCAAAGTCTTTGGCTGTGGATATACTTCTGATTCCTTGATTTGTTGTACAGTCTAAGTTAAAAAGAAAACAATCACATGTTAGCCTCTACAGCTCAGTTTCCTGTACAGGTAGTTCTCGGTTTTTCTGAAAACACAAAAATATGAATTTCAGCAGATTTTATATGTAATTAAATCTATTTCGTAAAATCAAGGGGAAGTTGGAAAGAAAGGTTGAATTTATGTTTTATGCTTTCAGTATTACAACAAACCTGTAAAGCCATAACAAAAGACTTCTGAAGAAAGACTACTGCAGTTAAAAATCATGAACACTCTGAAATTGAAACAAAGCAAATGCTACAGAGAGAAGAGTTCAGTACATTGTAATCGCTTTGGTAAATTGCAAAGAAGGTTAAATTCAGTATTTATTTCTAGGAGTTTTATCTAATAACCTCCAGAAAAATTAAATGTTTTCTGCTAGAATTTCAGAAGTGTTTTATACCTTTACAAAATTTCTTCAGTCAGATTTCAATGCTACAATATAATAAAATTAAAGTGTCATAAAATACTGGAAAGCACAATAAAAAGGCACGTAGAACAGGTACTTCAGTACATTCTTGTGGAATTCCTCAAAAAGCTTGTTATAACCATTTGAAATACCTACTGGCAAAACACAAAAGAGGAAAAACTCTGCAACAGACAGTATTTAGCTTTACTTGAACTGCAGTGGAAAACACTCAAGGAATGGAGAGACCTTAATGACAGAAGTTAAATTAACTATGATTTGGTGACAAACAAAAGATCAAATTTCTAAAGTCTAGTTACACAAGAGTTGAGTATTTTGCTAGTTTGAGTATATTTGGAGAATTTGTCTAATGGAAATATTTACAAACAGTGGAAGGAAGAAGAGGATACACAACTGGCATATGAAGAGCCAATTCCCAAGGTTATCATCAAGCTGAATAACTGCAGTCAAGGGCAGTTACAGATAAGCCCAGCCAGTTTTTGTAAATGCTCAAAGATGTCAGAATCTTCAGTCAATTCTGTACCAAGGTTCAGCAGTGCACAAAAGAAAATACTGCTCAGAATGTACAGCTCTTCCAGACTAGATCAAGATAGCTGCTCAATGCTGTACTTGAACCTCCTCCTCCCTCTGCAAAGCAAATCCATCTGAATGTCTCAAAAAGGTGATCACTAGTAGAACAATTCTTGCATCTAGCAGTCACAGCCTTCTTGAAAGTTTTCAACAACAGCAGTAATTAGAAATAAGGTGACTAAAAAGACAGCAAAATGAAAACACACCAATTTCTTAGACATTAAGACATGGGTATTTCTCCTGAGGACAGAAAAGCAACACTTGAAAAAAACAAGGTAGTCTCAACTAATGCTTGGGACAAGTTACAGGCTGAAGAGCTGAGGTTTTGATTATATCTCTGTTACAAGTAAGTTATATTCATAGCAAGGCACAGCAGCTGACAGACAGGGCTATCAAAATTCTTGTTAAAACCCAGTGGCAAACACTGGATGACAATAAACATTAGGAAATTCCTGGGGATGTAGCTAGAAGTAGTTTAGTTTGAAGTGGGCGTGTACCTAAGATGCACGAAGACAAAATCAACCACTGGTTTAGTCTGCATGAGTGTAAATAAAATAAAATAATAAAGCAACAAAACCATTTGGATTACCCCAGAGTGAAACCCTGCAGAAAGGTACTCCTTTTGGAGAAAAAAGAAATCAAATAACCCAAACTCAATAATGTCTCTACTACTGAGGTAGCCAATTATACAGCAGAGCAGCACTAATTGGTCAAAAATAATTCATAACACAAAGCCAAGCTGACAGACCACTAGTCACATTTTCTCCTAGTATCTGAAAACAAATTTACTGCTTTGGTTTATATTAAGGCATAGACAATAGATCCTCCTCCAAACAATAAAAAGCTTAAGACGTTCTTTGTAAGCATTACTAGGATAAAACAAACCAAGGAGGCCAATTAGATACAAGCTACATTTTATGATCCATTTTACTAAATGACTTAACAATATCTCAATGAAGTCCATGGATATCCCCAGCAGAAGGGGATCAAAACTGAAGGAATACAAAATAACCAAAGAAACCCAATCAGAAACAGGAAATTGTTGATTTTGTACCTTCAAAGATGGTACAGAGTAGACTTCCACAGCATTAACTCTCATACCTTGTTCAGTCTGTAACCTTCTGTCCCTTCTCAGATCACCAGTTCTTAGCAGTATTTTCTGTCACAAGTACATATGAATTCTTTAGTACTTTTTTTATCCCCTAACAGCACCAGCTTGAAAAAAATCTCCTCAACAGACAGGTCTGTCACTGATCGCAGGTAATAATGACAAAGCTACCAGAATTCTACTTAAACATTAGCAATTCAACCCATATCACACGGTATAAATCCTAAATTGTTTTTAAAAGGTTAATATATAATGCACATTTTTCAAGCCAAAAATATACGCAGTGTAAAAACAGTCTAAAGCTTCATGGATATAAAACCCACAGAATACCTGAAGAGGAGAGATTATCTTGCTGTTCAGGGCTGATGGCTTACTGTGAGATTCTTTAAAACTTTCTGGTGTTGCAAGCTGGCCAACTGAGGCAGAGATGTTTGGTGTTAAGGAAGTCTTAGTGAGAGACTGCTGCTGCATTTGGTCATGCTGTGGGGTCAACCTGAGTTTCTGCAGAAGATCAACACTTGTATGGGATGTATTTGAGACAGTTCCTGTATTTGTTGATGTCAAGGGTGCTATAAGCTGGCTTTGGCCAGCTATTAGATTCTGTGGAGCGTGGTTCACTTCAGACGGCGGCTGATTCACCAGTGGGGATATCTGCTTGGCAGCATGCTGCATAACTTGCATTATACTGTTGCTTTGTTTTAGGCCAGGAAGCATCTGAGCAGGGGCAGCTTCCATTGACGAGGCTGAATTAAGAACAGGACTTAAGCGAACTGAATAGCTTGAAACGTTTTTTACATCAGGCTGGGAAACTGAAGCTGGAGGTATTAACACAGGTGCTAAACATTCCTGCTGAGTCAAAGGATTGGCACTGGTTTTAACGCTCGGACTTTCCGATTTCCCTAGTGAGTGTTGTATTACTGTTGAGTGGTCAAAGGGAAAAGGCAAGAGTAAACTGTGCTGCTCTCTGGCAGAGCTGTCAGTCTGCAACTTTTCCATTCTCTCTGGATTGGGATACAGGGCTGCGGGCTGTTCCTTTGGTACAGAGGTTCCAAACAGTTCCTCCAAAGTCAGATGCTTCTGCCTTGACTGAAATGGCTAGAAAAAAGGGAAAAGGAACTTTTTAGTACAGAAACATATGTTCCACTGTGCATCTCACATGGCTTGTTGCTATTTCAAGAAAACTGAACTATAAAAGACAACTAGGTAAAATGCATTTAAAATACAGTTTGGATATCAATGGGATTTTATTCTGAAACAAATTCCATTTACAAGGAACATCCTGTACACGTAAGCTTTTTCTCTACAGCCTTCTATGGAAGCACTGTGCACTAATAGTCAAGAAGGGGAAAGGCTGTGGATTCTGTCATTAGGTTGGCATCTGCCAGCAGTGATCAGCCCTAACTAGACAAGGCACTTTGGAGTGGGGCGTGGGACTAAGAACATACATGTTGAAGAAAATCCACATAAAATTTATAAAGTTGGAAATAGTTAAATAGAATATGGGAAAGGAACAGAGAAACCTCAAGGTACATGACTGATCTAGCAACGTATGCCAAGGCAGTCCTCACCTTTTTCTTTAAAAATGCAATATACGTTACAATAGGTAAAATAAATCTGCATAAACCTAAGAATATGTTTGTATCATATATAGATCTCCTTGACGAGTGTGCATATACACATACAATTACATCTACCAGTCTTTTAGTCTCTCTGTAAAACATGTATCTAGCCTACAGCACTGACACTGTTAAAAAAAAAAAATCTTATTTTTAGGATATCATCTTCTTAATATTTTGCTTGAAGCTTTTAAAAATTGTGTTTCACTAAAGAGAAAGGAAACTGCATTAATACCACCCATAATCTCAATTTTTTTTTTTTTTTTTTTTAGGCTGCACAGGACCCAAGTTATATAAAACAGCTGGACTAACGCACAACATTCTGTTCAGAAGACTGAATGACCTGCAGCACAATTCCAGCACACTGTGATGGTATGTCTAAACAAAGATGCTATTTTACAATGATAACTACTCTATCATGATATTACAATCACAGATAACTGCAGTGAAGGAATGACAGTACAGGTAGCATGCAAGTAGCTTAACAAAAAATCCTTGAGTCTGAAGTCATACTCACTTCTGCACAGGTTATTAATCTCTACTGCTATTGCAATTTTTAACCAGCATGAAGTCAGGCACACTTTCATTTTGCAGCTGAGACATTCTATAGTTTATAAACCTTGCTAGTTATATTACAAATTCTTCCTAGAAAGTTGTGCTTTCTCCACTGATCTTGCTCTTCTGGAAACCTGTTCTTCAACTGTAAAGATTCTTTTAAGAGAAAAATCACTGTTTCATCTAATTTAAAACTCAGTTTTTCACTTCAGTTTGACAAATTGACTAGCTTTTCTTTCTTAGTATGTTACAATATTCAAGGAATAACCAGAAATCTCTACCATGCTCTGATCCAAGTCAGACTGGTCTGTACGTGGATAGTCTCAGACAAGAAGTTAATTTCCAGCCTGAAGTATAAAATGCATCTTTAGCCTGTCTGAGGTATATTTCAAGCATATCATAAGCACAATGTGTTATGAAGACCCTTAGCTGTAGGGGCTGCAAAAAGGCAACATGATCACTTTACTTGATAGGAATAGAGTGCTGGACAGAGGATTTCTACAGAAGTAATTTAATGTATATTGAAACATGAATTAGCAATCAGAGCTGGCACTAAAAAGTTCTGACATGTAAATTGTTCTGGTTCAGTTTTGCCAGTCACTGGCACAAAAGCATTTCATGATACAACCAATTTTCATTTTGAACAGCCAAGATAAAAAACCTGAACTTCAGAATATGACAGAGAAGATATTTACTTTTTTTCCAAAATCCGCGGTATGTTTAGCATTAAATCAAGTTAGTCAATCAACACATAGGTGACATTTTGAAGGGGCTTTAGGAATCTCACTGCACATATCATAAGTACACTTGCTTTAATTTCAGTTAGCTGAAACATCTATCCTTACAGTTGAAATGTAACATCTTCCATTTATCCACATTATAAAAAGACAATTAGGAACAAATGCATATTTTTTACCTCTGTTAACTTGCTTTACAGAATTGTTATTACCTGTGTTGCCCAACTATTTTTTCCAGTATCTCTGCAGCTATTATTTTAAATAGCTCAACTGAATTAAAAATATGCCATTTCACCTGTTCTATAAATCAGCTGTTTCCCTTTAACTGCTTCAGCGCAATTTGTTAGAATCTTCTCTTTCCAGTTTTTCCTTTGCTATTTATTTGATTTCTGTTCTGCAACTCCATGTGCTGACAGGAGAGGCATTTAATCTGACTGTGTGCAGGGAGTGACTCAAAAGAAAATACCTTCTTTTAAACCAAAGCCTCAGGCAACCCAGCTGCCAGGTCTCAAGACCAGCCATGCAGCAAGCAGAACTGTCTGCCAGGGCTCAGCCTATTGCCTGTGCTGATACAAAAGCAGAGATGCTGCTGAGGGGGTAGAGGAGGTTGTGATGGCCACTAAGCCCAGCCAGATCCACACCCCTCATTTTAATTCATTACCTGTAACTACCTCATCCCCTAAAACAGATTCCTGCTGCCCATATCCTAGCCCTAACCTATACTGCACATTAGTCACAACTACAAAAAAGTATTTTGCTTACATGTACTATATGCAAGGTTGCACATTTTTCAAACACAGCGATTTATTGCATCTGAAACACAACAGTAAACCAAGGATGGGAGGCAGGCCTTGCAGCTTACTCTGTGTGGTATTTTCTGAGGAGAACCACTACTGACCTTTCCTGCACACTGGGTGGCACTGTAAGCAGGCCCAAGTTACTGATGTGTTACAGGGAATGCAGTTACTGTAGTTTTTTTCCTAAATTTATCTCTAAAAGGTCTTTTATGAAGCTACAGTTTCCTTGTGCAGAAACGCTGACTAGAAAATCAAGATAAATAATGAACTTTTGCTAACTATTCCAGTGAATTTTTTTATTTTTAATTTTTTTTTTACAATATTTCCTTTTCTGCACTGGAAAGAAAATACTGTAAAGAGAGTTTGTAATGCAGATAAAAAAAGCAAACCGAAACCACTACCCCCTGCCCCCAACAGCACAAAAACCCCAAAAGCAAACCAACACAAAACCACACACTTTTTCCACAATTGAAGTATGAAGGGATCAGCCAAGCTGACGATCATCAAGAGTCACATAAGCAAAGTCTCAACGCAAGCAACAGAAATATGGGAGAAGTAAAGAGGTTTTCAGCACGCAGAAGAGAATTCAGTCATGGCAGCACTTTTCATTTCTTGGCTAGCAATTCACTGTTGATTTAAGTTAGCTATAGCTTTGAAAATAGCTTTGAAGTAAGCATCTCAAGTATGAGAAAACAGGGCTTGAGTTAATGTATGAAAGACTATAGCACAGTTTACATCTAAATGATGATTCAGTAGAGTCATGTGGCAGAGGAAATTTTTTCTGGCTTCCCAAATCTGCACATCAACCTGCACATTAGCATGTTCTGCTAATTAATTAATCCAGAATGCAAGTTAGCCCATTTAACAATACTTGAATATTTACAATGGTATGATATAGTCTCATATTTTCAAATGCTAAGCCAAAAGACAGAATTTAGGATCCTAAAAGTCTTCAAGCCAAAGAAAAAGATATTATGGTACCAAACCAAATCAAATGAAAACATAATAGCACCCTATTTATGCTTGGATGAAACATACCTGATCTTGCACTTGTGATGAAGTTTTTTGTTCTGATGGATCTGTGCTTTCTGGCTTTGGAGGATTTGCATTTTGTTGCATTCCAGAACTTGATATAATACTTAAGTCACTAATCTGATTCTGAGAAAAAAAAAAAAAAAAAAAAAGGAAAAAGCCCAAAAAATTAACACAACTACTCGAGTTTTAAGTCTACATTTATTCACTACTACAGCCCTGTTTACGTGGCACTTTGACAGAAATACAGATAACAGAGAATACTGATTTTTGTAAAACACTGTGGAATTCACAAACTTTAGGAAATAAAAATCATATCAAGACATCCACCATCTGCTATGTATCCATATAGCTTTTATTCTTTATTATTGTTTGAAAAAAGACAACTAGCTTCATACTTTTTTCTACTGAGAAATAAAAAAAGCAGGCTTTTCACATTCTTTATATGAGTTAGCTGCTCACGAGAAAGTTTGCTATACTTCATTAAATTAAGAACCCAAACTAGAAACAATTTAGAAAAAAAAAATCCTGTCAGAAATCATCCTAAGTAGCTGGCAAAACAGCTTATCACCTATTTGTTTCCATCAGCTTTAATTAACTGTGTACATGAATTTTCAGAAGGTGTTAATTTGCTTTTCCATGAACAAAACACAGACAAGAGAGTTGCATTAAAACAGACAGTATGTTTATACATATTTATTAAAGATGAAATTCAACTTAATCTGTAAACAAAACTAGAAAGTGAATTATAGGTCAAATCACCAGCAAAAAATACTTAAAAGGTAGAACAGTCTAGCTTTCAATAGGTAAACTACACCTCAGAAATAACTCATTAACACAACTCAATAACATAATGAATCACTATGACTGAGCTGAACCTAAGCACAACACACAACGATTGCTCTGGTCACTTAGCCACAGCAGCAAAATATGGGTTAAACTTTTTAGCACCAAGTTAAAAAACAAGCTAAGCTTTATTACTCGTTTCCAATTTCTAAATGAAAGCAATAAACACAAAACCAGGATTGCATATTGTGGTTTAGGGACAGAGGCAGGAAGCAACTTCTTTCTATGGCTTTTAGCCACTAACTTGAAGGTTAAAACTTTGTGCCCGAAATGCTGGATGTCTTGTGGCTTCAAAATCAGACAAAGCTTGGCTTCCTTTTCACTAGAGGGTGTTTTTCCATGCTCTTACTGAAGCACACACACAAACACCACGCTATAAAAAGCACCCATTCACTTCTTTTACAGAAAATCTCAGAATTCATTCATTTCCACATATGGACTTCATGCAGTGAGCACTTGAAGGATTAAGCTGATTTGGAATCCTAGATTAAATCACTCGGACCTTCATAAATCTCTTTTTCACTCTCTCTGCCCCCTTCGCATGCTGACACTCTGCCAATCTTACGTGGGCTGCACACAAGGATTACTGTATGATCCATCTGGAATGTACCAGGCAGATAAGTACTTTCTGCTCCTAAATACAAATTCATGCATAATTACTGAGTGCCATCAAATAATTTTAAAAAGAAAAAAAAAAAGGAGGAAGACTGGAAAGGTCTCTCAAGAAGCCACCTTCAAAAGAAGTTGGTTACCTAATCATGTTAATATTGCATATCTTGGCCAAAAGGAATTCCAAAATTAATGTGCCAAAGGTTTATTGCTAAAGTTGAGGTGGTCAATAGAACATTCTCCAAAGAAGTTTACTTGAAATTTGACCACCATTGCTCAAATCTGTTTATCTGGTAACTTCTACGTAACTACCATCACAGCGGTCTACAGGATTCAACAGATTCCACTTAGTATTCACATATGTCCACACACAAAAAAGAAATTAAATAATTATTATAGTTTCACTGGTGTTGTAAAAGCATCAAGGTTAAAACACACACAACAACACGAGATCAAGACACAAAACATTCCCTACTATATAGCAACTGTACTGTTATTCCATGCCCAGCACACTTCCTACTGTATTACAGACACCACAGACATAGACCATCCACCACAAAACCTTGCCAGTTTGTCAGTATTTTACTTGCCTACAGAGCTTCACCCATGATGCTCAGGAACTTAGTTTCTAGCAAACCCTTTTTGTTATTCTCACATTGAAAAGATACGCAAATTAGGAGAGGAGAAGCTGGAATATCCTTTATGAGTCATTTTTAAGAGCCATCTGTTGGAAATGTGTATTATCCAGTACTGCAAGGACAAAGGGAGAAAGGCTTCATCACACCCTAAAAGGGTGGCACTATCAAAACAGTGATTTCTTGTGGTGCGTTTTCTTTCTTTTGTTTTGGGCCCTTTTTTTTCCTTCCTAAAAGACCTTCAGTTTCTTCAAATCCATGTCAATTGATACTACATTGAAATAGGAGTCATTCAGGTTTGATGCTTCCCCTTCCGTGATCTCATAAAAGCTGCTCCTTTCACCAAGCTGACCTTCATACAAAGACACCTTCTACCAAGCAGCACTGATTACTTATAGAATCAGAAAATTTTTTTTTCAAAATCTGCATTTAAAGCATTGAAAACACACATTGCTGATTTTTAGAAACTGATATCTATCCTGGGTCAAATATAGTGCGTGGTTTGTCACATTCTGCTATCCTCAGTCTACAGAGTGCCACATTAATTTGGCTCGTAAAAAAATCTTAACCCATGTTTTCATTCTTTTCTCCTCGTCCCACAATGAGAAGCAAAAATCTAGAAAGATTACCTAGAAAGATTCCACCAAAATCTAGTCTTGAGAAAGACTCAAATCCCAAGTACTCAAAGAAATTCCGCAGCACAAGCAGCTTCTGGAAGGAATCAAGCATTGGACTAATGTGCTAACCCTTCTTCCACCAGTACAGCCACAAAACCCACACCACAGCTTTGTAATGTTACAGGGGCATTACTTTGCTATTATCCATGTTTGTATTCCTACACTTGGACACAGGCCTGATCAGAATCTTTGTTTCCTTTTAGCACCTCCAACACATTACCCTTATATTCATCCTGCAGGTATGAATTCGGTCCTCAGGACTTTGTAACTACTTCCTAAGACAAACAATGTTCTCCCTCAATACATAAGCTTGTGAATTTAACACTGATTAAAGATACTAGACTCACCCATCTGAAATGAATTAATTTATTAAAAGAACAGACAGGACTGAAGCAGTGAACTGGGGAACAGAAGGACAGGGGAACAGTATTGTTATACTTAGTCTACAGCTATTAAATATGTGCTTCACAGAGTCTACAAATGTGCTGAATGACTAAATCTCTAATCCCACAAGACTTCTTTTGAGACTAAGAGACAGATGCTGCTGGGTACAATTTTTATTTCCTATTCCCAGAAACAGAATTTTCCCACAGCAGTAGAAGTGGTTGTAGAATGTGTCTATCAAGCCACATTTCAGTTTGGAATATGTGATCAGTTACTCAACTTAACTTGCTGGAAATCAACAACTGTTTCATACTACAATGTACTTGAGGGAGGGAACAAGATATCACTCTGAAAACAAGGCTATTGAAACAACAGCAGAGAATGCCTGCTCTTTAAAAAAAACCACAGCTGATGTGTTGAAAACTGCTTTCCAGATATGCTTTTTAATAAATGTAAAATAATCAAAAAGTAGGCAAAGATTTGCCCACTAAGGTAATAATTACAGAAAAAAAAAACTTACAAACTCATTCAAAATGCAGATCCCACACTATTTTAAAATATGATGTTTTCCTTGCATTAATCCTTCTCCCTAAGTCATTGTACACCTGTGCTTGTATCACAGACATGTGATACAAACTTCACAGAGCTTCTAAGGTTCTGCTACATTATTCAACACACAGAAGCACAGGACAATTTAGTATGTAAGAATTATTTGCTGTCATCTCTCAGAAATCACAAGGCATGCAGTTTACATAGTAGAGTCCATATGATACCCTAAGCCTCTTATTCAAAAGTAATAGTGTATTAATTTGTTCATGAGGTTAGAAGAAAAAACAAGAAACAAAACAACAAAAAACCCAAGACATGTCCTTACTCGTTCATATTCATCCTTGGCTTTACTAAGCATTTCCAGGATGTCAATGGGCCTGTTTTCATTGCAGCCATTGGTCCTGCTGGGACTTTTTCTGTCCTGGGAAACTTGCTGTGATCTCTGAGCTTCTTGTTCTACCACTCTGTAACAGGAAAGCAGAAAGAGGATTTTATAATTTTATCTGAAGTTAACATCTTGCAAAAAGTAGTAAGGAAAGGTGTACGCCCAGCCCATTAACACTTTGGGTTCTGCCTGAATTAAACCATAACACATAGTTGACCAAAATTACACAAGTTTTCATTTGCTATAAGTTTTACACAAGTCAAACTGTCTGTATAATTTCTCTCAAATACAGACAGCACTGGTCCATCCCTCACAATGTTTGCCAACAGTAAACACTTCATCTGTAAAATCACCATATTTGGACATTTTTGCAATAAAACATGTGGATGTCGAAGCCTGTATTATACAAAGAGCACATATTATACTGTAGACTAAAATCCATTTTTTACTCATTACTTCTTAAGATGCATTTTATCCATATTTATCCAAATCAAGCCATGTCATTCAATAAAATCAATTAAAAGAGTTCTAATTTAGGATGCGGCCTACCATTATACAAAAAACCAAAAATTTTTGTATTTCAAAAAAAGTTGGAAAGAAGAGCTATATGCATGACATCAGATGCCTCTGGAGTCAGACTGCAAGGAGCTTTAGAGCAAGTTACCCCCACTCCTCAACTTCAGGCTCTGGAAACAAAGGCAAACCATTCTCTACTTTAGATGCCTTGTAGTCATGTCAATCACCTGCTTTACAACATGACTTTTCCTCTAGCCTGTGGTGCCTACAGGTCATTCACCACTTCTAATCCATTCCTACCTGCCTCAAGGATCAACCCCCTTATGTTTAAAGAGAGTTAGGATATGCACAAAGATGTGTCCCTGATACATTTAATTAATAAAAGTAAAGGCAGCCTATACTCCTACTCCTAATCCATATGCAGTTCACAAGATATACATGGCTGTGCAATGCGCTAAAGCTTATCCTCTTGAAATAAACACACACCAGCCTGTAATCCCTTCTTTTTTAAGCCTGCATTAATGAAATATGTTAAGATAAAACAAGCACTGTAAGCAGGGCAGAGCTCTGGAACTGGCAAGTCACATGAGAACTCTGATGCTGTGGAACTGATGGCTGATGGGGGAGCCAAGAGGAGCCATCATAACAATAACATAATGTGTCAGTCATTCCAGGATCCAGTTTCTCTGGGTCACTTAGGATGCAGGAGTTAACTCTATATTTTATAGACTGTAATTAGATATTTATATATACACCTCTATGTTCCATTTCTGAGGAAAAAATAAGTCAAACCTTCGAAGTTGCTTCAAAGTTTTCCAGCAGCCAAGCTCCTTTACTTCGCTAGAGTTTAGATACATTTGAAGAAGAGTTAGATTTGTCTTTTAACAAGTCAGCATTGCTTTTGATTATTTTGAAAATTTTTAAGCATATAAGCTACTTATTTCACCAGTTTGCTTCCTGTATCTCAGATGCAAGCTGGGGCCTGACTGTTAAAACAGGGTAAAACAAGCCTAAAAATAAAAAAACCTCCACATATTTACAAGTGAGAAAGCAAGTTTCATACATTTGAATAACACTAATTTCTACCCTAGAAATTTCTAGAAAGCTCATCCCTCATAAGAAATCATCTTGACTCAATTCCTACTTAAGATACCAGTTTGATGACTCCCATAATTTTTTTTTTAATTTCAGAAAATTCTAGAATTTTAACAACTAAACACAGAGAAGAGTTCTGTAAGTCAAATGCCTTCGCTGGGGAAAAAAAAGCAAATGATGCAAACACAGCATGCTCTGTGTGCAATCTAGGATTAAATCTTTTTTAAGCAAGGCCTGCTGTTTCCTTCTACTATATCAGACAGTGATAGATGCACACATTCTTTCAGGGACACAGTAGCTGCTGTGACAGTTTGCTTAAGAATATCTGCATTTACAGCATAGAAAATATACCTGGCAGAACCTTGCAGAAAGGTGGTTGCATGAGCAGGGAGAGGAGGGAAGAGAGAGGATGAGAACTGAAGTCTGTGATTACAAAGCCCAGAAGCAGTAGTTTACTGTTCTTTTGAAAGATAAGGCACCAAAATATAAATGGATGGCTTGCAATCTTGCTAACTCAGTCTGGCACAATAAGGTCAAGTGAAACAGCAGGAAAGAGAATGCAAATCTTGAAACCTTTTATGGTTATGTTTTTGAAGCACTGAGGTACTATAAAGGTACTATTCTTTCCTATCAGTGATACAAACCCACATTTAAATTAAAGAAAAAAAAATAATAATCACAAACCAGCCAAAAAACAGTGGCCATCATTTATTTGATTACACTTGCTGCATCAGAGGATCTTTTGCCAGTATCTCTATACAAAATAGAATTAATAAAATAAACAAACTGCTCTCACTTGCTTTCTTTGGAGAATGCCAAAGGTAATTTTGTTACCATTTAAATTTAATAGTGTAATTTTTTAATCCCACCTTCTCCCAAAACCCAAAGCCCCCCACTTCAGCATTTTGATTACCAAAAAAAATGCTATCTGCAAGAACACCGTAATTAGCTGACTGAGAAAACAAAAACATTAAATAGGTTCATTTTTTTTAATATAACATAAAAGAGCTACAGAATAATTAGATCACAGTACTTACTTAGCCATGAGTTTTGCTATTCGATGACAGTCATTCTTGTCATAAAACCAGATACTGTAAATTGACACTTGAAAATAAGAAAAAAACAAGTGTAAGAAGAAAAAAATCATATGATTAGGGGAAAAAAAAGCTAAACAGAATTCCATTAGATCTGCAACACAGAATTACCATCAGCTTCCACTCAAATATTGTGTGTATGACAGGCTACTATTTATAAAGTAATCAGAAATAGCACACGTGCAAACACAAATACAACTTCGATCAGATTAAATGCAAGAACTAGAAAATGTTAACACTGTTTATAAACAAAAAGTGGCAGGAAAATGAAGTTTTAACTACCAGATGCCTTCTGACTACATTTGCAAACTTCTGTTTTGAATTATTAACTTTACCATTTAAACTACTCTAAAAAATATCCATATGGTTTTTTTAGACATTTATTTTAAAATTTGACAATTTTTGAAGCCCAACAAAAATATCAAAGTTTAAATTACAGTATGACAGTTCAGTCAGAGGCTCTGGCATGTCCTCTGTCCAAATTCTTTTTATAAGAGAAGGAATTGATGGGAAGGAAAGAGTACCAAAGCTACAGTCAGAATTTCACAATCGTGGAGCAACATAAATCAGATTCACAGAGCCCTACTCTTTGAGGCATCAAGTTCAAAGCAATGAGGGCAAAAGGGTTACAGCTCAGCAAGACACTGAGGCCCAACTCAGGCTTTCTGAGCAAGTAAAATGCCACTAAAAATTGGCTGAGTTAGACCCCACTCACTGAGCTGAAAGGTACTCCCAGAGAGAAAAACTTCAGCAGTAGTGCCATGTATTATTCCTCATCAGCAATCCCACTGCAAAGAGGCCATTTTTACCCACCCACCCACACTCTCCTATCTGTCCCCACAACTGTGCCACCATGAGAAATCTGCAGAACTCTTTTCAGACTTGTATTTAACCCAACCCACAAAGCAGGTTGTTCTAAACCTTGGTTCACCTATGAAGTTTGTCAACACGTGGTGCTCAAGCACAAAGACAACTGGACACTTTATGTACATTACCACTGAAATGTTTTAATTTCTAAACAGACACACTTTTGGCCTTTGAAAAGTCATCTTTGTACTGCATTTCATGTCAACATGTTAAAATTATTTCAAGCGACACCAGAGGGCAATTATTCACAAAACTTTTCTTTTTTTCAGACTTTCTACTTGCCCCAGGCTTGCTGTGTTGAATCAAACCCCTCAAAAAGTAATTTCCACACCTCATTTCTATAACAATATTCTAAGACAAAGTGAAGGTCTACTTTGCTTCTTTTTAAATTTTATATAAGTAAATAACAACTATGTTTATTTGGTTGTTTGTTTCTTCAGAAGTTACAGCTTAAGTAATAGACAGCAAAGCTTTAGAAGTCATAAAGAAGTTAACATAGCAGAATTTAAGGAACTTTCTTCTTACAAAAGGCATAAGCCAATAAAAAAGGCATTTCATCCATGTAGCCAATGCTTATGAAATATTTATTAACATTTACTATTTAATACAACTGGATTGTCTACTCCATGGAAACATGAAAATGTTTCCAGTTTGAGCTACTTCTTTAGTCATGTAGCATATTTTAACACTAAAGAAAAGCTCTTTCCCTTCCCTGACTCCATTATCAAACTGCCAAGAGAAGAAAGCTGCTTCAAAAGCATACTTGCTGAAGAAATGAAGATAAGGAACCTATAATGGTATCTTAATGGGACAAATGATAAAAGTCACACTCAATTCTGCCAGAAACTGGCCTACAGAAGACCAGAAGTAGATGCAGATTTCAGTATCATGTAGAGTATCAGGCTTTTTTTTTTGTTGTTTTTTCACTTTGTACTACTGGCAAGCAATCATAGGGAGTCTCTGCAAAACATTAACAGTATTACAGAGACATAAAGCAGATTATGAACAAGTAAACTTGGGCATTAACTTTGACATGGTCCAACAGCCTGGAATGTTTACCACCTTCTTCTTAGAGGAGGAAAGATTTGTACCATTAATTCAACTCCCTTGCCTCAGAAGTGTGTGTGTGTGTGTGTGTGTGTGTGTGTGTGTGTGTGTGTATCTCAGCTGCATTAGTGTATTTCTTACATTAATGCAATTTCACCTATGAATGTCTTTGTAGTAAAACCAGAGTTGACACCAATTCTTTTCAAATCACAGAACAGCTTGGGTTAGAATGGACATTAAAGATCATCTAGTGATCTTTTCTCTACACCTAACATAAGCATCAGCTGAATATTCATATGTTTAACAGTACATCTTTCTACTGCAGTCCTTTTCAGAGTCTCATCCAACAGCAGTCACTACACTCACTCACTTCCATCTAGCTCGCTTCCTACCCAGCTTCTTGCAGCAGTCATCTTACTGTTCCAGTGCTGCTCAGTTACATCTGGGAATACCCAAGTGCCACAGTGACACACACATCTCACTCTATGGCAACATAAAATGAAGTTGCATCCTGAAGCTGTAGTTTCACTTCATTTTAAGTAAGCAGAAAGCAGCAGCATCACCATCCTTACACTTCCACAATTTTGTTGTTAACTTATTCTACCCCGACTCGCCCCTATCCCTTATGTGAGCTGAATACATTTTAGTCCAGACTAGTTCCTTAATACTCTTTACACATCAGCTTCACAAACCTGCCATCCAGCTCAAGAGAGAGGGCAGAAACAAGAAGCTGGGGGAAGCAGAGTAAGGGAAAATTGTTAAAATACTCATGAAACTTAGCCTGAGAATGCTATACCAGATGAAATGTACATGGATCTCAGTGGTGCTGGCTTCAGAGATTCCAGACACCATCATTCTCCTACCTTAGGCAGTTTAATAATTTGTACAAACACAGCTTCACTTCATTCAAAAAGATGCTTTTAAAAAAGATCTGTTTAAAGATTAACTAGTTGGAAAACCTGACAGAAGAGAGAAGCTTTTATTTTACAGTTTCAATTTAGAGGCTTCTATACAATGAAGCAGAACAACTAGAAATGGGGGACAATAACCTTTCAAACTCTCTCTGCCAAGGAAGGACTAATTTTGAAGCTCATCTTATAAGGTAATAATGAAAATAAACCCAACCTCATTCATATAAAGAAAAGAATATAAATGCATCATTTGCATATGGTATATGCACCATTTTGCACTTCAGATAGGTATCTCAAAGCTCACTTCTTCCACGAGCAAGGTTAACTGAAATGCCCCACTCTGCTTTAGTATCTTCTTCACCAAGATTCCTCATTCACTGCTCATATTTTCCTCAATTTAAACAGAAGCACGCCACATAGATTTAGAAATCACTGGCATGAAAAAGTTGGTCTTTTTTCCCCCCCTCTTATTGTTTTGAATATCTAAGGCCATTTCATAAATGCAGTTTACAGCACAATCCCACCCGCAGCTGCACTGGAGTAATTCAGCAGGTGGCAAACAGCATTCAGGATCTGACAAAGCAAAGTGTGGAACGAGAGGAATTACTGCTTTGCAACACTGAACCAGAGTGGAACACCCCTTCCAGTTAAGAGTGCCATCTTTTAGGCCAAACAAAAATATTTTTAGAACTACTTAACAGCTTTCAATGGTTCCTCCCCTGCCCCTAGCTTCCATTGCTGCTTCTGCTACAAAGGTATCAAGAACAGGCTCCTTTCTTATCTCACACTAAACTACTGGGTTACTGTGCTTGGTGGAGAGCCATTCCACCCCAGCAATCACAGAGATAAGTTATACTTAATGCACTGCCAGCCAGGAACAAAGGTGATAATGAGAGGCTTTCCTTGTGAGTAAAGATGTGGTGTTTTGAAAGCAGTCAGCAGCTCTTTCAAAGAATTTTAAAAAGCATTTGAACTATCTGCAACCCATTTTGCTTTTGCTGTTCTGAATATGAGTTTATTTAATTAGTGACAATACAACAAGTCCAGAAGACAGCACTTTGTTACTGATTTTTTTCCATTCGAAGGTATAAATCTCAAACTCCATTTTTTCAATTACTTATTCCTACCCCTGCACAGTAGTAAGAAGCAAGTAAGAAAATAAAACCAAGAAACTACACACCAAACAAGGATAATTTATTTTAATACCCAAGTTTTATGCTAAGCATCTGTCTTTGCAGCACCATGGAAATCAATCTCCCTGACCTCTCAAGTGAACTAGCTTGGATTAAAAAGCCTTTTAATCAAGACCAACACCACGGATACAGAGGGAAAGTTATAAACGAGAAAGACTTGGAAGAATACATCTTGCAGACTTTAGGAGGTAAGTTGGCCACTGTCTATAACTTTGACTAATTTTCCTCTATCATTACACAAACTATCAACAACCAGCTCCAAATTCTCAAAATACAGATTAAAAGAAAGCACTGAACTTCCAGATTGGACTATTAGTGCTGTTAAGGGCAGAACTGTATGCATTTTTCTAAAACATAGTTTAACACACTCTTCACAAAACACAAACAAGCTTAGGTTCATTAAAAAACCAAAAATATCAATGGGATTCAGTGCTTTATTAACAAATACTCTGAATTACTCTACAGAACATGCATGTGTCCACAGGGAGAGGTAAGACAAGGATCAAGTATACCCAGTAACACATATTCCAGATTAAGCAGTAATAAACAGAACTATAATATGAATAATAATTTTTATAAAATTAGCTGTCTTTTAAGGTACTCTACCTTTTAGGAGGAATTTTAAAATTTTAAGAGGAATTCTAAATTAAAAATACCTTACATTAAGTAAAATTTTATCCTTGGCAATTTCTTGATTTGTTCACATTTGGAGATAGTTGCTTTCTTTAATTTGCTCTAACAATGAAAAGTAGAATACTTCCTTCTGTTTACATCTGTAGATGGTATAGTGTCTCACAGCTTCTTAGTTACAACCCCATAATTTTTACTTTAGAATCTGATGCCTCGTGGTGTAATGGTGTAAGTTTTTTGGGCAGCACTATATACTACTTTTAAGGTTGACATGACCTCTCTCAAAATTCTGTATTTAAGTATTATTTTAGGGCTTCAACTATGTTACGTAGCCAGAGTGTTTTTAAGAAAAAAGATTCTGTAGCTGGGAAAGGTTTGCCTAGTAATGGCTACAATAATAGAAAGCCATTATATTCTGAAAAGAAAAACAAAAAAGCCCCCGCATGTATTACATGTAACCAGAATAATGAATAACAAATTGACCCAAATGTCTTCCATTTCACTCAGTGAACACAACAAAAGGTAGATATAAGGAAGATACTGTATCACATGGTCTATTCTTCTTCCAGAATACCCATGAGCATTCCTACATACTTCACTCTGCAAAAACAAAGGGAAACTCCCTCAACAACTATGAAATATGTCAGGTCTCCTTTTCTGTGAGAGTAAAATGACAACTTTAAAAAAAAATCTCTTGTTCTAAGTGTAGGGAAAAGCCTTTAGGCAATTGAACTAAGGATCTGATGTCTACAGCTTAACAAAAAGTAAGATCTGATAGGCAGTAAACAAAAATTCCATTGTATACTAGAAAGAGTATTTGAACAAATCAAACCATCAAATAATAGTAAAAACCACAAAAAATATTATGATCTAATGTGACAGGTAAATCCTTCTCATAGCCTCCAGCCAAGCAAAATAAAGTTTATATGCTGATTGCAAAGTTCCTCACACAACTTGTTAGCAGCTCTGCACAGGCTGCAGTACATCACCTGATACACTCAGAACAGCCCTCGTGCTGTTTAAGACAGGAATGCCAGAGGTCTGCTCTGGTATACATAAAGGACTTTGCCCTTATTATCTTCTTAAGTCAAGACAGAATCACAGAAGAAAGCAAAACTGAAGTTAATACAGCAGTAGCATCATGTGTTCTGTTATAAAGATTGTTGACATGGAACCTTCCCTGAATGGGTGGTGGCATAATTTTGCTTTGATCATCTTCTGTTTCTACCCTGCCCTGGGGAAGCATGAACCACGATTTGTCATTGATCCTGTTACAACCTAAATATACAGGCATAGTTTCTCTGTCAAACCACAGTATTAGCAAACGTTATTTTTGGTTTTTAACAGGTAGTCTGATCATTTCCCATCTGTAAGCTAAGGGAACAGAACAATCAGTTCAGTCTTTCAGCAATCTTAGTAGGACAACTTAGTCTTAACACCTGTTAACCTTGCAGCAGATTTCCTCAATTTCCTTTTTCCATACATAAAACCACTCTCCAAACAGGACTGTTGCAAACACTCTGTATACAAGAGTTTTTCCTTGTATAATTTAGCAGCCCATCCTCTTTCAGTCATTAAACAATCTCAGAACTATACATTAAGCCATTAGAGAAAAACAACATAAGCCATTGTCTTAAAATACATATTTAATTAGGCCCCAAATGCAAAGGTTTTTGATGCCAGCAGGCAGCTGGGCAGATATAGACACCTGTCTGCATGAAAAGAACTTGGACAAGAATCCTTTGAATCTACCTAAACAAATAGAACATGCACATGATGAAATCTGTCTGCAAATCCAAATCAGTCCTGAAAGGTTTGGGTTTTTCTGGTTTTTGTTTCATTTTGTTTTTGTTGATTTGGGTTTTTTTAGAGACAAACAACTCTAACAGTGAGCATTTGAAACAGGTTTTTTTTTTTTCTTGCTAATTCAGGGGATAAAATCTAGAAAATGTGGGAAATTGTATGTAATGAAGAAAACCCAAAGCACAGCAATTAAATGCAAAATGTAAGGGAGTTAGTGATGCTGAAGTCATAAGGAATAAAAGACCTAGGATGCTGTTTTCCATGCTTTTAGGCTTCTATTTGAACAATGTGAAGTCTAGCAGAACATGCAAAAACTGACCTGCTGCTCATTTGTGGTGCTCAGGGGATGACATATTAACCACACCAAACATTTTAAATCTGCAGTCAGTGTGGACTGACTGTTTCAGGAGACAGCACAGAGTGACAAAATAAAGGATAATTTCTGACCAAAGCCTTTAAAAATTACAATGGGAAAGATACAAGAGAAAAAAAAAAAAAAAAAAAAGCATATACTTAGCTTTAGGGGGTTCTAATGAACTCATACACAACCTGCCTTCTCCCATTGCTCCCTTTAAGTGTTTCAATAGTCACTCCCACCAGCATAAACCATTCCACAGCAGCTTCTGCTCCCTGATACCATCAGCAGTTCCAACAAAGAAGTGATTCAACTTCCTGCTTCCCTTATGTCACTGATATCACAGCTCCCAATCTTTCCTCTGTTGACACCTCACTGGCCATCCTACCCCTAACAACATCATCTACAGCTCCTCTTTCTTCCAAACCAAGCAACCTGCTTAAATATCCAACTACATAAAGTACTTCTCCCCTCCCAATTTCTTACCATTTACTTACCTCACCTCCTGGAAGTCTCAATTTTGAACAAGTTTTGACTTCTTCCTCTCAGTGACACAGAAGGAGGACTGCTAGGACTATTAACCAGAGGAGACCAACTACCTTAAGCTGTTGTCACTATAAGGGAACCTATCCTATTCCTCACAGATCCTAAAGGCTTTCCAAGGGGCAAACAGGATGGGGTTAACATTTGTCAGTTCTCTGAAGTACACTGAAGCAAAGCCAAAGCAGTGATCCTATCTATAATTCAAGGGGACATTCTGGCAGAAAGAAGACATTATGTTGAGGAAGTACTTTATCCAGACAGCACAGAGGTACTCTGAGTAATTCAGTAAGGGGAACTCATCACTAGACAGCAGCAAAATAGTTTCAAGAACCTGGCCTAGAAAAGAGAACATGAAATGATACCTTTTTATCAGCAGACTCTCTGCTCTGTCGAGTGCCTTTTGTATTTATCTCCTTTGATAATAGGAATTTCATATACACATATATTCCCTTCTCCTCTCTAAGGGATACATAATTTATACTTTCAACCCTTGGGAGTAACAGGATTTTTAGCATGTACCTAATGGGAACACAGTACACTGGGACTTGGAAACTCCAGTGATGACCCAAAACACTACTAGAATTCAAAAACCAGCAAGAAGATAACTACTCATCTCTGTAACACCTATCCCAACACCCAGACTTGCTAGACTCTATACTCCAGGAAATTTGCTATAGATATCTATCTCCTGATTTCAAAACCTACTGTGGAAAAAGAAACCTTCAACCTAGAACTGAGTAATTTTCTCAACTTCTTCAAGCAGCTACTGATTAATATTTTTCACAAAATGCAAAAGAAGACACCCTTAAGAACTGTTCTTGGTGTTAAAATACTTAAAGAGCCAATCTTCACTCTTTTTTCATCGGTTTTTATTGCTATAACACTGTGTGTACATTTAGATTAAACCTATCAAATATGAAAAAGTTTTCTAATACTGAACTTCATTAGTATATCCTCTTTCTATTGAAAGCAGGTGCTTATCATAATAGCCCATCTCTTTAAGTAAATCTGGCACAGACATTTTCATTGGAACCTGCCCATTACATTATACTTGAAACAGATATCAAGGTAATCTGAACTGTTTATAAGCTATAAAAAAGAACATGAAAGAAAGTTATACTCACAGCTAGCATTTCTGTAGAGAAGGAAAGGTTCATGAAGCTGAAACTCCAAATCTTTATTTACTGGTTCAACCAGGTTCTGCATGTTCAGTCGATTCACTATTGTAAAACCATGATGAGGAGAAGCTGACCTATTGTTTCAATTAAAAGAAAGGGAAGGATTAGTGCCTTGATCAACATACAATTTTCTGAAAAAGCTACAAATTAATCTGCAAATATTCATTGCTTTATTAGCTGAAGCTTTAGCAGACCTTGAGCTCTAACAGTTGCACTTCTAAGCCATTTCTTGGCATGCCAACTAATTTAAAATTACATTTACCTCAAAACAGAATTAGGATCTACATTGCAGTTCTACACTGCTAGACTGTTGAATCAAAGATTTGCCTTAAAAAAATCTACTAAAAAAACCTAGGCAGGTCCAGGATTAAAATGCAAGTGTATTCAATATATTATATAAGAGAGTTTTGGGGCATTGTAGAATCTTTATTGGAGGACAAAATCCAAACCACTTACAGAGCAACATTTACCTAACTTTAAATAGGTCTGACATTAAAAATACTGCTTAAATAACATGGAATACATTTACAGGGGAACCAGAAACACAAATTTCTTCCTAAAGGGACACTCTTAAAATTAAGGACTTAACCCAGTGCCCTCAAAGTACATATTAAAATATTCAGAACTGTATTGCTTGGTGAAACACTTTTTACCACCTAGATTTTTAGTGGACACCAGTTGGAAAAAAGAAATATCAAGCAAACAACCACTGGCCTTTCAAGATAGTTTTAGGTCTCTATTCTCTTTCTGCACGAGTGTCACAACAGCATAACCAGCTATGCCCCTGAGCAGCTGTATAAGGAACACAAGAGTAGGATGAAGGCAGGGTAAAAATCAGATATAGTTAGCTAGAAACTGTTAATATTTCTGTAGCAATATGGCCACCTTTATCAAATGATTAACAACAAAATCTATGAAGAACTTCTAAGGAGGTGGCAACCAATCCTTAAGATCACGAGCTGGGCTTTTATTGTGCCTAACAGAACTTGTTTGAAATAATCAGCTAGACACAAGACAAATTTTGCCTGTGTTTCTGGGTTTAGTTTGGCTGACTTTCTTACACTAAATATTTCCAAGCTTCGTGCTAAAGCAAATTAGGCAGGAACCATTTTACTATTTAGTATCCCTTTGCCGTGCCCTGATATAATACTGTAATGACCTAGTCTGTGACAATATGCTTTAGGGTGAATTAACTCTATTATTTATGTTTCTTACAGTCAACAGTGTTAATTCATTGTTAGTTTTGTGATTTGTCTGTAATTTAAAACTTAGATCTGTGATGGGTTTTCTATGCTGGTTCTCTTTCCCAGCCCCTTTCCCCCCTCCTGTGTAACTGGGAATTTCTTTCATGAATTTGATGAGGAAATCAAGTAGCCCTCAAAACTATACACTCAAAGATCTCTGGTTTTTAAGCAACTGTGTCCATTTACAAAACTGTTGGGAAGCAGCAGAATTAAATTTAGGACAGATTATTTGATTTCTTATCTCTAGTGTTTTCATAATTGTCTCCACAGATTTTAGGAGACAAAGGAAGACTCAGTATTTAATAAACTTATTACCAAATAATTACATTAACAAATGCTATTGGATTGACAGAATGAGATAGATAAATTAGGGGGTTTATGGATACATCTGCAGTGCTCATCAAATTCTATGATTTTCCAGCAGTACTTTAAGGTGCTTTTGGC
Source organism: Heliangelus exortis (assembly GCF_036169615.1). Lineage (NCBI taxonomy): Eukaryota > Metazoa > Chordata > Aves > Apodiformes > Trochilidae > Heliangelus > Heliangelus exortis. Next base: position 7,479,783 of record NC_092433.1, read on the forward strand.
CATTGTGCGTGTATGTGCAGAGTTTATTATTTTCAAATGAGTACACAGACCTCAACAGCTGGACAAATAATTACAAGTTTAGTGGATGCAGTAAACCCAGTATGAAAACTACACATGAAGCCAGCTGAGGTTTGTTTCCTTAAGAAAAAAAATCCATAAAAACCTCTTACCTTTTATACACAAATAAGGTCCCTTCTATGTCAGTTTTCTCCTACAAAAGACAGCAATTAAGAGATATGCTTATTCACACTGTTATGCAGCTTTTGTATAGCATTTTAATTATAGATTTACAAAATCTTTACTTTTCCATAAGGTTTGACATTATGGGACTAGAAATATTATCCCCTATTTCCAGAAGCTATATATTTTTTTAGTAAGATTGGGTAATTTCACCCAATTCCAAAAGATTTTGTTCATGCTACCATTGGGATGATGTGATATACAGTATTCTACAATTTCCCCATCCTGAGCCTGACAAGTCTGAGCTGAACCCCTTTCTCACAGCTCTTTATGTTCAATATGGGCAGTCCATTTCTCTGCAAACACCAGACACTTTGTCTGCCACAGCTGTTGCTTAAACAACACCGAGCCAGCACAGCCAACAACAAAACAAATCATCACATGGACCATGGCTGTCTTTTATACTTCAACTTTCACAGCCACTTTTACCACGTGCCTGTGATCTGCAAGCACAGAAAGCCTCGTGCGGCTTCAGTGCTGCAGAAAACAACGTGAAGTTCCACGTATTGTAATTTCTACAGTTTTGTGACAAAACTGGCAGTCAAACAGAAGCCACGTTTGAACGCGATGACCAATACAAAGGCTTCTCAAATCCCGCTCTTCCTGAACCAGGGCTCTGTTCAACGCGCATAAGCAACAACAACAAATGACAACTAAATACATTTAAAAAAAAAAAAGCCAACCCTCTAACGGCCACCACAGCTGCTCCGGTCACATTCACACCGCGTATGAGACCGACGCCGTGCCCGCCGTCCCCAGGCTCAGCCTCCGCTCCCCTCCTCTCCGGCACAGGCGCCCGCGGGGCCGGCAGCTCCGCGGGGGGAGACACCCGAACCCCAAACTTCCCCGTGGGCGAAAGCGGCCCCCGCCGGGGAACCGTGAGAAGGTGCGGGGACAGGCGGCTGCCGAGGAGAGGCCACGGCCGGCCTAAGCCACGGCCCCGCCACGGCAGCGGCCGCGAACGCCCTGCCCGGGGCCGTGCCGCCGCCCCCCGGGCCGGGCCGGGCCGGGCCGACGTAGAGAGAACCGGGCCCGCTCCCCCAGACTTACCCACTCGTTGGCCTTGGGGCTGAAGCTGTAGAGCGCTACCTGTCCGGTCACGTCGGCGATGCTGGTGATGTAGGGGTCGTGCTGCTTCAGGGCCGCCAGGCTGATCTCCTGCTCCGCTCTGCTCACCGCCTCCATCTTGGATCCCGGCAGCCACTCGCGGGGGAAGGCAAGAAGCCGCCGCGCGGTGTCACCGGCGCACCTCTCCCCGCCGCCGGCCGGAACGCTGAGCTCCGCGCCTGCCGTTCCGCCCGGCGGTTGGGCACCCTCAGGGCTGCGTCGAGGCAGCGGGCGGCCCGGAGCACCGAGGCCCTTCCCGCCCCATCGGGACCCGACGTCCCTTCCCCGGACCCGCCGGTTCCCCTCTCCCCCATCTCGTGGCTCCCCTGCCCGAGGCCTTGCTGGGTCCCGGGGCAGGGCCAAGGCTCCGCAGCCGTGGGGGTGTGGGCAGCGGCCGTGGCCGAAGCAGCCCCAGCCCTGCGGACACGCGTGGCCCCGGGCAGGGGGCTGGCGGCCACACCAGAGCTCATTCTTTTTATTGTTTCTATTTATTTACTGACGTTAGGGATGGCGAAGCTTCCGAGTTCACTGTAAACTGGCGTGTGAAGTGCAATGAGCTGGATCCCCGATTGGAGGATTTATCTTCAGTACTTGGGGGGTGTTGCTGTTTGTTCGCGTGTCCGTCATTCGCTGTTCCCGGAGTGTTTCAGTGTGCGTGGGATACGGAGTTTTTAATATTTTAAATTCAGAACTAAGTGTTTTTCCCAGGCACGCTTAACATGTCAGCCGTCCTATGTAGTACGCGGTTAAGTTTGCTGGAACTGGAACAAGGTAACACGGAGTGCACTGAGCGTTGTTCCCTCATTTGTTTTTATTGTTAGTGCTTTTCAGGAATGAATTAGTGCTTTTTCAGGAAAAAAAAAAAAAAAGACAGAAGCAGTGGTTTCTTGTTACAGAACATTTTCTTCCTTCATTTGCTAATTCCAGTTCTACATTTTAATGAATTTACTCTCCCTGCCCTTCTTCACTGTCTTTGTGTTGGAATAAAATATTTTTTATCAGAAGTGAGTTTGTTATCTTCTTCCTCCACCTTGAAAGTGGAGTCACATACTGCTGGATGTCATGTTGGTATAATCTGAAACCTTAATTGTATCCATTCAGTCTTATTTTTTGTCTTCTCTTGAAGCTATGCAACAGTTATTGCTGGAGAAATGTTCACCAATGGTTCTCTGTTCCTGATTCTTGCACTGAACCAAGCAGAAGTGGGATGAGGCCCATTTTGATGTTTTCTCTGTGAGTGGAACTGTTTCCACTTGTATTTCAACAAGTGAAGAGAACACTATGTTCCATATTTCACTTATTCAGCTGAGGTTTTATAGGACAGGATATGATGATTTGTTACCCCAAGTACTATTACCTGCTTCATATGTGTTAATATCAAGGTAGATGAAATAACAAAGACCTCTTCTATGCTTTCAGTTGCTTGTGGCAGCATGGCTGGAACTCTCCATTGATGTCTGTCTGCTCTGCTGTTTGCAGTTACATTATTCAAATTATTTTGTGGCCCATTTTTCACACGGCAGATTACTTAGGTACTCCCAAAGGTTATTTGGGCTGCAGTCAGTCTTTTCAGACTCTGTACAGAAGTTGTCTTCAATCTGCAGTCTCTTTGGTTTTCCCTTGTTAGCTGAATATTGTCAGGAAAGAACATATTGCTGCTGCTGAGATGATTGGGAAGTGCAGAAAGCATTACCAGACAGTTCATTTTCTGGTATTTCTGAAAGCTGAATTAGGGTCCAGTGCAGTCCAACAAATCTGGGTGACTCATGGAGCTCATGTTCTGTCTTTGCTGTTTTCCACTTGAAACAATTGTCAGGGTGGTCTAATGAGATATTTTGCAGCTGACACACTTTTGATTGGGTTGCTTACAAACGTTTTTCCTTGAATTGTAATAGCAGGCAACTCCTGGATTATTGATTAATAATTACATTGTTATCTATGCTTTAAATGTTAGTGATGACTGCAGTCCTGCGTGCTACTGAACAGCAGTTGATACCACGTTTATGTACATTAAAAATGTTACCTTTCCTGGCAATTATTCTGCTCTGTGCAGTGCTAAGTGAATCATAAGCCTTTCACAGGTCTTCCAACTTCAATATGCTCTTTCTGCACTAGTGCTGCTTCCACAGGTGCCTTATTGCATATTCATGGTTACAGATACTTATTTTCAGCTGTGAAGAATCTTTCTCCAGCTTCAGAGGAAAGTTTTCTAAATTGTTACACATTACACTGCCAGAGGGCAGCAAAATTTTTCCTTTTTACCTTTTAAAATTTGTATTCTCTGCTGTATCTGTTGGTCACCAAATCAGTTGCCTTTTATCCTTCTTCCCCTGGCTACAAAACTAAACTTACTAAAACACTTGCTGATTGTCATCAGGATAAAATACCACTAGCTGTACAACCTGCTATCCTTTCCTTGGATTCTAGTAATTAACTCCATGATAAATTTGTCAATTCCTAATGCCATACCCGACTGATACAGTAAATAGGAATTGGGGAATACAGTAAATAGGGCTCTGGGGAAAAAACTAGAGGAATGGCTAAAGACTTACAGTGTATGCCTTACAAGGAAAAAAATATTATGCTGCTAGGTCAAAATAAAGTTAAAAAAAAGAGAACATGGCAGTTTACATGTTTGATGTGTAAACATATGTTACAGAAATCAGTTCTCTACACCTACTGGCAAAAGGACAAAATGAAATTTAATGTGCAGCAAAATTAGCCTGGATCCTAACAATGCTGGACAGTAGTTATTAAGGGTGAAAGCAATTAAGGGTGTTAAGCAATTTAACAGTCCCTGAGGACTGTGATGGGGTCTCCTTCGCTGTTTTTAAGGATTCAGTGATGTGTCAGGAGTGATCTTTACATACCTGTTCTTACTTCTGTGAAGAGTCTTTTAGTTAGGGAGAATATTCTGTTTTACTATGGTGTCATTTCTCTCCCACCTTTCTCAGGAGAGCAGTACCCCTTCTGCCAAGCCAGTTCTTTAACTCAGAATTATGAAATAAGCCAAGTATATGTTTCTACAGTTCTTCATTCCAAAGGTGACAGTTTCTAGCCTGGTAGAACCTGCTTTGTCTGTAGGTTGGGGTGCTTGGTTTTTTGGGTTTTTTTTTTGTGTGTCTACATCTGCAAATATAGTTCAGAGGGATACAAAGCAGTGGTAATACAAACAATTATAATCCATGGGACATCTTGGTGTGTCAAGCAACTCCTGGTTTTGGAGTCATCACATTGCAGTGACAAGGTTCAGGAAAATTGTTCTGGGACTACTGACTTAGCCAGCTGGAGGTATGGGACTTTTTCCTCTTTCTGGGCTTTACCTATAGCAGAGATAATACATAACTACTTTGTAGAGTATCTGAGTTTCTCAGACATTGCAATGCTGAAATCTGAATTTAATGAGAAATTGTTTTGGTCTCATTTTGTCATGTAATGGTTGCAGTCATAATTTTCTTCTTTTAGAACTGGTGAAATATTCTAGAAATTTTGAAGCAGGAAGCATTATAAATGACAATTAATTACTGAAATAATGCAATTTAGTAAAGTACCAGGAAAATTACTTTAAAAAAAATATCTATGCTTTCACTGCCATTTTGGACAGGAGTATTACTAACAGTTATGATCCTTCTAAGAGATGCTAAAAATATGTTGAACAAAGAAAAAACATTAAATTACAATCTAAGAAAACCAAGAAAATGAAAATACTCAACTCAATTCATACAGTAAACCTGTTCCTACAACAACAATGGAAGAGGTTGAAATAGGTCACAGACAGCCCTCAAGAACATTAGAAGATTAATAATTTATGGATTATCTCTTAGAAACAATGATCCAGCAGAGACAGGTAATCCAATCTCCTCTATCTTTCTAACCTGGTTTGCCATTTCACAGGGAACTGTGGAAGGGTGGCATTTTTTTCTAGGAAGACATTGCCCGCCAGCTTGAAACATGTAAATTGCTGGACTTTTCATCAAAATATGACAGCTTTTCTCTGATGAAGGTAGGTAGTGAAAGACGATGGGTAAAATTAACTTTTTAAAGTAAAGCAAAGAAGTTTGGCTCAGAAATTGTATTATGTTCACCCTTAGTTATAATCTATCAGTGAACAGTGAAGAGAGAACTTTATCACTGATGTAAATCAGAACTAGAGAGAAAACGTTATTTCTGGGAATCTGCATTTTACAGAAATATTCAGTAATGTGTTCTTGACAAAATTTGTCCAAAAATTTAAATGCAACTAATTTTTGAATACAACCTTTTTAGTGAACACCTCTGTAAATATGTTAGGCATAGGTGTACATCCTGATTTTCATATTTAATGTAATATATAGGGCTTTGAACATACATCTTTAGCCAGTTTTGTCACATTTTATCCAACAGTAGAAACAAGGCCTGCTGCATATACTAGAACTGGTCTAATCTCATTGCTGAAAATGACCTCTCTTTCAAATCTCTGTTGTAGTAAATTAGCAATTGGACAAAATATTGCAGAAGTGAAGGTGCACCATCAGGGATTATCTACTGTTTATTTAATCTTACATATAGTTTCTGTGTTATTCATATAATAATATTAGGAAAAACAATATATAATTACATCAGAAGGCAGGTTGGTCTGTTCTCCTTAGTCTTCTTGTACAGATACAGACTGCACAGATCAAATAAAAAGACAGTTGTATCAGCAAGGTTCTGCTCTGTACTGAGTTGAGAAATGCATCAGGAATAATTGTGCATCACATTATATACTCTGAACCCTGAGAAACCTGCTTTAGTAGGACTATGCAAATTTTTAACTCAGGCAAGTCTTAGATATTGTTATCTACCATAAATATTCTGTTTAATGGCAATATTGTGTGCTTATATTCTTGTTTTATTAGAAGCATCCTTTTTTACCCTCTAAGGTTTCTGAGCCACTTTCAGTGCCTCTGTGCCTCTAGCCCTTTAAATACTTAGGCTACCACATAAATTTAAAAATGTATGTTTATATGGTGCTTCTGAATCTCTGATGTCTTGCTGTAAAATAAAAAGTCAGTTTTATTTTTTCATGATTTTAGCTGATTGTCTTGCAAAAGATGTGCCTGTCTGGGCAGTCAGCTTTAAAGTAAGTTAGATACCTTTTTTATGACCAAATGTCTAATTTTTGGCAGGCTTTTCTTGATGTGGTATAGTATTAATAAAGAAGATGCAACACAATTCTGAGAGTGAAAAACTGCTAGAGCTTTTCAGACATGTCTGGGAACAAATATAATGAAAAACAGCCACATGATTTTGGCTGCTTTTGATGCTGCTTGGGTTGAACCTGCGTTCATTTCACAGGTTATTAAATCACTTCAACTGGCAGTACCTTTGTTTTCCCAGACATAAAGTGAGTACAATGTATTTGCTCATCATTATAAATGTCATTGGCATACTTTTTTGAAGAGTAATATAAACAGTAGGCATTTCACTCATCCCAGGAAGGGCTGGTGGATTGCTGATGTATCTCAAGACCTTGTCTGAAGGTGAGGGCAGCAGCTGCATTGACTGCTGTCTCTGTAGTCATGACAAAGGAGCAGGTTCAGGAACGCTTCTGTGCTCTGGCAGGTTGTTTTTTTCAGGCCCCTCACTGCCACCTAGCACCTTCTCTGGGTGCTCATCTGCCTGCCAGGGTTGGGCAGCAAACAGAGATACAGACGTGTGAGGCACAGTGCAGGTTAATCAGTGTAAGCACATGAATCTCCTGCAGTTTGCATTGTCAGCTTTCTCCAGAATGTATCCTGTCAAAGAGAATTCAGTGACATGGGTTTAATCTGTGTTGTCTGCTAAATTCTGCCTCTAACAGCTGCAGTCAAGAATCCATAATATGCTCCTGCTTTAAAGTGAAACTGAGGCAGACCCACCCACTTTGGGAAGGGATGGACTTCCTGCAGGGAGTAAGGAAGGCAGGTTAAAAAAAGTGGAGAGGAGTCACCATGCTGGCAAAAATGGAAGCTCAGTTACATCATGACTAAGTAAATAAACTGGATGAGATCCTAACCTCTCATTTGGCTTCTTTTCACCAATTAAGTTCTGGCTGATGGAGAATTCCTTTGCTGTAGTCCCTTTGAAGAGAGCCATAAAGCTGTCTGCTGAGGATCCTCTGGGGAGCTCTGTGGCTGAGATGTGTGAGGAATGGCACAGCAAGGGCGTTTCAAGGGGAAGGCATTCACATGCAATGCTGTGGAAATTTGCAACCAAACTTGCACCCAGCTTAGTGTAAGAAGCTTCTGTAGTTCAGGCAAACCTTAAGGGCTGTGGTGGAAGTGCAGTTGCAGCACTTAACTTTGAGACTTCGTATCCCTTAGCTCTGGTGTTAGAAGATAAGTGATGAGATAGTAGTGATTATTTAAGAATAAAAGCAAGGACATTTCATTAATTTTGACTGGTTTGTGTGCAGTTATGTGCATAAAGCAAAATGGCAAGGAACTAGTCATGTATTTTCTACAAAATTCAGTGTACAGAATCACTGAATTTTCATTTTGAAAATGAATGCAACTGTAGAGATTAATCTACGAATCAGGTTGCTTACTTTGACATGTTTTTAAAGGGAAAAGAACTAAATAATGTTGTGTGTTGAAACCATTCACTGCATTCATAAAGTAAATTTTACCCAATGGTATTTCATAATAAAATACTTCTGCATGTGGAATTAGTGTACTGACATGATGAATCTAAAGATCTTGTGTCAGGGTCATACATTTTGTCAGGTAAGGATTGAAGAGATTATGAGCATCTCTCCAGTAGGTTGCAATAATCACAAAGAATTCTTTAAAAACCTCTTGTGTACCAGTTTACACATCAGGCTCTAACAAATTCTTTCAAGTCTCATGGTCAGTATGATGACTGTTTCTCAGTTTCAGAATTATTGCCTCTTCTAAAGTCTATATGCTATGTGATTGATTGATCAAACAATTGAATTTGACAGATTTTGTGAGCTGTAGGCTGCTAAGCAATGCACATAGGCAAAAAACAGCTGCAGGACCACAACTCCTTTTGCTTGTCTTCTGGTGTGGTGCCTCCAGAGCTGGCCAGTTCAGGTGAGCTCTGCAGTCCTGGGGGTCTGAACACAGTGCTTGCATAGCTGCCCAGCTCCTCCTCTACCTGTGAGTGCAATCTGATGACAGCTGGCAAGGAACTGGTGATGAGCAGGTCCAAGTTGTCCTGCTTGCCATTCACCTGTGCCCGTGTGCATGTGTGTGCCTGGTGTTTGTCAGGATGAGATGGGGCATTTTTAGGAGGCTTGACACTTCCATGACAACCAACCTGTCATCCAAGAGAACTGAGTTCCAGAAGTGATGAGCTGTTTTGTAGGGCAGAATTTACTAAACTCCACTATTTACCCAAGTAGAAAATAATTAAAATCAATTACCAAAACAAATAGAACAAAAATTTACTAAAACATTTTTACTCTGGGATAAAGCTGGTGCACCATATTTCTGCCTTTTTTGGGTTAAGAAAAATTCCAATCAGCTTTGTTTTCATGGCAGACTTTTCACCTGAATAATTCATGAGTGGTTATGTCTAAGAGGTGAGCTGGATATGGAGTGAGAGCTGTTGGTGCACCTGCAGTGGGTGAAGGGGGAGTCTGGGACCAGCCAAGGGTTGAGACAGTCTGATCATCATGCAATTTGCTTTGGCTCCCAGGAGCAGGAGTGTCAGCACAGCAGCAGCAGGGGAGCTCAGGCTGAAGGAACCTCTTAGCAGATACAGAGAGCTGCAGCTTTGCAATGTATTTGTGTGTGAAGGGTACTGCTTGACTTTGATAGTATGGTGGGCGTGTACTTTTTGTAAGATCCTCCCATTGCAGTTCATTTTGGTTATTCTGGGCTTGGGTTTTTTGGGCTGTGTCATAAATTCCAGCTGTAATGGGGAGCTGGCCAAGCAGGCTGTGTAAACTTCTGAGATTTTGCACTTCAGGGCCACCATGTGATTCATGAGCTCCTCTGACATGAGAGTTGGCAACGCCATTGGCTTACAAAGAGCTCTGCAAAATGCTTTCAGTTAAAGGAGCAATAATCTATTATTCTTACTCCTTTAGAAACCCCCCAAAATATTACTCTGTAATATCAGGGGCTTTACATTCAACTTCATATATTCCCTTTATAGGCTCTAACCTACTTCTCTGTGCTTTTTAATAGCCACACTTCTGCAAAGTGCTCTCCATGGCTGAGTGGCACCTTGCCAACTGCTGAGAGGTTTGAAAGGTAGTAACTGTTTGTTTTTAAGCAAAAGGCCTACTAAGCAAAATCCACTGCAAGTGAAATATAGTAGCAGAAAGACTGACTAGGGGCAGTTTGTCAATCACTTCAAGAAAGAAAAAAATAAGTGTATAAGAATTAAGGTAATTGTACAAGTGTATTTTATTACCATCATGTCAGCAATGCAGAGACTTAGTAGACTTACTGCAATACCCATTAATTTTATAACCTTGACAAAAATCAGAGAGCAAAATAAAAAAATAGTCTTTGTAAATAAATTTTTCATTTATATCTCTAGTCAGAATTTCATTATGGTTTGCAAAAATATATTTTGATGTATGGGCTATTTGCAAACTGTTCACTGAGATTATTATCAGTGATATCTCTTAATTGTAGTTTTCAATAAACATAGCAATATTGTAGTGTTTTTCAGAGGATATGCAAATGAAGCATATAATGGGACATCAAGATAAATTTATTATTGTAATTTGTATAATTTTGGATATTTTTGTTGCCTATGTCTCATTAAAAACCATCAAAGACTAGGAAATGTTTACCCTGTTGAGTTATTGAAATAGAGTATTTTGTTTATTTGTATATGTAGACAGAGGAATACAGTATCAGCAGGACTTGTATATGTATCTATAATCAGCAAAACAGTAACAGAGGAAACAGACCACTGAGATGTAGATCTGTAGCACGATCTTCTGTTAGTTCATAGATTACTGAGGCTTCCACAGTCTCTTCAGGGCCCAGGTTTTTCTCATATTTCAGCTGGCATTGCCTTTTTCCCCCCCCCCCAGTTCCATAGAGCTTATGCAAGAGAGGAACTTTGCAAATTTCCATAACTTATTTTTCCAATGGGAATCTTTGCAAGCACAGGTGTGGCTGTTGGTGGCTTCATTCATCTGCGTAATCAGGGGGAGCTGTTATCAGCCTTACTCTGGATCTGAGTGACTGAGACTGACCTCAGTGGTGGGCTGTCCCCAGCTGCTGGCTGGGCTGATCCTTTCAGCAAATCCACAGTCATGGTGGTCACCCCTGGGACTGCTCACTGGTGCTACCATCAGTGCTATTTAAGGGAGCATCTAAATTTGTTCTCTGTCTAGTCAGGAGCTGAGGCATATGGCGGTCTGAAAACGCTCACTGTGACCTTCAGTTTGCATCCAGGGCCTATTTGAGGCCTAACCTTTGGCTTCTATCTTGTTTTCTGACTCAGGCTCTTGACCTTTGGTAATTAGCCTGATTGCTGGACTTTGAGTGCCAGATTTCTTCTTGTCCTAGGTCTGGATTCTGGTTTCAGATATTAGCTCTAACTGCTTATTACAGCTTGACACAAATCATATTTATGCTTTTAAAATTTTCCCCTTAGGTCACTGTACTTCTTACATTTCTTTTTTTTTGCCTTTATGTTAATGAGTGAAAACTCTTGTAATCAGAACAGCTCTATGTTGGGCAGTTCTAAATGCATCCTTTAAAGTGAGAACACAGAGCTCTTCCCTCCTCTGGGAATCCTTGATGCCAGCTGAACACGGGTAGTCACTGGTTGACTTTGTGCTCACACTGATCTGTTGGGATGGGTTCTGGCTTCTGTGTAGGTGGTGGATGCTCCTCAGCAGCACCTCAGCCCCAGGTGGCCATGAGAAGTCTGTGTGGTGGCTGGATGTTCCAAAAAACGAAATGATGCAAGCCTGATAGATCTCAGCATCCTGTTTACTAGAAATCTATTGCTGAGATACCAACCTGTAAATCATCTTTTTTTAGCAAATGTTGCAGAATGAAAATCTCTCCATAAATTAAAATTTAATCAGTTAATTTCCTCCTCAGACATTTGATATGAAATGACAGCAAAAGCATATTTAAAGAAATAAAATCAATCCCCAACATCACTATAGTATTTTCAGTAAAAGCACACAAAATTCTGTCAGTTTTGAAGGTCAGATGGCAAGCTTCATGATCACAATCGTGGCTACATGCTCATGTGAGTTTGTTTCTCTGCCTTTACAGGGACTCTTCATGTGAATAACTTCTCCTGCAGAGTGAATAAAGGCATTTGCAATCTGGTCCCAGCTGGAAACTTATTTCTGAAGCCAGTTCCCTCTCTTCATAAAGCACAGATTCTTTATTTTATCTTGTTTTGTTTTTAGTTCAAATGAATTGAGATCTTTTGTTTGATGGCTACTCCATTCACAATTACTTCCTACTGGAAGAGATGTACATTTCAGAGCTCTTAGTTCTTTCTGGATGTGTATTTGTAATAGAGATATTCTTTCTGTCTGGGAGGAGAAGGGTAATAGCTGCCTCCTGGATACCAGTTAATTAGCAATCTCCTCACCAGTGGATGCCTGGCTAAATTCACTCCTCTGCTGAGTAATTTATGAAATACCTACAAGACTATTCAGTCAGACCCAACAGGAATTTATAACAAAGCACTGATTACTCGGTATATTTAATGGCAAAAAGGGTTATAAGGAAATACAGGGAATATTTTCTCAATTGCTTACAAACCTTTCTGTCACATCTTTCTCTTCGGTCACAGAGCTCAGTGAATTGTATCCAGTTGTTCTCAAGTGAGGATGTGGCTGTAATTTTGGGAGTTACTGGCTATCCTTCTCTTTCCCTGTTAAAGCAATCTTGACCTGTTTTGGAATGCAGCATAACACTTCTAACCAGAGTCACTGCCACAGCCTTAGCAAGGCTGCTTAGATAGGGAGAATCAGCCCACTAAGTGCTGATGCTTGTGTCGTGGCTTGGGAAGGTACAGAGGAAATGCATGATAAACTTTTTCCCTGGCTTCCCTGTCACATCTTCTGTGGCGTGGCTGTCCATTAGCATGCCACTGGCTCAGGGAGAGCACTGGGGTCTGCCCAGATCACTTGGCTGCTGTCAAGTGGATAAGACAAGCTTTCTGGGGAATGTACTGAGATAATTACAAGAAGGTGAAGTTAAATCTCAGACATGTGCTGCACTGTGTGCTGTGAGCAAAGGAGGCTTTATTCTGTGGTACGGGGACCAGATGGACTCAGTGACTGTTCTTTCGGTTTCTGGGGGAGAATTCAGTACATATGGTCTGGAATCAACACCTTGTTTTTTCAGTCCAAGTGTCACCGCCGCACTCTCCCCCCAGCCCCCAACAGTAATAATTTTTATTGTTGTTCTATAAACAGAAAATCTACAGCTAAGTGCAAACAGGTATGCGTTAAGGCAGTGTTTTGAAATTTGCCAGCTCTTCCTCTCCATTGCTCAACTCCCCCTGGAGTCCAAAACCCCAAGTTCTTTTCTTCTCTTTCCTGCAGGGCAGAGACAGCTGTTATTTTGAAAAGAGAGGCTGTGTATGCTTCTCACAACTTGAAAAAAAAAAGCACAGGCTTGCTCTCTGAAAAGCCAATGCCTTTTCAGATGATTTGCTGCCTACATATATGTGTAATACACTACTGTATAAATAGTGAAAACTGAAGGCCAGCTGGTTCAATGGCCAGGTCTAATCCTGTTCTTTCAGGACCAATCCTCACAGCATATCCAATGTATCTTACTACACACTAGATACACACAGGTAAATCCTAAGTAAAAATTAACGAGTAATACCAATGGGCAGTTTTAGTGCTGGGATATGCTGACTGGAGAGGATGCACATTCCAGTTTTTCTGGTACTCCTTTCCGGTACATCATTCCTGCAAAACTGAACACACATGTTCAAACATTGTTTTATGCAGCGTTGTAGTTCATCTGTTGCAACCATTCTGCAGGGAAAGCAAGGATTAAATCTGTACCTTGGCACACTGAGTTACTTAACATGCTGCTGATTAATTTGAAGAGAGCCCTTTTTGGCAAAGTAGAAAGTAGATAAGTAATTGTAACAAAATTGGGGTCCCAGCTTGGTAGCTCTGGTTTAAATCTATGTGACTGTACTTCATGACATGGTTAGATAAAAAAATTAAATCCCCTTTAATCTAATTAAAAAAAAAAATAATTTTTAGTTTTATCTAGAACTCTCCTGCTACATATTGAATTTGTGAGAAAACATGAAGATTTGTTTGTAAAGAAATGAGGATGGTACAAAGAAAGAAACTATCATTTTAGGTATTAATAAACAATAGAGAGAAAATTAAATAAGTTTTATGTCTGTTAGCTCTTTCTTGAGTAAACACCTGTACATTCTTGAGAGGACTTTGTGATAGAGCAGTTTTGCTGTTGTTTCATCCCACAGCTTTATAATATTAAAGCAGCAAGTAGTACAGAAAATAAATGTTTGCCTGGCTGGATTTCCCAAAGGATAGACAAGTTATTACTCCATCTAAGTGTTTTGCCACAGAGCTCCCTAGCACAGCATCCGTTTCATTATTACACAAAGCAGTGTCCTTCCTCTTGCAGTCTTGACTATTAAAGCATGAGAGCTGTCAGATAAGAATGTATAGCATGTAAGAACTGTGTATGTAACACATTGCTCAAAATCAAAGAAAATTAAGACCAAAAAAGTCATGTTTCTTTTCACCTTAACACTAAATCAAACATATGTTAATTAACGGTGAGACAGCAGTATCTTCAAAAAATAATGCTTTTCCAGGGTTGTTTTAATTGTGGAAAGCCCTTGGTCTCCAAATACATAGACAGAACTGTTTTTACAGTTCTAAGGGATTATTTAAAAAAAAAAAAAAGTTCCATCAAGATTTTTAGTCTCACTGAAGTCTGTGAGCATTGGATTAGGTCCTTAGATCTGGTTACATAAACATTTCTGTAACATTTTTAGACAGTAATGTTTGGACTGTTACTATAGAACGCTGCAGTGCTTTTCATATCTTGGTGTTTAATACCTGCACTTGAACAGCTTATGTTTTATTTTCCATGTGATACATCCTCTTCCCATGTTAACATATACACTGGTGTTTAAGAGTATCTTTCCATTCTCACTGAAATAAATATGCAAAACAACTGCCTGAGGTCTGACAAAATGTAAGGATGTTGCTGAACCTCTGTGATCCTTAACTTGTACCAGGGAAGAAGTTATCCTTTGCATTTTATATTGCATCTCTTTCCTGTTTACCTGTGGATAAGAACAGGGCTTTTTTAAATCCATGGTCTTTGCTTCTCATTCCTACTGAGTGGATAAATACAGCCACTCATTTGAATGCTGCCTTCAAGACTTTCAACCTATTTTCTCTCTTTATTAGTCTTTATAAGCTTTATCCTTTTCTAGCTTTATCCCTGTATAAAGGGTCAGCACAAAATACTGGATCATTGCCCAAGAATGCTCAACCTCTCTCAAAAACCTTACGTCAGGTGTTACTTGGGACTTCAATGGCACCAAAAGGCTGTGCTGGGCTTTGGAGGCAGAGCATAAAGAAACATTTGTGATTCATGGAACTGTATGTTCAGGTACAAGATGAAGACAACACTTATCATTCTGGGGTCCTCTTAGAAGGAAACAAGGACCTCAGATTCAGAAAGACCAGACTCTTCCATTAATTCTTCATACTGCACTGACTTTTTACCTAACTTTTCCAAAATTGTATCTCACTACTAATTGGGTATATGTTAAAGAAAAGGGAGTAAATTGATCTAAAAACAATGAATAATAAGTGTCTTGTGTCAGCACTGCTGAAAGATCACACAGTGACAAAAGTGAAACATGGTCCCTCTCTCATTGTTTATTCATTCTACACTCCTGTGCCATCTGTTATGCCAGTGACACACTAAATCATTGCATCTCAAAAGCATCACCATTTTGCACAAAGGAAGCAGACTGAGAGGCCCAGGAAAATGGTTTTGAATGTGTGGCTTTTATCTTTTGCAAAACAACATACCCTTCCCTAACAACACAGGCAACCAAGCCTGATAGTAAATTTTATAATATAACATCCATATGTGCCCTGATACATTTATGACAGAACTGTGGTTCTTAAGCAACAGCATTGTAACTTAATACAGTGAAAATAATTCTTTTGTTACCAGATTAAACTAATGTTGCATGGATATGTGTTTGTTTTAGTATTGCTTTTAATTCCCTGTTTCTTACAACCATCAGAGCTCTCATATGAGGAACCAATGTGAGCTTCCCAAGTGCAGCAGTTGCAGAGCTCTAAGGATAGTCCAGCCTCCTGCTATAGGCAGGCATCAGAACTGATCTCAGACAAGATTGCTCAGGGCTTTATCCAAGTTAAAACTGAATCAACATTTTATCTCAGTTTTAATCTAACTCAGTTCTTTACTCTGTTTCATTCTGTATCCATGTGGGTACCAGTATTTAGTCTGACAAAGGAGCTGAGGTGATGAAGTAGAGGGGCAAGCGAGGTTCTTTCTTTCAGTGACAGCACTAATTTGTGCTACCCTGCAATGCAAGGCTTCCTGTTAGGGTATAAATGATATTCGGATGCTATGCTCAGTCCTGATTTCTTGCATGTGGAAATTTGTTGAAGCAACAATCTCAGCTCTGAAAGTGGAAGGAAGTTCTTCTATGCTGCTTGGGAGAAATCACTTGTACTCGTGGCACTTTTCATTCCCCAGCCAGTCCAAGCAGATAGATTTTCATACATTCCCTAAGTGAAGTCTGATAGCAGCTACTCAGTTGTAAGATTTGTGTGTGGTCTGCCTCTTCTTTCTGTCTTGTTTATTTCCCTTGTATTACACCATAAATTTAATGTAAATAACCCTATTAATACTTCTGGATCTTTTAAGGCATTCATAGTAGTTTCATAAAAGTATATGTCACTTTATTTGTGAGTTTTCAGTAAAATTCCCTCTCCCACCATATTAGTGAGAAAGGGACAGTTTTCCTAGCATGAGGTTGTGCATCATATTTTGTAAGGTAATGCTTGTTTCTCACATGTGAAGGCATCTTAGGATGCTGTCCTTGGAGCCTTTGCTTTCCTTTTCACCGTGTTCTTACTGTGCCTGCCTGTGCTTTCAGTTTTATGCTCTGCCAAATTTTAGCCTGGAGTGACAGCAGAGAAATGAGCATTATAATGAAAGTGCTGACAGACCCTTAGCTGTAATGACGTGAATGGTGCAGCTATCATTTGAGTTTGCTGTGTTCTTTACTTTAAATCTTTAATGCTATTTTCTCCTTCTATCCTGTGTTGAGCAGTGGGATTACTCAAATGGTTTATGGCTTAGAAGTTGTGCAGTTAAGTGAGTTGTTCAGTGAGGTGGAAGGACTCCTCTCTGGGGGCTACCTTCTTCATTTTAAAGGTGTGGAAAAGTTTAAGCTTTGAGTGGGAAAACCACTGTTAGCAAGATGCTTGATACTGCATTGCCCTTCTAGCACTAACTTTTTCCTGTCAGTGTACTCAGAAGTCGAAGAAACAGGGCATTTTGTACTATAAAAATGGGAAAAGAGAGAAGCTTTAAAAGTGAGAAAATTTAGCTCATATTAAAGAAGTATTAGTGGATGATGTAGGCATTAATATTTTAGACTGTAAGTCATTCGAAGCAGGATGTCTGCATTCCTGAGCATATGGATGCTGTCCAAAACATTTCTGACATTACCACAGCACAAATAATGCATGAACGAGATATGAATCCCTTCTGAAGTGCCCTCTTGCTGTCTGCACGTACCTGACGTTGCAGCGAGTCAAGTGAAGTTCCTGTGGAGTTTCCCATTGGTTTCAGCGAAGGCAGAAACAAAATTTCAGGAGGCCTTTTGGATTAGATCTCTAGCTTTTCTGAAACGGCAGAAGCCCCTTCATTTTGCACATGCCCTGCCATTTTATGCTAGACAAGGATTTGGCTCTGAGAATTGCCTCTGGACATTATCTGCCTGACTGCAGTTGGATGCAATTACCATGGGGGTGGATGTGTGGCTCTTGCTGTACCATGTGACCAGGTAATGCTGAAGAAAAGGGGAACTATAATCCCTTTAGCTCCATCATATTATCTTCCCATAGGGACTGAGATTAACACTGTATTAATTTGAACAAAATAAATATAGTATGCATATATTAAAAAACATAAGAAAAGATGTATGTGCTAAGGGATGTTAACAGCCTCTGGACATTGGCTGGCGTGAAGCTCAGCCCCGTTTCCCCAGTGGGGAAATTAATTGCTCATCTTAGGACATGGAGAAAACTTGACTGGGCAAGGCCACTAGCAACCTGCTCTAAGGTGGTTCTGCTCTGAGGAGGGAATTGGACCAGGTGACCTTCAGAGGTCCTTCCCAGCCGGTATCGTTCTATGAATCTCTTCTATTAAAGGAAAGATTAGTAGGGAAATAATTGTCCTTTGTGTTGTGAGTTTGACTAAGCTACTGAATCAGTGGGTGCTTAGAACTGCCTGGAGGGAGATAAACAGCTCTGGCAGGATCATTGGAGGAAGACCCTTCAAGTGTGTTATACCAGCAAGAGATTAGCTCATTGCTGTCAGCACAGTTAGGGTACAAATTTTCATTTGATCTCCTGTGCTTCCTTGTTGCTGGGATCTGTGTTTCTCTTATTATTTATTATGATCTTTGAGTCACAATGCTCATG
The DNA here is from genome assembly GCF_036169615.1 of Heliangelus exortis. Classification (NCBI taxonomy): domain Eukaryota; kingdom Metazoa; phylum Chordata; class Aves; order Apodiformes; family Trochilidae; genus Heliangelus; species Heliangelus exortis. The sequence continues at coordinate 7,497,805 of NC_092433.1, forward strand.
ACTCAAGAATTCACCTGTTTTGTCTGAAATCATCCCATTTTTCCTTTGCTTTACTGGAAGGAAATGATGTTGATGTTGAGGAGATTACTGTGCATCATAGCTGCCTTTGCTCCCATTTTCTTTTCTGATTTTCCACATGACAGACCTTGCACCCACTTCTCAGTTCTCTGGGCTATGATTTGGAGAGTTCCTAGAACCTTATGACAGATGGGGCTGTTCCAGGGAACAATGTGGCAAGCTGCTTTCCATGAGAAACAGCACAAACTCTTCTGGTCATTGTATCTCTTTCACTCCCCTTGGTTTTCAAGATTTTACTACCTAGAGAGGCATTATGTCTGACTCTTCAGCTAAAATAGTTTTCTGTATTTCTGGGATCTTCATTGACAATATTCTGCTGGTCATAAAGCATATGAGCATTAGAAAATTTATGGGAAAAGATGCAAGTAACCTTCTTGCTTTATTTTGCTTTGCTGTCACTGTACTCCAGAGTAGGTCACGGGAGATGAAGGGAAGTCAGAACTTCTGGGGTTTTATTCTTAACCCAGACCTGTAATTGCATCAAAACTTGTTTCATTTCGTGTTGCTTCATCTTACCCTCATGTAAAATGTAGATTTTTAATCTGTATTAGAAAGGAGCATTAGAAGCTTAATCCATTCATCTTTGGATGATCTATCTAAATATTTTGAAATATTTAGAAGAACATGTGAGAACACATGAGTTGCTGGTTAAGACCCTGCTGGGCTGTGTGACACTGGTAATAAAATCCACATGTATTTTTGTGAATGCTTTTCTGGACTTTTGTTTTGCAGAGTGACATAGAGAGTTCATAAAGAAAGCTTGAGAGAAAATGCAGCACCTCCAAAATAGGTAGATGGTAATCTCAGTAACTCCTGGGTTGGGAATATAGGCACAGGAGACGGATACACATCTTTTCTGGAGTGTGCAACTGAAGTTATGCAATGATCAGTAAGAATTGAGTGTTATATCAACACTTGTTTGTATGACTTAGCCAGACAGCCATTGAAAGAAGTACCCTGCAAAGAGACAGACAGGTATGTGGGTGTCCTTTCAGCCACCTCTGCACAGTGACCTTTTTTTTGGCAGCCTCCTTTCACTGGATGCTAAAAGAAAACTGGATTTTCATTTTCAGAGCCTCCCTGTCTTGGGGCTCACTCACCAACTTTGATTAAGTGCTGCTATAACTTCTAACTAATAACTATAAACTAGTTTGGCTTGTTTGTCACTTAAACACATGAATTATGTCACCAGTGAGTCTTCATTCTATTCTGAGAATTATTTTTCTGCACATTTCCCTTTGGAGAGCTGGAATGTATCTTGCGGGGAGGAAGAAGTGTGTCAATGTCTGACACATTACATTTTCTTCTATATTTGCCCTTCATCCATGTACAGCAAGAGGCTAAAATTTTCAAGGATATTTGTTGCATGTCACTCTTATTTGTGTATGAACATACACATACAGCCTTATGCAGACATGAAAAATGAATTTTAAAATGGTAAGAGAAGATTTTATATCCCTGTTTATCCTGTAGGCACTTCTCCTTTGCTGCTAATGGGGAAGAGGCTTATTAATGGGTTGGTTCAATAGACTTATTAAAAGATTTTCTTTATAATAAAGGGGAAAAAAACCCCCTCTTTGAAATTCCATCATTGAACAAAATTACATCACTGATTTAGTCTTTATTTTCCAAATGACTAAGCATCTCATTTTTATACAGAATAAAAATTCTGTCAAGAAAAATTGGTCGCAGTTCAGATGTTTTCTAACAAGACATCAGCTACATCATTAGTATGGTTTTCCTCTCTAAGCTGAGCATCAGCTTATGTGAGACAGAAGTGATATGCTGAGCTCCACATTCCTCCTCTCTCCCTGATCTACATATTGTGCTCCACTGTTGTGGTACATAATTCTCTTGTGACCCAGCCATTCAAAAATTATTTCTCTCATCATTATCACTACAGAGAGCACAGAAGCACAAACTTCAGTAAGGTAAAGATCTTGTAGGTCATCCCACTCCATTTCCTTACCAGTGCAAGATCGTTCTGGCACCTAGAGATCTGCCTCTCTGCTAATACAAAACCATGTTTGTTGTCTAAAAGCAAGGAATATGTTTGTGAAAGAATGGGGAAAACCAGTGGCACTGAATTTCCATCTTATTCTGGTGGCATAGGTGGAAACTGGGACAACCACTACTGAGATATTTATTTTACTCTCCCTCAAGAGTTTGAGACTCTTCTGTCTCTCCAGTGAAGACCTGATATCAATCTGTTTGGAAGTATTTCTTCCAAGGAAGAGCCATCCTGTCCTTCTCCCCACAGATTTCAATGCAGAAGGACAGAAAAAAGGTTTCTAATGTTCAGAATATTTATTTTTGACAAATATCTATCTGATATTTTGAAACAAGCTATATACTTGTTCCATATAGCTTGAATGAAAGTAATTTAATAATTTGATAAAGTTAAATCTTCATACAACTATTTGTCTACTGAAATACAGTCCCTCTAGTTTTTGTGTTTAGAAGGTAATTTAATAAATGATTTGTTGACCTTGTCTGCTCTTACAACTATCAAGTCCACTGTTGTACTATGCTGTACAGAGAGTGCAAAAGAGCTTGGAATGTTGTGTTGTGTTCACACAAGTGGTATTTAACTTTTGGGTCAGGTTTAAAGGAATAAACCCATATAATTTTCCTAATGCTACAATACTTTAATATAGAAGGCTTAGTGCTTTATGTCTGAGAAAATGTAAAAGCTTAAACTCTGGTTGTATTTTTACACCCATTTTGCAGTATGCTGACTGAAACCTGAACATGATGGCTCAGCTTTCAAGTCACTCGTGCTCCTGGGCCATAAGACTGAAAACATATTATGATTATGCCATTCAATCTATACATCCAGACAGCTTACAAATATCTGCTGAGAAATAACTCATTTGTTTAATTTCTCTGTGGAAATTTGCTTGAATATTGTGTGCTAATGGGTGGACGTACAATTACATTCCCTGAGTAGCCACTGACAAAAAATACAGCTTGATGTATTTATTTCTTACATGCAGTGGACCTTTCAGTGCCATTGTTTATAGTGATGGGTTGTATTTGTTACTACTAAAGTAGGAGTCAGTCTCCTGGAAGACACAATTCTACAAGATTCTAGCATTTTCTTGATTATGAACAACAGCTTTACTCTTTTCATCAGCCAAGTTCAAAAAACATCTTACAGAGCATTTTGAGGCACCCCTCTAAGGCAAGAAAAGCTTCATTCTTATGACTGCTGAACAGCTTTGCACACTCTATTTCTGTTTTGGACTAATGTGCAGGCTGACCCCAAAGTCAAATGGGGTCCCAAAGCCCTGGGATTTTAAACTTAGTTCTCAAATTCAGAATAAGGATAAACAAAAATGGTCGATTCTGCAACTGCCTTTGCTGATGTCAGAACCAATTGTGCATTTCTGCACGAACTCTGAGTTGAGATGAAACCTGTTAGGGGCTGTACTAAGCAAGAATGGTTTCTTTTCTTCAATAAATCCTTCCCTTTATGGGTGTGAAGCAATGTTCACAGAACCAAATGGAAGCAATAATTTTCTTGTAAGAACTAAGCTCAAAATCACACACACACACACTGAGATGCAAATTTTGCCTGCTGTTGTGAATGCAATTTGGGGAATGGCTTTAAAAAGAGACACAATGACTTCTCAGAGAGAAGCTGAGGAGCAGGAAAAATAGAGAAATAGTTATTTAATGTTTGTGAAACCATTTTGTTGCTAACAAGTTCTTTCATCTACGTGCCTTTAGCTTGGAGACATTGTTCTTTTGAGATTTGACTACAAAATAATCTGCATTATTACCTCCCTCATTGTCCTTTATACTCAGTAACCTCAAATGCACATGAAATGAATGATAATCTTATTCAGTGTGAGAGTAGAAAAAAAGGAGGGAAAACACACAGACAGCATCTATTTTAAAAATACTCTAAGATTTTTTTATACAATAGATACTAATTAGCAGCTGATGGAGAATTTAAAACTTGCAGTTTTGAGTTAATTCCCAGATTTAAAGAACTGCAGTCAACAGGAAACAACTGATATCCAGGTTACAGAGATTGCTTGGTGGGACAGGCCTCAGGTTGGGAAAATCAAAGCAACCACAGTGACTCAGAAATTAAGGGCATTGGGCTGGTCAACCCTATTTTTGGTATCCAGTTCATTAACCTTATTCATGTTGATTGACACCCTAACATGAATGAAGCTGCTTTTTGGAGAACGGAGTGTTCATTTTGTGCAAAATTTGCCAGAAAGAGAATCTTACAGAATTAAAGGAACAGTTTACTTAAATTTTATTCTTCCTGTGCCTATTTAACTACTTTCCATTTAAGCCTATTTCCAAAACCTGACTTCTTCATTTTTTCAGGACTGAATAACATTTATGAAGAAATTATGGGAAGCTCAATAGTTGCATCTTTTTCCAGACTTTTAATGGATTTGTGCAGGAAGAAGCTTTTTCTAAAAGATGCCTTCAGGAAAAATGTCTTTTACTTTCTCTGCAAATGTGTATTGCTATGACCATTAAACTGTGAGTTTGGAAATGAAAGTAGGCAGTAGCAGATGAGGTACAAGTACTGCTGTTTTGTGAAATGGGAAAAAGATGTGATCACAAAGCAACAGTTCATTATTTTTTGGAAGTCTAATCACTATATTCATCTGGCTACTATAGTTTCAGGGGTAAAGAGCATTAAAGACATAGTCATATATGAAAATGTGGTTTTAGTCAGTTTTACACTCAATGTGTAGTTATAATTTTTGGTAAAAATTATGTTTGAACATTATTTTAAGAAAAATGTAATATGTGTAACATGTGGATCCTGAGTCTCTTTCCCTTTCTTTCAAGGCATTTTAAAATTGTAAGTCCTGCTGCCTCTGAATGGCTGATGCAGGCAGTGCCCAGCAAAACCTCCAAACATCCCATTCATAATCCTCACTGCCAGAGCTGGGAACAAAATACTTCTGTGGCACCTGCCCCAAATGAATTAGGCAACCACTATAGTAAATTCACAAGAATTTGGAAAAAAAAAAACCTTTTTAAAACAAGGAGGCAAAGAGTAAATAAAGTGCAATGCAGTAAATATACTCTATAAATAAATCATGCATGACTGAAGTGCAAAGCTTGCAAAGCTACCAATGTCAAAGGGGATTTTGTAACAGGATGCCAACTTATTAAGAAGTAAAGCTTATTCGACTGCACAATCAGAGAGAAATCTCTGAAGGTCTACTCTTTTTGATGGAAACCTCTCCAACAATGGTAATTCAACACAAGAGAAATACCATCTCACAGGAAATGTAAAGTAAAAAAGACCTGAAAGAACACACAGATACAGATATTTTGCCATTTGCAGTTGGGTTTGTTTATGCTGCCACTGCTAATTCTTCTGCCACTTGCCTCTGATGCTTTGTAGCTGTTCTGTTTCCTACTAGTTTGGCTGATGAAATGATGTCTGTCTGAGCCCTGTGCTTTCTTCAGTTCCTCACACTGTGAGCTTCTGTATACATGGTTAAATTACTTTAAATAGTTTTTATGCTGTTTTGCATGCTTGGCTTTCTTAACAGGCAACAGTTATACTGAAGTTTCACAGATTTGGACAAATATTTGATTGCCTAGCTTAAATGAAATGATTCAAAATAAAGGTTAAAGATTTAATTGCATCTTTCTAGGGGGAGCTCAAGTCAAGATTCAACTTCCTTGTTTCCCTAGAAAATTTAGATTACTTTTCATAAAATCTTCCAAAATCCAGGATTTGTACTCTCTGGAAGATAAATGTACCAGCTTGTAACCAAATGTAATGTTGCTGTTGAGATGCTGGTGCATTAGTACAGTGCCAAGGAAGGTCTATCAGGCTTCTATTGCATTTCCTATACTGGTCTATAAAAAATGTAGTTCTAATTTTCCTGCTTGAATTAATGACATTAGTGGGGTATTTTTTGAAACTCAAAACACAAACCAAAGGAATTAATATTCCATATAAAAGAAATTCTGGTGTCTTTTATAAGATAACCACAATCCCAGCTGCCTATTAACTGTTTGTGTTTTCAGTAGCAGCTTTTGAATGTGTGGAGATACACGAACCATTAATTTGTGTCTTGGAAAGATACTGAAAGAATGATCTTCACTTAACAGTGATTCTACATGAAAGTATATTCAGTATAGAGCTGTAGATTTTAAACCCATAAGAGACCATTGTGTCTGTCTATTTTGATCTATGTAATTTTATGAATGAATCATTGTACCACATCCAAAAGCTACAACTGAAAGAGAACTGAGCTTTTAGAAAAGTATCCAGTTTTGATTTGAAGATTTTCAGTGATGCAAAGTCCTTTGCAGGCCCACACTAAACACCTTCTTCAGAAGGTGCATCAGATAATATTTACTACATTGGATGTCACACTGATGTTACCATCCTCTTGCAAGGTAATATCACAGGTCAAATATCACAGTCTAAATATAATACATTAGTTAAATTATTTTATTAAAACATATCAATTAAAAAAAAAAAGTGTCAAGGTGGTCTGAAAGATTTATTTTCCATTGCCTTATGTCAACTTGCATAAATTATATTACCTTCCTTTAGCTTTTTGCAACTTAAAAATTCCAGTGCTGGTTTTTCTGCTCTTTTGCCCAGGGTCGCTGTCAGTTTGATAGACCTATAATTACCTTGGTCCTTCTGTGTACTCACTTCAAATTTGGCACAATTTAGCTTTTTTCTTTCAAGCTGAATTTTATCATTGGAATCTCCTTCCAACCTAGGACATTGTCCTTGGAATTGTTAAAAACAATAACTGACACTATATTGTTCACATGAAGACCACCAGCATGAGTTATTGAGATATAAAATTGTTTTATAAGTGAGTAATCTCTATATTTAAAAAACCCCACATCTGTAGCAGTGGAGAAAAATTTAAAATATGCTACTTTTTTTAAGAAATAACTTCTCTGGGATAGGAATTTGAATATTTATTATCTTGAAGGGTTTAATTCAATGGTCACTGAGCACAGGATGACTGTGTAGCACTGGAATTCCTGCACACAGAAGTGTAAGTAGGAATAATAAGTTGTATCACTACTTAGAGATTTATAATAGTCTATTTAGAGGTCAAATGATGACAAGTTATGTAGAGAAGGACCATCTTTCTAGTTACTAAATAATTTGTAAGAGCAAGTTAATCTTCAGGAGAAGTCAGGACCATCATGTGTTGATTACGAGTTCAGAACGGTTCTTCAAGAGAGCATTTTGGTTACCAGAGGACTGCATTACTTTGTTTAGGAAACTTATTAAAATTAATGTCCTAGTCTCTGAGATTTCTCTGTAGACTTCCAGAGATTTACTACTTTGATACTTTATGTTCCATACTAAATAGCAATGATTAAAACTAAGCTCTAATGTTTCTCCTGGCTGCAACTTCATTGTGAAAATACCAGGATTTGAAGGCTGTTTTTCCATTATAAAGTATTACTTAATTCAATACAATGTACTTTCCTGAAGATTTGTTGTTTTATCTTTACAAATTTGATTATATATATATATATATATATTCTACTTCAGTGCCCATTTTCATATATTTAAACAATTTTAGGCTATTTCAATAGTATTATGTATTTTTTTCAGTTTTACTTTACTATTGTGTTGTTTAAATTTTTCCTTCTCCTTTACCATGAAAAATTATTTAATATTAAAATATGAATTTTTCATCTCTTTAGATAATATTTTTCCATGGTTTACTTTATTGACAACTAGTTTTAGCAGTGATTCTATTGCAAACCATGAAATCAGTGTATATTTCATAGTGTGTAGAATCTATTGTGATGAAACCTATGTAAGAGGTTCTTTGATATAAGTAAGAAAATTAATAATACCTAGATCTGAATTCTAATATCTGGATCTGAATTCTGTCAGCTTGTACACAGACTTGTCACTGCTTTCTGTCTAATATCAGTGAGTTTTATTCCATTTAATCTCTATTGCATCACTGGAATAGTTTCTTCAGCAGAAACATAGTCCTAGCTTTTACTACTGAACTTTACAGCAGAGCCCCCTCTCCTTTCATTAATTCTGTGGTTTTATCCTAAATGCATGAGCTTTCCTGATGTTGATAAAATGAATGTTAAGCAATGAAGGCTACTTTTCTGGGGTGTCCACAGATCAGATCTTATGTAATTAATGTTCATTCTGATACAGACAGTGTTGTGCTCACCTGGAAGGCAATCCTACTGAAACCTTGTGCTTTGGTTTCATAAGCACACACATAAACCTTCGTGCTGACTGTCATTGCAAGGGTGAATTTTGGCCTGATGGAAGAGAGGTCTTCAATGGCATTTTGCCCGCTTGCTCCAGCAGAAGACTTGGCTCCAAGTTCTGCGTTGCCTGTGATTTCTCTGTAAAGCAATTAGCTAACTAGTCTTGTTCCTAAAGCTGTGCTGACATCAGCAATCAGGGTAGTGGCCAAAGAATTTTGGCATGAGTCTGTAATATAATGTCATCAACTAGAACATCTATAGTAGCTTTGGTACAGCCTGAAACACAGGATAGTGTTGGCTATAAGGGAAAGGTCAGGAAGGAGGTAAGAAGCATATGCACAGACTTTTAAATTAAGCATCATTCAATGACATAGAGGTGAAAAAACCCACTAGGTTGTTTAGAAAGTCAGGTACCTACAGATAAAAAGAAATGCAGGTTGTATAGTGGTGAGGTTTTAGTGTGCAAAATCTGGACTGAAGTATTCTGAATCTGGGGAGGAGTATAGTTGGATTAAATGTATTTTGCAGCCTCTTTTGGCAGCTCTGAGGCTTCAGACATTACTTCAGAAACCTCTTCACAGCAGAAAATGTGTTAATCAATGAAAGTAAACAGTGTTACTGCATACTTGGATGCAGAGAAGCCAAGAAGGTGCTAGCTTCTCTCTTTTTTGGTGGTTGACTTTATTACTTGACATGAAAGGTTTAATTAAACTAACTTTAAGGCACAAGAAAATACTACATTATTTAATTTTTGTCTGATACTGGTTGTCTGATTTTGAATCTGAGAGGGTCATTGAGTTCCTTCTTTGATGCTGCTAAATCTAAGGCCAGTGATCTGGTGCAGGATGGTCCTGCCGGCCTCCTATACTAAGAGCTAGTAGAAAATAAATACTGTGGTGTGAAGCTCTTTCAGCTTTGGGGTTATTTTAGGGTGCTGCAATAGGACTCGTGAGTGATTCTGAAATACCCATTCTTTCAGATCTGCCATCAGATTTTAATGGAATCAATCTTCAGTTTTCCCTGACATTGTGAGTACGGGTGCTGCTGCTCTCCAGTGGTTCAGCCTAAGTAGTGAGCCACTGGTTCCTGTGAAAAACACAAGGACAGAAACTAGGGGGAGACTGAAGATCATTATCTCAGATTTACTTATCTTCAAAGTAATGGAAAACGAAGTTGCAAATATTCTATATTTGCAAAGGTTGTCTCATTGTGGATTGCTACAGAATGCTATTTATTTCTTTCTAATACTACACATCTTGACTGATCTCAGGCTTTAATGCTGGTAGGATCACTCTGGCCACTCAGAGGTTATAATGAGTCATTTCTGCTTTTCTGTCTCTTTCAGATTTGGTTTCTGAAGGCTCTGAAGTAACACACTTTTGTGTTCCACTTTCACTCCTTCTGCAAATTTGCTGTTAAAGGGTCACTATTGTTTGAAATTTTCTTTCAAGTATATTTGTCACAAATAATCTAACCTCCCAGATTCTCTCTATCACTGCTTATTCCAGATGGTACAAAGGTCAGAACTTATTGTATTGAGCTTAAAATCTTATTTTTACAATATCCTCCTCTAGAAGATGTGTTCTCTTTTCTGGCTTTTCATTTTCCTTTGCTGCATGGATATTGAATAGCAGTATGAATTTACATTTCTAGCTTAATTCTGTCGTTTTATTAACTCCTCTCATGCACAGGTTCTGTTAACAGCTCAGTAGATAATTCCTTGTCATATTTTGAGATCCTTTATTGTTTTTCTTCCCTTTCTGAGCAATCTTCTCACTTTGACAATCCTGGCAGCCTTAAACAGTGCTGTTGTTGGGTTTGGGGTTTTTTTACAGCCTTTCAGTTTCAGTTCATAATTCTCTTAATCCTCTTCAGATTTCGTGTCCTTATATATGTCATATACCCTCTATTTTTCCTCAAGAGCTCTTCTGACATTCTTAGTCATCCACATCAGTCTTATCCTTCTTTTATGCCTAGAATAGCCCATTTTGTTCATGCTCTCACAATCCCTTGACCTCCCTCTCTTGCCCCAGCGCCTGTTTTGTTCATTATTTAGTCCTGGATGTGGCTGGGTTGAAAGAAATACCAGATCTCATGGAAGTCAATGATATTGAAGTGTCTGCCTATTTAGGGGAAGCATCGATGTTTAGCTTCAGTGGTTCTGAGTCAGCCTTCGCCCCCAGGCCACGACCACATTGCTGGCTCATTTGAACAGCAGAGAAGGTGGTGCTTGGTGATGCAACAGGCACCGACTGAACACACAGATTTTGCTTGCCAAAAGGTAGATCTGTACATAAGCAGGATGCTAAGGCAGAGGTCAAAAATAAATGTAAATTGCTCAATTTGTCAATAATGTGCTGCATTTCTAGGAAAAGAGAGCAAGTCCTGTAGAGATGCACTATGCATACATGGCATCTGGTTTTATGGGGGCACCTGTGCTTCAGAAACAAGATCAAATTGGTTTTCTACACTCTGTATACTCCAACACCAAACCTTCGTATTTGAATATAGTTTAAGTAGAGTTTCTCATTAGTTTATAATATTGAAATATATGAAAACAGAATTAGAATGGAAGGATGGAGAAAATAATTATTTCACATGGTTTTACTCTGCAGACTATTTGACAAAAATCCAGCCTACTGAAGGAGCATTCCTTTCTATTTTCATATACCTTGATTCACCATTTTTCCTTAGTAGTCTAAGAGCTTATTATTCTTAAAAATATGGTCACAACAACCCTTTTTGCAATCCCTAGACCTTTGCCCTCTGCATAGTTCTGAAGCTGTACCTGCCAGGCATCTCAGCACCACCCTCACTGACATCAACGAGGAACATTTTAATGCCTCATTATAATAAGCTACTCCCTAACTAGGGTGAGTGTTTGTGTGTGGGCATTTGTATGTTGTGTGCATCTCAACACATTTCCAAGCAAGATCTACTGTTCAAGAACATGGGCAGCAGGAAAGTCATCATTAGCCTTCTTTTCTTGTGTCAGATTATTGTAAATAATGAAAAGTCTGCAGTCTTTCTTTTTTATTGTTGTTATTAAAATGTTATGAAATATCTGAGCTCTTTTTTCTCCTTTCTACTCTGAAAGAAAACATTCAACTACAATTTGTTCTCCACTTGGAAATGCTCTGTGAAGAGATGGTATGGATGGAAAGAGATACTTTGCAGATGTCTTTATGTTCTGTCAATCCAGGATTACATCCAGGGGGTAGTCTAATATCTGTCATGTATTAATTTGCCTTGGAGGCTCTTCAAGTTTATGCCTGACTTCGAGATGCTAAGAAACTGGATTGTTAGCCAGGAATCTCCTTGGCAAAGGTCACAATCATTTGTATTTTCATTGAGAACACCATGTGCTAAGGGCTAAAGCAGTTCTGAGGTTCCTCTGAGACATCAAAACTTCAAAACCAGTGATCATTGCTGCAAAGTCTATGCTATTTAAAAAAAAAAAAGTGTTTGTCTCTTTCAACTTTATTTAAAACTTGAATTTTAAAAATCAGAATTGTGCTTGAATTTATGTGATACTGTGTAACATACAAGTTAAGGTTGTAACATACCTGCTTTCTGTGGCTTGAGAATAGAATTTTGTCTGTGTAGGGCACTCAGGTATGTTTTTTTTACTTAAGTGCCTATGTTAGCTTTCAGTTGGCATATTAGACATCCTTTTTCTCTCATCAAGTGTTGTTTTACCCACTGCATACTATACAAAGTAGGTCAAAATGTGCTACAGCAAAGCAGAGCCCTTAAACCTAAATCAACTTAATCTAAATTGAACTTCTAAGTGAAATTCACCATTTGGTTTGTTTACAATTTTCTAAATTCACATCAGACAAAAGGAAGCAATCTGTATCTTTAGAGAATTAAAAAATGCCCATAAATAAGCTCAATCACTAGCCTTTTTATAGATAAAACAAACAAAAAAAAAAAACCCAACCCCATACACTAAATCAGATAGAAGCTGAAAATAAATTCTGAGATTGTACTTTATGCTGCTGTCTGCCTGGTTTTGGTTTGGGTTTTTGTTTGGGTTTTTTTTTTTTTTTTTTGTTTTAAACTGTGTATTTATATGGAACTGCACACACAGATTATGCCTTAGCAATTTTTATGGCTTCGGCATCTGTCCCTTTGCTTTTATTCACATTTTTATAGCCATATTCTGTAGTTTCTTATTTGATTATGCAAACTTTTCAGATGCAAAAATTGATACAAATCTTGCAGAGTCTAGTGAGAGCCATCTTCAGGAATAATCCTTTTATTTGACAGGGAATAAAGACCCCAGGAAAAAAAAAAAAAGCAGCATGCATATTAAATGACTGAAGATATTAGTGTCCAGTGTTTTCATAGCCAGGCTTCTGCATAAAGAAATGCTTGGAGAATTGCTCTACAATAGCACACTGGAAAAGCCTTAAGACATAAACCACCTGAGCTCAAGCTTTATTCTGCATGCATAACAGAGCTATGTTGTCTCTTAAATTGCAGAGTATGTTGACAAGGCTGTCAGCTCTCTCAAGCAGACACCCATAATGGGATACACCCCCTTTGGTGGGAAATGGCACCCTACACTGAGATGATAGCTCTGTGGTCACTGAAAGGAGCTTTACACATAAGTTCAAAGCTGTAAGTGAACTGCATCAAGAAGCCAACTGTGTGAGGCAGGTCATTACAGAATATTGAGATTTGGCTGCACTTGCTAATTTCCAATTAGTTTCAAGGACATTCAGAAGAAAGCAAAAGTGTGACAGAATTTGGTGGTTGTCTTAGATGTAATAATATGATGCAAAACTGGAATATTTCCATTAAATTAAACACATCACAGCACCTTGTCATTTGACATGCTTGGGCAGTGGTGTCTTTAATGAAAACAAAACTTTTCACAAACAAACCATACCTCACACACAGCTTTTGATAACTGCACCTGCTAGATGAACAACATGAAGAGATAGTGTATTGTACCCTAAAGAAATTCTGTTATTTGCAGATACCCTGTTGCTGGTTGAAAGCTTCTCAGTTGCATTGTCTACTTCTAGCAAGATCCCTCAGTGCTTGTTTGTTTCCCTGTTTTTTGTGACTGACCTACACAGTGAAGTCTTATCATAGGAAAGAATATTTACTTTGTTTCCTTATTTATGGTTTTGCCCTTTTAAACTGTTTGAACTCCAGTGAAACACAGTTGTCAGAGATTTAACCTAAGGTGCTTCTGTGTTTTGCTGAATATCACCATAAAGCCAAGAAGACAAAATTTTGGTAGGGTAGCAATTTTGTATTCAGAGTATTCAGAGAAACAAGAAAAGGAATTTTTGAACAATATTAAACTTATAGATGTGTTTATGTATCCATGTAACCAAAGACTGAAAAAATACATAGGATGTTCATGCTAAAACCAAAGATGAGATCTTGACATGACAGTCTCCCTTCTAACTAGTGAGGCACTTTAAAAATGATTGTCATACCACCTGCTGTTGAGACTATAGCACAATTTCTAAAATATTAAATAACTCTAATCCTTTACTTCTGTGAATAATGCAGCTCATTGGATCTATTTGTAAGAATGTCAAATTTTAAAGAAAAAAGGCTTTAGAAGTTTGCTCCAGATCTGAAAACCTAGCCTTGCATTTTACTTCAGCAGCATTTTATACTTTTTCCCCATTCTCAAAAGCAATTAATGCCAACCCCACCCACCTTATTCTATAGGCCTGTGCTTTTCTTATTATTTGTTGTTTCCAGTTCAGTGTGGAGTGCCAACACCAGCAAAGAGAGATGACTACATTTTCTGCAGTAGGTACCAATTAGCACAGATGGTAACCTTTCTTTTTAGTTGTTGTGAGCTCCTACTTACTCTAAAACTTGTTTGTGCTTAGTGCTAGCCCTACGTGTTGTGAAACAGATAGGGGCAAATCCTGAGTGCCTTTGCTGCAACAGAATTTTTCTTTGTGACAGAGTAATGGAATGCAACTTATCTCATACCCATGGAAGAATACATAAATTAATGAATCAGATTAAAAGATAAATGTAAATATTTCTTGTCAATTTCTTGCTGTAAGTGTAGGCTGTCTTGTACACTACATAGTGTGTATTCCTGTGAAAGGAAGAAAGGGTTGTGTGAAACTATCATGATGTAGCCCCAGAATGAAGCAGGACATTTCTTGACCTCGGTGTGCTCAATAGTGCAGCTATAGTCTTCTTGAAGAGCTACTTTTGACAAGTAATGTCTCTCAAAGTCTTTTTAAAAATATATTTGGGAAAGATTCTTCAGAGAAACTTGCTAAATTAATGTTTCCTGTATCTGGCAAGTGAGAAACATTTTTTGAACCCTGCATAATGTCCTGTATTTAGTTACTGGAGCAGAGACAGGTAAACCTGAGAATTTTATTTCACTTTGCAGTCTTCTCTGTGTTAAAAACCACGGTTTTTTACTAATTCCCAAATCTCTGTGTCAGTTTCTTAATATTTAATACAGAGCTAATGAATTTTACTTGTTCTGCCATAAATACTTCCAGATGCCACAGGACAAGAAGTCAGCTTTAAAAGTAAAAAGTAACTTTACATTTGAAATTATACATTTGGGCTTTCAGAGGATACATCAAAAGGGTTTCATAGGAAGAGTAAAGAGTCTTGCCTGAAAGCATATTTTTATTTGGGCTGGGCTTCATTCGGGAGGGGGTGCTTGGGCAGTGCCTCCAGTGGCTCCCATGGGGTGAGAGATGCTCCAAGGGCTGGGATTCCCACTTGATGCTGTCAGACCCGGCCACCCCCTCTCCTGCTGCCTCCCTCGGTGCCTACAAGTGCTGGTGCTGCCTTGTTGTTGTGTCCTGCAGTTGCTGTGGGAGAGCCCACACACAAACGTGTTTGCTTCTGTCTAAAATCTGTGCAGTTTTTAGTAGTCTTCCAGCCTCCGATGCGGGGTTTTGAGACTCCATCACAAGCCACCGTCAGAATATCCTGCAGAATCTGGAGTGTGATTTGTATTTATAAAAGTTATTTGTTTGCATGAGGCACATGTGCTGATACTGTGAGTCATCCGTCCATTTTACTGTGACATTTTCAAGCACAATTATCTGTAGTGGAATTTTTTTGGTAGCTGGCTATGTTGCCCATCTGTGAAATCATCATTCTACCGAGCACTAAAAATAGAGATGAAACTCTTCAGAGAAAATTCTGAATCTACTTAAATGACAGTTTGAAATGTGCTCCCGCAGTCAACAGTTTCAATATTTTCTATACTAAATATGGATACTCTAAATTTAAGGTGATGTAGTCCTGCTGTCACCATTTCACTTCACCTTGCTAGCACAGTAATATAGTTGGAAATAATTTCTGGCTAGGAAACCAGTCTGGTGCCCACCAAAGCCAATTTACTTAGGCCTCAAATGACTAGAATTGGCATGGGCATGTAGGAGTTCTGGAAAGTGGAAAACGTAGAGGGTGGAAAATATTTATTAGTAATGGTGAAAATGGGAAGACAATCATGACTGTAGATGAGAGTAGATGAAAAAGCCTACTAGGAAATGAAGCTTTGAGATAAGAGTAGAGTATCCGGTAACTTCTAAGTGGCTATATTTACAGGCAAATTATAAAAGCAAGTTAGTTAAAAGATATGGTCAAAATTGGAAGTAGTTAGAAAAAATAGCTAGAAAATAGAACTATAGCTAGGAGAAGGAACTGCTGGAAGAATATGAACTGTGTTGCTGAGTAATAGTATCCGATTTGAAGGCACAGAAAGCCAAAGAATTTAATTAGTCAGGAAAACATATTCTATTGGATTCTTAGTAATTTGTTTTGAAAAAATCCAACTGGCTTTTAAATTTTCACAGATTTTCAGTATGTTCAGTGCAGATTATGCTGTTCTTACTTGCATATAGAGATAATGAAAAATGAAGATTCGGAGCCACACAAGAAAGCGTTTAATTTGAAATTGTGTTTGCAGTTGTCCCTTACTATCTGGGTACCATAATATAAAGTTCTGCTGAGAGGGACAGAAAAAATAAACTGGGACATTTATTGGGTTCATAGCATTACTGGAGACTATCACCCATTTCTTTAATCCACAGACAATCTGAGATATACTTCAAGCTGAAGCTCAGCCAAAAAAATTAAAAGCATTGTCTGCAAAACCCACTGCCTTCTCCCTCCTTCTCCCTCCCTCCCTTCCTTCCTCTCTCTCTCCCTATTTCTGTACAAGCTTTCACAATGATATTTTTTTTCAAAATGTACAGCTAGATCTCCAGCTAGACTGAAATAGTGTTACTCACTTCATTTACATTTAGCTTTCAAAAATTTGTGGTTTTGGTGAGCTTATGTGCAAATGTTACATGGTAAGACCTCATTGTGGTATGTTCCTTGTAACTTAAATGTTTTTATCAAGCACTAAATAGGAAAAATCAAAATTATTCTTAGTATTAGGATACTCTGCTTATGTAAATTATAAAGAACAAGTTATGCAGAAGCATAAAGGTCTATTCTTGCAGAGGGAAAATAAAATATTATATCCTCTTGGAAATTTTTTTACTTATTAAATCTCAAGTGTGGATTAAAAACAATTAAGCCTCCATCTTGTAATGTTTATTCTATAGTGGATTAGAATATTTTAAAATCCATTTATGCACATTTTATCAATTTTTGAGATCCCAGTTAGTGGGTTTCCAGAAGTATGCACTTTTTATAGTTGTCCATATAAACTACATTCACAATAAGAAAATCCTATTCTCTTGAGAGTCAATATTACTTGTACTGACATCAGAAAGATGATATTCACTGATCTGACATAAACAATATACAGATATGTTTAAATTTAGTTGTAGTCTTTTTAGATAAGAATTTGAGCAAAGTCTTAAGACTCAAACTATAGCTCTACCTATACTTCAGACAAGAAGAATGAAAATAGAAGTCTGTAAGCAAAAAGAAGATGAGGATGCACCTGAAAATATAGGCAAAATTAAAAGGAAATACTTAATAGTCTTTGTTTGCAACATAGCCATCTTTAAATATTCCTCCCATGTAAAAGCATAGTAATAGTTTAGTATATATTAGCATACTAATAACATCAGCTGGACTCTTAGAATTCATCATGGACTGACCTGCATGCATGAGAATCCCTGCCTTCTTAAGGACTAGGCTCGTTTTGTTGCTTCCCATTTTATATAAAACTACATATTTGTTGGGCAAATTCCTGCTGAATGCATTGTGATTGTACTTGTGCTTTCTTCCTGCACTGAACTACTGCACAGTATTGCTGTGCACAAGTTCATGGGGGCTGGGGTTTTGGCTCAGTGGGCTTATCCTTCTGTACAATGCTCCTAAGTTCTTAATGAGCTTCTGCACCTAAAATGTCCATAAGAGGCTGCTTATTTGACCACCCTACACAGAATAAATCCCTGACAAGCTATAAATGTTAATGAGGGGTAAATGAAAGTAATTTAGTTGCCAATCTGCAAGAAATTTATAATATTAAATGTATTTGTTCCCTACTCTACCATTCTTTAACATATAGAGGAAATACACTGGGTATGGTATAGTACAGAATATATGGCAGATGAGGACTCCATATTTCTTTTTCTCTCCGAATGATGGTTGTTTCCATTCAAAACGTCATCACTTATATGGTAGCTGGTACCCGTTCTAAAACATGCACATGATGCTGGCCATTTCATTCAGGAATGAGTAGCTAATATCAAAGTGACATAAAAATTAAGCCATCTTAGTGAAATAATTAGACACAAGTTTCTAGCAGAAGGGAAATCAGCTGTTTATAGGCGATGGCTTCAATAATTAAAACTTTTGTGACTAAACAGTACAGATGTTCTTGAATACTTCTTTGTGAAAGGACTTGCATTTCTTTTTTGACTAAATGTTTCATTTTGAAAACACGGTAGATAATTTGATTTGGCAATAAAAGGCCAGTTAGCTTTTGAAATACATAAAACTATATGCTTGCAAGTTTGGATCAACTGTGAAAAAATCTTTATCTCTGTTTTATGGTTTTATTGGGAGGCTCGTGAATCTAGTAGTTTCCAGTACATTTTGCTCTAAGTTGGAAGGACTGGGCATTGGCAAATAACCATTGGCAAGGACAGAATCCAGGAATTTAATGAAAAGTTTCACAAGGGAAGCAGCACTTTTCTATGGGATGATTTTTGCTTTTGTTAGATTCAGGCTCTAATAGTTGTGTATTTAATAAACAGTGCCTCAGAGCTTAACTTTGTAAGCTTCAATAAAAAAAATTACCTAGATACCTGTGTCTGGATTTGTAAAGGTACTAAGTGCCTAAGCAGGTAGATACTACCTCCTGCTAAGCATAGTAGGTGCCTGCTTATAGTGCTTGCTGGGGTTGTTAGACAACTAGACTTGATTTAGATACTTTAGAAAATAAAATGTACTGAGCATTTTTGACACCAAAATATCTGACTGTCAAGAAACAAAGTCCTGATTTTCATGGACATTTAAGGCAGCTACTTAAGTACGTAGTAGACTGTTTTAATGTGGGAAAACATGTGCTGTGATGACAAAAACCTGTTGAGTGGGTGTGGTACCTTCCCAATTAAACCAAACCAACAGGCTGGCTCAGGACTGCAACAGCTGAGTCCCATCAGATTATAAAAAAATAAGGGCCCACACCAATTTTAAGAGGTGCTATTGGGGTTTTTCTGTCTTTAGAAGACTCTTTTTCATCAGGTCCTATGGACATATTGGCAATGTTAAGGTTTTATTGTTCTTCTAATTACCATCTGTAGTTATATTTGTTATTAATTATATAGCTGTGGATGAAGGATGGCTAAAAGAGTGTATGGGGACAGGAATGAAGAAATGGTAGAAGATAGTTGTAGTGAAATGTTTTCCTAACAAAATAGCACCTTTGTCAAAGATGAAGGTTCAAAGCCATTGGGTTTGATCATGGGTTGTTTAAAAAAAAAAATCCTGAAATACTCTTAAAAAAAATTGGAAAAATGTAATTGCAGAAAAAAAGTCTTAATTTTAAAGTATCAATTCTATTTTGAATTCATATGTCTGTAATCCTTTATTTCATTAGTTATTGTACTGGTTGAAACCCTGCCCTGCAGTAATTGGAGGCAGCTGTCCTGAGTTTTCTCGATTGCAGGACACCTCGTGGCCTCTCCAACCACGTCTATAAGTACACAGGGCTCAGGTGGTGGTTTCAAGACGACCAAAATGAAAACGTTTAGGTTTTAAGAAAATTTGGGGGTTCTGCAGTGAAAGGTGATGTATTTTTTTTTTCTCCAAAGCCAGATGTATACAAATTATTTATTTGGATAAACTTTGAACAATCTCTGGGTTAGCTTGGAGACAGAACGACGGCATTTCAAAAGCTTGGAGCGGTGAGCGGAGAGCTGGGGGGAGCAGTGGGTGGTTGGGTGCTCCCGGGCGGCGGGTAGGGGAAGGTGGGGGGGCGAGGAACGGGGCCGGGGTGAGCGGGAAGAGAGCAGGAACGCGGTGTGGGGCGGCGTTGCCGGTGAGCCCGGAGCTGCCCCTAGCGAGGGACACGGTGGCCGGAGTGCGGGGACAAGGGGACGCTACAGCCGGCCGCGTCCCGGTGCTGTCCCGGGTGTTGCTCCCGTACCTGCCGTGTGAGGCAGCGCGAGACGGAGTGCGGGGGGAGCTACGCGGGGAGGTGCGCGGCCTGAGGGGACGGGGCCTGGACCGGGACGTGGGCACCTTGGGGCAGGACGGCTAGCGGGGACCGGGAGGCTGCGGGCCAGGAGCCAGGTGGGGCGGCGTGTGCGGCGGCGAAGGGGTTAAGGCGGCGGCAGCAGCAGCTTTATTTGCGGCTGCCGGAGCTCCGGGCGATTAGCGAGAGGCTCCGCGCCCCCGCCCGGCCCAGCCCAGCAGCAGCAGGTGGCGGTGGCAGCAGCGAGGGAGTTAACCCCGTGGCGGCGGCGAGAAGCGGCAGGAGGAGGGGGACTGAGGAGGAGCAGGCGGCAGCGGGAGGTGGGGGATTGAGGAGCAGGCGGCAGCAGCAGCAGCAGCCGGGTTGCTAGGGATGGAGAGATCCCGTGTCACCCGGATGTGAGTGTCATGTTGGCCCAAACTCTAAGGGATTTGGCAGCGGCGAAGCGGCGGCAGCAGCAGCAGGAGGAGAAGGAGCCCCTCGCGCGTCGCTAGTCACTACCATGGGGGTCGGGTAGCGGGGAGCGCAGGGGGCAGCGCACACCTGGCTCGGGGTGGGGGGCGTCTCTGCCCTTTTTTGGTTTTTTTCATTGTCCTCTCACACACCGGAGAAAGTGAGAATCATGCACCAGCACCAGCAGCCGGAGCAGCACCCTGAAGGTAAGAGCCGGAGCGCCCACCAAGGGCAGCGGCGTGCCCGGGGCTGAGGGGAGGGAGGGGGCAGCGGGGGAGGATTTATGAGGGATTTGGGAGTCGCGGATTGGGGGGGATTATGGAAGGGGTTGAGGATGGAGTATGTTTGGGATGGGGAAGAGATGAATGGCTGGATTTCGGGAAGGGCAGGGGAGGAGAGGAAGGCGGGATAAGGTGCTGCCCTCGGCTTGCGACCAGCATGAGAACGGGTTTATGCGTGTCCGTCTCTTGCTTGCCCCGTGGCCATTAATATCAGCTGGGCGAGCCCAGGAGGACATGGCTTGGTCTACGTTTTCCTCTTGCTTTTGTAATTGTGGATAAACCTGCATGGAGATGCGGCTGCCCCGCGCCGGGGCGGGAGGGCAGGGCAGTGGGTGCGATGCTCTCGGCCCCTGCCCTGCCGGGGCGCACGGGGGCGAGACGCGGGGCTCCTCGGCGCTAATCCCCTCCACCGGCGGGCTCCGGCGCTGCCGCATCCCCCACTGTTGTTTTTAAATTATGCCTTCCTCCTTAATTAGCAGTAAGTTTGTGTTTTTGCCTCTGCCGGGGGGCAGGGGCTCCCCCGGGGTAAGCAGGCACCCGGGGTTTGTTTCCCTTTCAAGTATTGATTAAAAAAGACGGTGGATTGCGCCGAGCCGCGTTTCATGGCATCCTAAAGGGCAGGCGGAAGGCGGGGGAGATGGCTGTGCCATTGCTTTTTTATTTAGGAGGGAGGGGGCAAAGATGCTTTGGAAAAATGTTGGGGATAAAAATCGCCACCTTTGCCCCACGGTGGGTGGCAGCCCGCCCCCGGGGCGGCACTGTCCCCCGTGTCACCCAGCTGTTGATGCTCCGCTGGCCAGCGCTCGCCGCGCTGGTGCCAGTTCCCCGCGGCAGCTCGGCCACCAACGTGGGCGACGCGCGCGGGTCCCGGAGTGACAACCCCCTCCCCCCGGTTCCTCCGAGCCCCCGCCGCCATCCCGGGGAGCCATCTTAGCGCTCCCGCCTCCCCTCGCCCCCGCCGCGCGCTCTGCACCCACGCGTGTTCGCGGCTCTCGCGTCTTTCTCGTTGTCGGTTTCCCCTCGTCTCCAAAAGGAGGGGTGCGCTTTTTAGTGGCTCTCTTCCTCGACGAGCAGCACCACTGGGGAGCTGTTTTCCTCTCCCGCCTGGGTAGATCCATGTCACAGTCATCCCGCCTGCCAGCCCTCATTCCCAGCACGTCTATGGTGCCGTTCCTCCATTTGTTTCCCCCGCACCCAGGCATTTTCAAGTTTTGAATTGCACTTAGGAGTCTCTCCTTCCTACAGGTGCATGTAGGAGTAGACTCTGTTGCTCCAGTCTAAGAGCTTGCGAGAAAAAATTCTTGTGGGGAGGTGGTATTTTGCCGTCGTTGCTTTTGTATTTTCCCTTTTTTTTGCTCCCATCTGGATAGTGAGGACTTAAGGTGCAGTTTGCTTTGTAAATCCTTGTGAAAAAGCAAACCCTGTCCCTTTAGAGTCGTATCATGGTTGAAATTTGTTCTATGAAAGATATACTGTGATGCTTTATGAACATGTTTGTCAGCAGACAGTATTGAATTTTTCATTTGTGGGAGGGATCCATGCTTTTTTTTTTTTTTAACAATGCAGAGTAGGGTAAGATTTAACTTGCCTACAGGACTGCTTCCCCACCCCCACCATCCCTTAATGTTGGTTATTTTTAATTGAACAATATGTAAGAATACTAAAATGAAGTGAGAAAATACTAAATGCTAAGGTACTACAGCTAAGTTGATCATAAGGAGCATCAGGAAGAGGTATATTTTTATTAGATAAACATGGTGATAGGAAAGCTGCCATCCAGGTAGATAAAGATGCAGTAAATGAAAGAATCAAAATATGAAGTGTTTGTGTAGCTCTTTTCTTGACTCTTGGATTAAACTTGAGATTACAATACTGTTTCCTGAGCATTTTTTACTACTGTTCAATCACATATGCATACAGTGTGGTCTGCAGTGTATGTAATGGACGATCACACTGCCAAGAGGTCTTAAAATCATCTTTGTCAGATTTTCTTTGTGACATCTTTTAGCATAAAAAAAATAACTAAATACTTTTTCTTTTGTCCCACAGAGGTGAACTATGCAAGTAGCACCAGAATTCCTCTCCCT
Organism: Heliangelus exortis; assembly: GCF_036169615.1. Lineage (NCBI taxonomy): Eukaryota > Metazoa > Chordata > Aves > Apodiformes > Trochilidae > Heliangelus > Heliangelus exortis. Next base: position 7,520,556 of record NC_092433.1, read on the forward strand.
GGTGACGGACCAGCTATTCAGTCAAACAGTTCAGCACCACCCAAGCAAACTGTTCTGTCTTGGCAAGCTGCAATTGATGCTGCTAGACAAGCAAAGGCTGCCCAAAATATGAGTACGACCACAGCCCAGCCTGTAGGATCTCTGTCCCAAAGAAAACGCCAGCAATATGCCAAGAGCAAAAAACAGGGTAATACGTCCAATAGTCGGCCACCCCGTGCCCTTTTCTGTTTATCCCTCAACAACCCAATACGAAGAGCCTGCATTAGTCTAGTAGAATGGAAGTATCCTTTGATGCAGAGTTTTTACAGTCTATTCCTTGCATTTTTGAGTGTATCAAGGGGATTGTTTAACAGTATCTCTTAATAGCATCAGAGCTAACACATTAGTTCACTTGCACATGTGGGTATCTGTCATTTATGTTGATGGTAGTTAATTTTGTTTACATTATAGTTAAAGACATCCTCTTAATTTGTGTCATAGTGACCCAGAATATCATTTTACCAAAGTGATCAGTTAAAATTTAAAGAAGAACTCATAGCTGTTCCTCTTTTATGGGGGGGATAAGGGAACACAGTCAAGAGTTCTTAAAGTTGCAAGTTTACATTATATTCTAGAAAATCTCTGTATTGCATTTGTTGCCTTTTCAATTGAGATTTCATGGATAAGAGTATATCTAGCATTGTTAGCTGGGAGATGACCTAAAATACCCAACTTTTATTTTTCGTATGCAATTTGGTGTATTGCCATTAAGGCAAATGAGTAATATAGAAATTTTTTAAAATATATTTTTTGAGCACTAAAGTAGGGAAGCTTTTTTAGTTAAGCCAAGGACTCGTTCTAAGAACATACACACGTCTGAAGTCTATTAATTTTCTGAACTTTGGCAACACATATCTACCTCCAAGCATACATGGAAGCAAGTATGCCTGCAGATAGGGCATCAGATACACTGGTCTGCAGTAAGAATTATTTGAATGCTGGGAAAAATTGTTTTATCATTAGTTCAGTGCTTGTGATGTGGAAGTATGTGGATTTATTTGGCAGAACTGATGGTGTGTTGATTTGATGTATTCTCAAGAAAAGGTTTGAAATAGAAAATTTGAGGAGAAAAATGTTTGCCTGTTAGCCATGGCAACATCCCTGTAACAGGAAACAGCTGTCCAAGAGTAGATTACTTCAGTAAAATTAATTTTGTTACTTTAAACAGAACAGCCAACCTGGCAATAGGAACTGTTACTCATTTACAGAGGTTTTTTTTTTTTCTTCAGTTCTTTTTTTTTTTTTTTTTTTTTTTTTAAGTTCTTTGAACATAATTCAATTGCAAATTAAAGATTCTGCTTTAATTTAAACTGGTAGAAGTCCAACTGATTGCAGTAAATTGTCCTCTCCTTGGCTAACGTCAGTTAAATGAAATTACTAAGGATCTAAAGTGGCACAACTCAGGGCAGAATTTGTCCCAGTATCACTAAATCATAAAACAAGGTTGTCAGTCATGGACTGGTACCATTTATTCACTTCAGCCTGCGTACTCTGGTGTTGTAGCTTTATTTTGTACACAACACAGCTGTTGATAGGCTTTGTGAAAGTAAGCTCAGCCCTTGAGGTGAACGTAGGCCAATGTTCATAGGCCAACAAACAAAAATTAAAAAATCATAAGGTGCACATGAGCTTTGTAGGAGTGTTTTCCATGAAACATTTTAAACTGACAAAAATATGCTTTTGAGGATATTCAGTACTCTTCCCTTAGTCATTTTATGGGACTCTTATGGAATCATGTCACTAAGTTGTGCATTGAATTGAGGGAAGGATGTCAAAAAATTACTGCTAAAGCCCAAAATACTCCCTTTGTAAACTTCCATGATTATGTTCATCTGGATACCTCCATGTGTTCATGGTTACAATAAAATAATGTTGGGTGGGGAAAGGAAAATCGACCATAAATTCAAGGATGAACTTAATAGGTATGAATTTTAAGAAATATTTTTTTCTTTCTGGAAGACAAAAGGTGTCTCCAGATTTCAGTTGCTGTCATCCAGATAAGGTATAAAAAGTATAGATGCAATTCATGCTATTGTCAGTGTGAAAACCTGTAACTTCTCAGCATGTGGGGCTGCCAAGCCAGGAGTGATTCTCTATTCCCTGGTCTACTCACCTAAACTTTCAGCTGACAGAGATGTGAAAAGGGGCTCAGAATTTTCCTGTGTCTGTTGTATAGCTGTCCAGCTCTTATACAGGAGAATGGTTGTGATTTGCTGGTATTTTTCTCATATCCTACTATGAACAAGATCTGAAATTATTTTTCTCCTTTGAACAACCAGATTTCTGTTAACATTAGTGGGACTTGTGTAGGCATATGAGGACAGAACAGCTCATTTAAGTACTCCTTACCCATCATTATGTCACTGTGACCTGTGTATTGATTTAAGAGTGTATAATTATATTAATCTCTTAAATTTAATACAAAGTATGCTGTGGCAGCAAGAGTAATGGATTTTTTTTCCCCAGAAGAAGGGGTTATCCAAAGATAATTGTAGTGGAAAATAATATGGTGTAGTGATATAACTAAAGGTGATGAAGTGTTTACCAGAGTAGTCAGTCAAAAGACTTCCTAAAAAGTGAGACTTGTTTTACAAGTGTTGATGCTGAAAGGACAGCAAGGCTTAAAAGATTGCAGATACTTGCAATTCATGAATTCCTTAACAAGATTTTTCCAGACCATTTGACATATTTATACTACTGTCTATTTTTGCCAATTGTGTGGCCTTAGCTGTTTACATCCCATTCCCAGAAGATGATTCTAATTCAACTAATCATAATTTGGTAAGTACTCTTGAGCTTTCATTTTATATTTGTTTGCTGTACTTTTAAATTGATGGCCATGATTAGCTGCTAATATTTGCAATGATATTTGGTATAGATAATTTTAGTAAAAAAATAACATTGGTATATAGTGGTGGTTTTTTTCATTTTTCATATCTGTTCCCTTATGTACTTAAGATTTTCAGTAGTGATATTCTTTGGCATGTACATTAATATATTAGTGTGGTATAAAAACTGAATTGGTATTTCTATCTCTTATGTTGGTTAAATGTATTTACTGGCTGTTGCTTTGTTTCTGATACTTGTTTCAGTCATGAAGTTTTACTCCCTTCCTATTATGGTTGCTTAATCCTTTCAATTTTTAATGATATCTAGTTGTAAATTTTACTGGAGACTTGAGCTTTTAGTGAGAGGATGGTTGGAAGTTTTACATAGTGCATCTGAAGTGGCACAAACATGTATGCAAATTTTTGTAGTGGTCACTGCTGGTATAAGTGACCTTTCTAAAAGGCATGGTGTTGCAGTGAGTAGTGTGTAGAGATGTATTTCTTTGATTGTAAATAGTATATTGGTGTTGTGCTTGAAAATACATCATGAAAACAGTTCTGGTTTAGTTCTCTATTAAAACTTATAAAGGCTATCACATTCCAGGGCAATATTGAGTTACATTGCAATAATTTCATTGTTTATACATCCTGTGGACTCAATATGCATGTGACTTCTTTTTCTGGGGAAGGTGAGGTTCGTTAGTGAAATAAAGAATTTGAGACCAGTAAGTAAATCATTTTGGATTATTTTATATGGAAAATTTAGGCTAAATGTGGTCATCTACTTGTGAACATGTTTGTTAAATTTGTGGTGTGTAGACTTGTTTATTTTCCTGAAAGTAGCAGTTCTTTGTATGTGACCTATTTTGTATATATTTTGTTTATCAAGGTAAAGCAAATATGGACATTAAAAAATGCTGTCAAAAGGCAGAATAATTCAGGTCAATGTAAAGAATGATTTATGATTTATGCAGCTGTGCATCTAACCAACCAACAGTCTTATGGTTTGTTTTTTTTTTCCTGAGAAATTTAGGGCACAGATCTCCATAGCTGTCAATCCACCAAGAGTTCTGCTAATAAGTAATTTCATAAAGCTTTACATGAAAAGGGTAAAGCAGCTACTTGTGTCAGAGGCTAATCGTTCTGAAATAAATTTTTTTAGCATTAGTTTTGTTGGGCCAATATCTGGTATTTCTGACCTAATTCTATAATACACTACTATGTAGAAAGAAATGGACATTTTCAGCCCAGATTTTTTGTTTTTAATCCAGTATGAGCAGGTTAGTCCAAGCAAAATAAATTGCATTTCTGAGAGATCCTTATCCATTTTAAGTAGAAAGGATCTTGAACACATGCAGTTATACCTATATAAAGTTTACTTGGTCATTTAAATTCCCTCAAATTCTCACTTAAATTTGCATCTTGCTCGTACTCATGTTGAGTTAATAGCTAATAAATAAATGATAAATAGTTATGGAATGAGAAGTATTGGCTTTTCTTATGCCTAAGGTTCTACATAATGAAATACAGTAACCAGTGATCTGGGATCATGGTTCTGGTGTTTCACTGATGTTTCTCCTAGTGTAGACATTTTCCTTTGTTGAGCTCTTGGTGTGGATCCAAGCCTGTGAGGGAGTATCATAGAAGAGCTGTGTAAGAAATCATCAGGCTTGCTTGGAAAATGGCTAAAGCATGGACTTCCTTGAGGTACATGTATAGGTAAATATTTGAGAGAGAGGGTTGTCAGTTGCTGTAGAATGGAAGTAGAGCTTATTCTATTCAAAGTGTTCATATTTTTGGTGATCCTGGTCTAAAGAGCAGAGCAAATCGTAAAAATCAGTACTAAATCTTACAAGTAGGTTTGGTAGGGTTTTAACCCCCTGCATGTGGATGTGCTCATCATCCACAAGTCCTGTGCTGCCAGTTAGGTTTAGCTAGGAGACTGTGTCTTTACTCTGGCTTTAATTCAAATATTGGGGAGAATAAAATAATCTCCTCTCTACTTCCAGCCCAGCTGTTGGGTCCTGTTAGCTCCACAGCCTCCTCTCTGGGCACAGACATCCATTGACACTGTGCAGATTGCAGCACTGGGGGAGAGAGGTGAGAGTGAGGACCAGGGGACATGGTCTGCCTCCAGGGCTTTGCTTTCCTCAATATGGAAATGCCAGAAGTTCAGTGCTAGAGAATTTACTTTGCATATGGATATTGCATCCAGAGCTTGCTTCTTAGGGAGTAAATTAATGTTGCTTCATTGAATTGAGTAGATGAACTGCTTTCTATCAGCTAGCTGAACTGGCTCATAGCTTTTGTAATTAGTAAACAGAAAAATTAGATATTTATGCATGTGATTTTTAATTTCTTTTTCCCAGATACAGACTGTACATAAGCTGTAATTTGCCACAGAAAGAGGAAACAATAGTACAAGAGGGCAAAACCCAGCAGAACATGAGTGGAAATTAGAGAAACTTTTCCAGTCTAGCTTTTGCCACGTTGAAGACTGTTTGTGTAGAAGAAACCAGTTATAGTGTTTGTTATTCGACTTCAGGAAGTCTGCAATGGCAGCCTCAGTGCAGGCTCTATGTGTAGAACAGGTTTTCATTCCTCTTGTGAAGGGCTGTTAGCTTCTGTACAGTGGAATTTCCAAGACTTGTAAGAGAAACCTGAGTTACAGTTTCTGAGCCTGTTTGAACCTGTGATAGTCAGTGAAACACTGACTGTAGGTCAACCACCTAGTCACTGGTTGAGCTGTGAGTGAGCCCTGTTCTTAATTCCTTGTGGATGTTTCAACATGTGGTGTCTAATCAGTTCAGTCTGTTATGTTGCAGTAATAATGGCAAAAGAAATTTTAGCACAAATTGACCAAAAATACAAACAAAACACAAACAAATATGCAAACACATTAAGAAGCAGGTAGATGCATCCTAAGAGAACAAGTAGATAAAATGTATGTGTATTTATATATCTTCTTAAAGCAGTATGTATCTTGGATGTTTATTATTCTTGAATTTGAGTCAGTTTTATGTCTTAAATATCTTTAGATATCTCGGAGTGTTCCAAGACCTTGTTTTTGGAATAGTAGATTGTATATCAAAAACTCAGTGCAAGCTCAGTGTATGGATGGGACACTTGTGTGTTTCTGTGTCACTCATGGATCTTTGCTGAGATGCAAGTTGTGATTACAGAGATGTTTTTTTGATAGGGCCAGTAGTATCCTATGATACTTAGGATGACTTAAGAAAGGAATTAATGAATTGCAACAGTGACTCTAAACTCAGCACATGGTCATCACTGAGTCCCTTTCATGTTTTTTGCCTATTTTTTTGTTTTCTGAGTAGAAAAGCTTAGACTTCTTCCTTTTTGCCATTCTGTGAGGGAGCACTAACAGCTCTTTTCTGGCACAGTAGATTTGTAGTCATCCTTTGTTTTTTCAAGAACATGTTTCAAGTAAAGCAGAAGTGCAGAATCAAATTCAGACTAGAGGGTACTTGCCCACTTGCTGGTGTTACAATCCTGTCCCTATAAGGTTGCTACTTCATTCGTATTTTAATGTGGTTTCTTTAGTCTGCCTTTGAAAGTTTCAGGTGATCTGAACTTTCCATGCTTGATTTAACTCTTCTTTTGGCACTGTTTTTAGTCTGAGCTTGATAAGTAGTTTCTGACAGGATGGGTTTCCTGTATATATCTTTATTCTGTTTCTGTCTCTTCCATTTTTTCCCTGACTGTTATTTCCCTTCATGTCTTTTGGCTTTGTTAACTTCCCACTCATTTCTTTTTTTCTTGTTATCTTTTGTCTCTGCCCTCTGGCTTCCCTTGTGTTCACTCTTCTGTTTGTCCTCTTCTGTAACACACTTTGCTCTATCTCACCCTTCCACCTCAATTTGTATTTCTTGCAAGATGCTGCTGTACCATGTTCTGTTCTCCTGTGCTTTGCCTCCTGCTGACTTTGCCATTGGTTTCACTAGCACCAGGCTTCTTGACAATGTGCAGGCAGATTGGCACAATACATGTTTGGATTTTGGCAGCAATTAGGACATTTTTTGGTTTTATGTCCTTTTGTTTTCCTTTTTCTGACTGAGTAAATGTGAAGACTAAGAAGGCATCCATATTTAGTCTATGAAGACTAAACCCCTGAAGTATGAGGTGAATCTCTTGTGACTCGACCCTGGAGGTTTTCACTGCTGACACTGTTCTGTTTGAGAAGACATTGACAAACCATCCATTTTGGGACACTTGCATAAATTACAGCAAATTGGCAAGTGCAGTGTCGTGTGAGTAAAGGACTTGATCTTAATGCATAAAGGGCTGGTAACAAATTGTAATTAAAGACACTATGATAGAATTCTTCAGCCTGGTTTCTGAGTACTGCAGTTAGCAGGGAGGTTGTGCATTAAAGGAAGGTCTCTTGTGCCTATACTTACAGGGCAGGTCAGATGATGGTCCTGGGATGCTTTTCTCCCTCAGGCATTTGGGGCTAGGAGAGCCACAGTGGGAGACACTGCTACAGAAAGGTAGCTGGTTGTATCCTGCCTTTCATCCCAAGATTTCCTCTGTAAGTAGATTTAGGTGGATATCCCAGTGCCTCAAGCAACAGGAAAGCCCGTGGTGTCCCTGAACTGTTGGTTGTGCCTCCAATCTAGGGCACATCAGCAGAGTACTCTGAGAACTGGTTGAACTCTTGACTTAGAGGTGTCAGGCTTCCTATCCTTATCTCATTAGCAGCCCCATGATTCATTCAGTTCTGAGGGCACATGACTAATTAATCCCTCCATTGAAAAGGTTTCTGGTTTTTACCTTGCACCTTCTTAACCTCTATATGTAGCTCAGCTAAAAAGACTGTTGTAGAATGTTATTGATTTTACCCACATTTAGAATTATTTATTAAAGATCTTTGTTGAATTGCTGCATGTTCTATGATCTATTTTTAGAAAGACTTCTACATATATCTGCTGTCTTTGCTGTGTTTCCTTTCCCAGTTCAGGGGTCCTTGAGGGTTTGGTTGCCTCCCCCCTCACTTAAAATATCTTCTGATCTGAGTAATTTGTGTCACTGTTTCGATCTTTTTCTACTTTTGGATTCATAGCTAATGCTCTCAATGTCTCAGCTATCTTATTAAAAAGTCAGCAAAGTAAATCTTTCAGAAAAGATGAAAGATAGTTTGGACTCTGCTGAAAATACTTCCTTTTGCATATGGGAAACGTGACAGAGGCATTGTGATGTTTTGTGTGTGTTTAACTAAGAACCTGACTGCTGGCACTGTAGGCACTAGATGAATTCTTAAGGGAAAGTGTCACTAAGTTTAATTTCAAAAGATTTTAAAATATTGTATTTAGCTGTATACGCAACATAAAATTCCTGTGGCACGTAAAGTCAAGTCAGTGAAATGTGTTTATTAGTTGTGTTTGAGTAGTCAGGAGAGCCTGAGAGAAAGTCAGTGCTTTAATTTCAAAACCCTCAAATGTTAGGAGCTGTCCTTTTTCTTTTCATGCAGGCTTAAAAAAGGAAGAGTATTGAATTCTCTCACCATTTTCTGTTTCTATAGCCATATGTAAATGCTCTGAGGGATAGTTTTGATCACTTTTTTTTTCTGCTGTTTTTAATGTACATTGATTACCCTGTCATCTGTTTTCTCATTTAAAAAAACACGAAGTAACTAACTACTAGAGCAGCCTGACTTTCTAAAAAATTACTACTGGAGCTATTTGATGGCTGTCAGGCAAGCCAGGATGCATCCGTAACCTTTGCAAAAATGCAAGAGTTCTTTACTAGGTGACATTCTTGCAAGGGAATTAGTAAAAAAAATGTTACAATACTTACCTCAGGCCTATCTTCATATTTCACTTTTTAAATATTATTGGTAGCCCAAAACTTCCATTAGTATTCATTAGCTAGTTATCATTATAAAATTTTTTTAGTGTATAATTTAATTAAGGATTATTATGGATTGTTTTGACTTCTATCAGTGCAGATCATATATGTAGAAGACTTTTTTGTGTTGTAATGTGCACCTGCAAGATAGGTGAAAGTTCTGAGCTGGTAGTTTTTAACACATACTTTGTACTGCAGTCAGTTCCTAAGCCTGTTCTTGTCTGCTCTGATCTATACCAATTTTGTAAAATAGCCCTTGAATTCTTTCTGTAAATAAAATTTCACGAGTCAAGTCCATCTCTAGTGGTGAATGAAAGAAATTTCTGTTTCTGGCTTAAAAAAAAGGGACATTCCTGAAGGAAAGATGATGAAGATGACTGGCAATTTCCAACTGGGAGAAAGGTCACTTGGGTTTGTAGAGATTTGGGAAGAACATGGACTAGTCCTTGTTATTTATTTTGTGTGCCCTAATGAAGCTTAGGATCTAGCTACTTTGGCCTGTCTGAAAACAGCTGTTTGAAGAGCAAAAGTATGAGAAGGTCTGAACTTCATTTTACAGGTTTCGGTTAATGACACTGCAGAGATAATTTCCTGTTGTGGGTGGTTTTTTTGTTTGTTTTTTTTTTTTTTGTTGTTGTTTTTTTTAATAACACAGGAGGTAGCTTCTCAGTTATCCGTACCAGAAGGCCTTACACAAAGATGTACTTAACTCCCATTTGAAAGGAAATGTTTTTTCCATGTACAAAGTTACAAGCATTTTCCTGTGGGGAATTCCTGTTAAGGGCTTCTCTCTCCTTGAGATTTGCTGCTAGTGCATTACTGGCAAGTTGCCTGCAGGAGGTACAGCA